>NC_057801.1:366469928-366769928 GCF_018294505.1 Triticum aestivum | reverse complement strand
GTTTAGAATCAGAACCAAGGCAACAACAACAACCCATCACCACCACCCCCTGTTGATCACCTTGACTGTTTCCTAAGGTTGAATCCGCCAGTGTTCTCTAGTAGCACCGAGCCGATTGTTGCAGATGATTGGCTCTGCAAGATTTGAAGAGAGCTGACCACTACAGGATGCACAGATGTAGAGAGAGTGCGTTTTGCCGCACGTCAGCTTGATGGACCCGCAGGATCATGGTGGGAGAATTTCACAGCCACTTACCCCATTGACACTTTTACATGGGATCAGTTTCAGCAGGCTTTCCGCACTGCCCATGTTTCAGCAAGAGCTATGAGCATGAAGAAGTGCGAGTTTCGCAACTTACACCAAGGAGGGCATACAGTGGGCCAATATGTGGATGAGTTTCGTAAGTTAGCATGCTATGCCCCTGATGACGTAGCTATAGATGCCGCTAAGCAGGAGAAGTTTCTGGAAGGACTGAATGATGAGCTGAGCATGCAGTTGATGGTGGCAACATTCAACAACTACCAGGAGTTGGTAGATAGGGCTCTTATGATTGTGAAGGCAAGCATCAACAGATTGATAATCGCAAGAGGAAGTATGGACATGGGAGGTACACTTCAGGAGCTCATCAGAAGCCCCGTTATTCCCCATACTCGGGAGGACATACCCACAACCATGGAGGCCATAACCATGGAGAACACACACACAACGGAGCAAGTTTGCACAAGCATAGTGGCCCCAAGAATGGAAATGGGAATGGAGGAAGCAGCATCCAGAACCGTTACAAGCCTTAAACACAAGCCAAGAGGGATCTAAGCCACATTACCTGTTTCAAGTGCCAGAAGACTGGACATTATTCCAATGAATGTCCTGAAGCGAAGAATGGAAATGGCAATGGAGGTTCTGCCAGAAGCCCAACCACTTCACCAAAGGTCAGGTGAACCACATCAGTGTGGAGGAGATTGAGGATCAACCCGACGTAGTTGTTGGTAAGTTTTTGATTAATGCATTTACCACACTTTTTCTTTTTGATACTGGTGCATCGCATTCATACATATCAAGGGGATTTGTGGACAAGTTTAATTTGCAAACCCAAGCCCTTAGGTCACCCGTGTTAGTAAGCTCGCCAGGAGCAGAGTATATGGCCAGCCGATGGTGTGATCGGTTACCCTTAACCATTGGTAGCCATGTGTTTCCCTCTGACCTGATAATTTTGGAGTTACAAGGATTGGATATAATATTAGGCATGGATTGGTTATCGAAGTATGGAGGAAACATTTATTGTGCTAGTAAGTTGATATTTCTCACCACCCCAGAAGGAAGAAGGATCAAGTATGTATCCCGGCATGTGCCGAAGAGGACTCAACTGAATTCCTTACCAGGAGTTGTACAGGAGGAAGTACCAGTGGTGAAGGATTACCCCGATGTATTTCCGGAGGAGTTACCAGGCATGCCACCAGATCGAGACATTGTGTTTTTGATTGAGCTATTGCCAGGCACCGGGCGAATATCAAAGAGACCGTATCGGATGCCCGCACAAGATTTGGAGCAAATTAAGAAACAGATTAAGGAGATACTAGAGAAAGGTTACATTCGACCAAGTTCATCACCTTGGGGAGCCCCAGTGCTTCTAGTGGAGAAGAAGGATGGATCTTTACGGATGGTTGTTGATTATCACGCACTGAATGAGGTGACGATCAAGAACAACTACCCTCTGCTAATGATCAATGATTTGTTTGACCAGTTGCAAGGAGCTAAAGTTTCTAAGATTGATCTTCGATCAGGTTATCACCAGTTGAATATCCGAGAGCGGGACATACCTAAGACAGCTTTTACCATAAGGTACGGGCTATATGAGTATACCGTTATGTAATTTGGTCTGACTAACGCGCCTGCCTATTTCATGAACATTCGACATTAAGGATCTTCGCGCGCACCCCAGAGTTCGAACCTTAAGGGTCTGCCGAAACCTAACATTCGACATTTGGTGCGCCAGGTAGGGGTGTGCCGGAATCTTTCTTCCGCTGTTCCGCGTTCGATCACCCGTCGTGTCCATGGCTGACGCTCGCCAGGCTCGCACCGAGCGTCGTGCTGCTCTCGCCGCCCGCGTCGCCCAGACGGCTCCCGTCGGCGGATGTCCCCGTCGTTCCCGTCGCCTCCCGCCAACGCCGCCACCGGCCTGACGGGGAACGAGCAGCAGGCCTCGTCGCTGCATCCCTTGGTGCGGTGGGAAGGCCGCACCGCCACCCCGTCGCAGACTCCAGCTGGTTCGCCATACCACGCCCGTCGCGCCACCACGGACGCGCACGCCGCGTTGCTCCTGGCGCGTGAGGTCCTACACTACTGTCCCTTCGATGACCTCTACGAGGAGTGGCTCGCTCACATCACCGAGCTCGTCAGCACCGCAGGGGGCTCCTCTGCGCAGTCCCTCTCACTGCCTCGCCCTCCGTCCTGCGCGGTTGGCGCAGATCAGGAGGCGCCTCCGCCACCTCCTCCCCAAGAAGGCGCCCTGGCACCAAGGCGTGCAGCCCCAGGACAAGATCCACCACGTCCAGCACTCGCGCGACAAGAAAGGAGCTTCCAAGAAATCCCTCGCCCCCAAGAAGGTGCTCGCGTGCTCCCGGCACCGGTATGCGATGACCGCATTCCTGCGCCAGCACGTCAAGACCCCGCATTGCTACAGGCAGCGACGCGCGGGAATCCCCAGGAGCAAGCCCCGCATCAGCAGAGAGCTCCAGTGGCCACCGCAGGCTTCCGCGCCTTCACCACCGAGCTACGCAGTGTCGCCTGGCCGGGCAAGTTCAAACCTGACCTGCCTCCCCGCCACGACGGCACTGTCGACCCCGCGGGGTTCCTGCAGCTCTACAAGCTGGGCATCGAAGCCGCCAACAGGGATGAAAAGGTCATGGCGAACTGGTTTCCCATGGCACTCAAGAACGGTGCCCGCACCTGGCTCCTGAACCTGCCCCCTGGCACGATCTCCTCCTGGAACGAGATGCGCACTCGCTTCATCGCCAACTTTCAGGGCACTCGCGACCATCCGCCGGCCATGGGTGACCTGCGCCGCATCAAGCAGCAACCCGGAGAGACCTTGCAGAAGTATATCCAGTGCTTCAACAGCGCTTGCCTCAAGATTCCCAAGTGACCGAGGAGGCCACCATCTCGGCGTTCTTTGACGGTGTCCGTGACGTCAAGATGAAGGAGGAACTGGCAATCCATGAAGATCTATGCACGTCATTGGAGTTGTTCAACCTGGCAACCAGGTGCCCAAGGGCTAAGGAGGGACGCCTCTCCCTTCTTGAGCTCCCGGCTGCAGATCTAGAAGAGAAGAAAGCCAAGGCCAAGGCTGTGAAGCACAAGGGAGCAGCTATGCTCGCAGCAGAACCGGACATGAAGCACGGCAGGGACCAGCCAGAGTCGTCCAAGGGCAACCGATATTGTGTGTATCACGATCTCCATACCCACAACACCAACGAATGCCAAGAGCTCGGGGCCGTGCGAGAAGGCCGTGTCGGTCGATGCCCCGAGCGCAACGATCGGGGCTACGGCCGAGGCAGAGGAAGAGGTGGAGGACGATGGGACGACTGTGGTCCTCGCCAAGGGTGGCGTGACCACCCTCGCGAGGACCGCTGGCAGGACCAGCCTCGCGAGGGGGCTTGGAGGGATCAGCCTTGTGAGGATCGCCCGCAAGGCAACGCATGACTTCCTCCTGTGCCACCACCACCAAGAAGGAATGATGACCATCATCAGGACGAGGGGGCTGGGGGCTTCCAGGAGCGACGTGGAATCGCTTGCATCTTGGGTGGTGCCCAGGCCCCAGCTTCTCAGCGCATCTTCAAGCAGTTTGCTCGTGAAGTGAATGCAGTCCTCCCCAAGCTTGAGGCCACGCGCCCTCTCAGGTGGTCAGCGTGCACCATCACGTTCAGCTCAGCGGATCAGCTCAAATGCGCGGCAACAGCCGGTGTCCTCCCGATGCTCTGTTCCCCAGTCATCAGCAATGTGCAAGTTACCAGGACCCTCATCGACGGTGGGGCAGGGCTCAACATCCTGTCCGTCGAGACGTTCAACAATCTCCAAGTGCCATACGATCAGCTTGAACCAACCAAGCCTTTCTCAGGAGTCACTGATGGTTCCACTGTCCCGATAGGGCAGGTCCACCTCCCTGTCACCTTTGAACAGCGCAAGAACTACCGTACCGAGCTTATTGACTTCGACGTCGCCCACATTCACTTGCCATACAATGCCATCCTCGGGTATCCCGCCCTGGCCAAGTTTATGGCAGTGACTCACCATGGCTACAACGTCCTCAAGATGCCAGGAAGTGGCGAAGTCATCACGGTCCCCTGTGAAGAGAAGGATGCGGTGTGCTCTCTTGAGCGCGCCTTCCAAGATGCGTCAATCGAGGACCCAGACAGCAAGAGTGGAAACCTTCCCGAAGCAGCTCCCAAGAAGAAGAAGACATCACCTAGCACAAGGCCTCAGGAGGCAGGAGCCTCTGGAGGCGCCACATCAGGACATGCGCCCATCCAAGGGGCGCCACCCTCCGTCGCATAGGAAGGCGTGCCCGGCGCCCTCCTCGGGCAAGGCTCGGGGGCTCTCTCTTGGGAGCCACTGACTTTGCCAAGATCACGAGGGAGGCGCTCAGGCACCACCTGGAGGCGTGCTTCGCGACACGTTTCCCTCAGGAAGGCATAAGGCAAGGAGGGCCCAACCCTCAGGAGTTCATCACCAAGGTCGCTCAAGAGTTGCAGGAATTGAGAGTCATGCGCGGCAATCTCCACCTGCCCAGCGTAGCTCCCCATCCAGGCGAGGATGGCGGGCTGCGCGTCTGCATCGACTACCCAGGGCTCAATTGAGTCGCGTCTCAAGAGCGCTTCTGGCCTTTGCACGTGGGGCGTTGCGAGGGTCCACCGCACAACTATGTTCGCATGCCCCTCAGCCTGCCGAACGCGGCTGCTGCTCACCAGCGCCTAATGAGGAGCATTCTGGAAGCTCAGGTGGCCAAGCACCACGCACTCTTGGAGGAGATGGAGATGGACCTCGCCGAGCCGCCCGGACCTCCCGAGCCTCCCGAGGCACGGAGCTTCGAAAGCTCGTGAGGATTGGCTTTTTCGCCATGCGTCGTCAGCTACCCCGACACTCGCTCTACAATGGTATCAGGTGACTTCTCTCAAGTTTCATTTTAGCTGGGAGCGCCCTCAGGGCTGCATCATTCCCAGGTCGCGTGGGTCTATCCCGGCGGCATATATCCGTTTTGCTTATGTCTTCAGCTTACCTTGTTGGGGGTGCCCCTCGGGCTGCATCATCCCCAAGCCGCTCGGGCCTGACCCAGTGGCGTGTGCCTTTCTCTGCATCTATCTAAGTTGATTTGCTTCTTCACGCTTAACCTGCCTATGATTATCGTCCGCCTCCTACCACGGGCCTCTCCTCCCTCATGCAAAGCACTTGCACGTTAAAAGGGGGGTGCCTGAGCATCGTGACTCAGGAGCTCTTACTGGCTCTCCAGCTCTCACCCCATGGTCTTGTTCACGGCATCGCGACCTGGCATACCAGCGGCGGCTGAGCTCGCTCGAGGGCCGGGACCTGAGGATGTAGAGCATTTGCATTTTAACCATTTTGCAGGGATGTACCACCGTCAAAGGCCCAGAGCCAGGTGTAACCCGCCTCGAGGTAGGGCCCCGTGAGTCCCGCGCTAGCTCACGGGTGCCCAGATACACCTCTCCTAGCCCTACCGTGCCAGCCACGTGTCAGGGCGGGGCTGTACACGCCCCGAGGGCTCCTCCCAGAGGGGAGCCCCCCTCCCACGTACCAGTGGAAGCACCATCCTCCGCGGTGGCTGACGACACTGCCACGGAGCGGCTATGCCCGTACACATACGGAAGCGCTATGCTCTGCGTTGGTGATAAACAACTAAGGGCAGCCCACGACTGTATCAACCTCAGGGAGCCCAGAGCTCAGTGTCTGGCCTCAATGCAATGCCTCCCCTCGGGAGCGCCACGTGAGGGGGCAAGGCATGGGGGGTGCGCCCGGGCCATGCCTGAGCACACGCCACCCAGCCAGGTCCCTCAGACCTGGCCGTCGCACGCCCCTCCCCGAGCGAAGCCAAGGTACGAAGACCCGTTTGTGCGTCAAGGGGAATTCCTGAGCATCGCGACTCAGGAGCCTCACTGGTCATGTACCCCCTCACTCCTTAGTTCCGAAAGGCTAACGGCGGTCGAGGTATGCGCGGGGCCGGGCCCTGCCGACGTAGAACGACAGATCCTCTCTTCCACCCCCTCCCTATTTGCTGTTCGCGCGTCAAGGGGGACTCCTGAGCATCGTGACTCAGGAGCCTAACTTTCCATGTATCCCCTCACTCCTTAGTCCCGTCCTGGTGATCCGGTCGGGGCTAACGGTGGCTGAGGTATGGGCGGGGTTGGGCCCTGCCGACGTAGAACACAAGCAAATAGGAAGAAAACCGCAAAATCTAGCAAATCCAGAAGCAAATATTACAGACCATAGATTGTTCTCACAGCACCAGACACAAATTTAAACGCCTCCACGAGGCATGGTGCATGTTGCAGGAATCAAAGCAGGAGAGAGGCCGCCAGAAGATCACCCCTGGGCCGCGCCACCGCTCGTGGTGGAGTCATGCTTGTCAGCTCCACCCCCCGAGGCCACGGAGCCGGAAGCGCCTCCCTTAGGCGTGGTGTTGAAGGCACGGAACTTCACCAGCAAGGCCTCCGCTTGACCCTTTACGGCCTCGGCAGCAGCGGCGGAGCGCTTGGCGTCCACGGGCTCCAGCAGGTCGTCAAGGTTGGCGTTGGGGTTGCGGAGGTAGACGTGGCTGAGAATCCGCGTCAGCGCTGTGGAGGAAAGGACGCGAGCCTCAACTTCGGCCATGGGGCCGATACCGGTCACGACCTCCTCAAGCGCCTCGACAAGGAAGGGAACCAGCTTGGTGGGGCCCTCCTTGGCTCCGGCCAGCGGTTTCTCCAGGCCCTCTTCATAAAGCGTTTTCAGCGCCGTGCGAGCCCTCTCCTCATAGCGCGTGAAGGCCACGCGGTCCTCGGCCAAGACCTCCGCCTTGGCATCCAGCTCAACCCTCTCCGTCTTCAGCGCCTGCTCCAGCATCTTCAGCCGACCGCGGTTGGCTGAGAGTTCGGCGTCGCGGTCCTTGACGGCAGCCTCCCGAGCCTTCATCTCCTCCTCCTTCGCCTGGCAGTCGCGAATCTCCTTGGCGAGCTCATCACGCAACCCTTGCAACTCGCCCTCCAGCTTCTTGCAGCGGCCCTTGACAGTTGAAGCGTCCTTTAACGCCGTGTCGCGAGCGTCCATGGCCTGGGAGGCGACTTGCTTCCCCTCCTCTGAGGCCGTCATAGCCTGGCTCAACACCGCTCAGACGGAGGCGTTAGAGCGAACCCAGCCGGAGACCAACTCCAGGCACCCGGCCACCAGGCGGGGGTCGGCGCCCCGAAGATCCTCCGTAGCCGACTCAGCTCGTCGGCAGCACGGTCCAAGGCGACGGAGGAGGCAGAGGAGACGTGAGCCGACGGAGTAGGAGGAGAAGATGACATCATGATCACAGCTTGGGAGGCAGGAACCTCCTGAGCTTTGGCAACTTCGGCGACAGCATCAACCCCAGGCGCCTCCAAAGTCAGCGGGGTCACGGGGGCTGACTCCTCGTCGGAGCGTCCCTGCTGGTCTCGCGAGGATGATCGCGTAGGGGAAGTACGAGCCCCGCTGCCTCCCTTCCTCGCGAGTGAAGACGCGGCCACGACCGATGAGCCCGTTCCAAGCAGGGTCGCCGCGTCTCCCTTCAGCCTCTTCGCCGCAAGTGGCAGCCTACCCAATAAAAGATGTCAGGCCGCGACGGCAAAATACAGGAGCAAGGCGGAATTCGAGTACTTACTGGTCGCCTGTCGCGGGATCCCACGGACTCCGGCCAAGCTTGAAGCCCGAAAGCCTTTTGTGGGGCTCAGCCTCGGGAGGCCCAGCCGCGGAGGAAGGCGCACCTGAAGGGCTAGAGCTGGCTTCGACCGACGCGAGGGCTGGGGTAGACCCTCGGGAGATCAGCCCAGACCTGTCCTTCTTCGGGATCGAGGGCGGGTCCTTCCCCCCCTCGCCAGGCGCCGGCCTCATCATCGTCAGGCATGGAGTAGAGGGTGCTGGACCTGCGCCAGGGGGAAGTCTCCCCCGTCCCCTCGAAGGTCGCCTCTCAGTCACGCTCCTCATCCTCTTCGTCATCTTCCTCCTCTCCCCCGCCGGAGTCATCAGAGGACAAGTCCACCGTCGCCGTCGCCGCCTGGCCCTCAGGGGCCTCCGCTGGCACCAAACCGACCCCGTCGAAGGTGGGTATGGTGTCCACCATCCATTCCCAGTCATCGCGAAAGAACAAGGGGACTGGAGCATCCTCCGGGCCTGCCACGTCCTCTCCGACCAAGAAGTGGAGGGCTGTGGTCAGATCCTCGTCATTCAGGGCATCCGAGCTCAGGCGGAGGACGACGTCCGCATCCTCGAGCCTCCACAGCGGGCGCATGTGCGCATGAAGAGGGGCCACCCGGTGCGACAGGAACTCCCTCAAGAGCGAGGCCCCGGTCAGCTTCGCTGCCCTCAGATTGCCCGGCCTCAGGTCAGTGTTCATCTTCTCCAGCACCAGCTTCGCTTGCCGGTCATTGAGCTTCGCGCGGGACCACACCTCAACAGCCTCGGGCTGCTCTGTGGGTAGATCCAGTAGGGGGTCGTTGCACCTGGCGTCCACCATGACCCACTTGCTTCGAAAGCCGTCGGCCCTCTTCCCGGCCTTCGAGATGGTGTTGGCCTTGGAGTACGCGACAAAGCTCACACACACCTAGATATTGGCGCCAGTAACCCGGAGGGAGAAGAAGTGGCGCAGCAAGGCCACGAAGGGCATCACCCCGACGTGCGCCTCACAATAGTAGGCGAAGATCGACAGGAGGAGAACGAAGTTGGGGTGGATATGCAGAGCATGCAACTGATATTGGCGAAGGACGGCAAGGAAGAACTCAGAGAAAGGGGGCACCAGACCAGCGATGACGGCGCTCTTGAAGAGGGGGTAGAAGGTGCTCCCCTTGTCCTCCGGCCGGGCGGAACTAGGCTGGAGCACGATCTCCCCCATCTTGTTGCTCTGCGCTGCCGCCATCTGGCGCTTGAGGGCGAGATTCTTCTCTGTCACGTTGGGAGAATCCAGAGCCGGCGAGTACCAGGCCGATGGAGCCCCGGTCGCGGTCTTGCGGGGCGCCATTGCTCGCCGGAGGTGAAAGGCTGCGGCAAATCCGGAGATTTCCGAAGCAGGAGGGCGAAGAGCAAGAAAGGGGATCTGAAGCAAGGCAGATGAGAGTAATGAAAGTAAGGCTAACCATAGGCCAGCCTTTTTGTCAGACGGGCAGTTGCCGAGGCAGCGTGGGGAAGCGAAGGCGCCCACGTCCAATCAACTGTCAAGCGGCACCCAAGGCCGCAGGCTAATGGGGCCCGTGGCGCTCTGCACTTGCCCCTTCGCTTCTCTACTAAGCCAAGTCGGAGTGCGCCTTGGGCCAGGGGGCTACTGTCGGCGTTCTGGGAACGGGGGTCCCCAGACTTGCCTGCCTGCGATCTGCGGCGTGGCTCGAGTGTTGGCCTAGTACGGCCCGTCTTCATCAGCGCAAACTCAAGACCCTCGCGAGGGGCAAAGCATCACGGGGCAGACGATGCAAGGCTTCCTCAGGAGAGGCCTCGCCAGGCAGGCTCGCGAGGATGCGAAGAGATCAAGGCAAGGGTACCTCGCATGGTGCTCGTGACGCAAGCCATGACGATCGAGACCAGGTGGGCGCCAGGCGGGTGCCGGCCTACGCAGTGTCCTTGTTTCCTCTTTGGTGCAAAGGGGGCAAGCACCAACGTGGAGTATCGAGGCATCAGGCAAAGGTTACCGTTTCGGTGCAACGAGACCAAGACTAGCAGGGCGGCAGGATTGAGGTCATCGTGGAGCCCAAGACGGCGTCAGCACCAGTGCCTTTGGCAGCCGAAGACCAACTTTAGTCAGGATAACTTGTACTAGATGTTCCCCTTCAAAATGGCTGTTGTTAGCGCCTTTCCCGCTCAATATTTGGGAAGAGGACCAGGGCCTCTATAAATAGGGCTAGCCACCATAGTAGAAAGGGACCCCGGGACGGAAAAACCAGAACAAGTAGAACACCGCATCAGCTCAAGAACCCATCTCGTGAGGCTGTTCTTCCTTTGTACTGTTCATCATCTACGCCTGAGGCAATCCACCACACCACACACTAGAGTAGGGTATACACCACAATGGTAGCCC
Organism: Triticum aestivum; assembly: GCF_018294505.1. Classification (NCBI taxonomy): domain Eukaryota; kingdom Viridiplantae; phylum Streptophyta; class Magnoliopsida; order Poales; family Poaceae; genus Triticum; species Triticum aestivum. The sequence goes on along the minus strand of NC_057801.1, from coordinate 366,759,640 downwards.
GAACCAATATAAATCTTGTGTCCCTTGAGTTGTTCATCGTTTAGTTTAGATTCTCGTGAGGCGATCAGACACGGATAGGTAGGGGGAAGATATTCGCGCGCACCCCAGAGTTTGAACCTTAAGGGTCTACCGGAACCCAACATCCGACACATTTGTGTTTGGTTCTTGAGAAGCTCAGAGAACATCAGTTGTATGCCAAGTTCAGCAAGTGTGAGTTTTGGTTAAAGGAAGTTGGATTTCTTGGACATGTTATATCTGGAGAAGGAATAGCAGTAGACCCTACCAAGGTTGCTTCTGTGACTAAATGGGTGGTACCCACATCATTTGGAGAGATCGGAAGTTTTCTTGGACTCGCAGGATATTATCGGAGGTTCATTGAGAATTTCTCCAGGATTGCAAAGCCCATGACGGAGTTATTGAAGAAGGACACCAAGTTTAAATGGACCGAGGAGTGTGAAGCCAGTTTTCAGGAGTTAAAGAAACGTTTGGTTACAGCCCCGGTGTTGATTCTTCCAGACCAACGCAAGGATTGTCAAGTATATTGTGACGCTTCACGTCGAGGACTCGGAGCAGTGATTATGCAGGAAGGAAGAGTTGTTTCATATGCCTCACGACAGCTTAAACCTCATGAGCTGAATTATGCTACGCATGACTTGGAGTTAGCAGCCATAGTGCATGCACTGAGACATGGAGGCATTTTCTCATTGGAAACCATTGTGAGGTATACACGGATCATAATGGTTTGAAATATATCTTCACACAGAAGGAGTTGAACCTCGGGCAAAGGAGATGGTTGGAGCTGATTATGATATGAAATTGCACTATCATCCTAGAAAGGCCAATGTCGTAGCAGATGCATTGAGCCGCAAGAGTTATGTTAACACGCTCATGACCGGAGGATTACCTAAGGAGTTAGCAGATGATCTCCGAGAGTTATGTTTGGAGATAGTTCCGAGAGGTTATGTTGCAGTATTGGAAATTCAGTCCACTTTGATGGGTAAGATCAGTTAAGCCCAGAAATCTGAAAAGGAGATTGCCGAGATTAAGGAAACTATGAGTAAGGGAAAGGCTAAAGGATTTCGTGAGGATGAGCACGACACTTTATGGTTCGAGGATCGCGTTTATGTGCCTAATAACCCCGACATCAGGAAGTTGATTCTGCTAGAGGCCCATGATTTTCCGTATTCGATTCACCTTGGAAACACTAAGATGTAGCTGGATTTGAAGGAAAGTTTTTGGTGGACAGGAATGAAGAAGGATATAGCTGGGTATGTAGCACTATGTGATGTATGTCATAGAGTTAAGGCAGATAATCAGAAGCCAGCTGGATTGCAACATCCATTGCCGATACCCGAATGGAAGTGGGATAAACTTGGCATGGATTTTATCACTGGATTGCCCAAGACTCGTTCAGGCTATGACTCTATCCGGGTTGTTGTCGATCGGTTGATGAAAGTAGCTCATTTCATCCTAGTGAAGTCCACTTATACGAGTGCTAAGTTGGCAAAGATATACATGACCAGGATCGTATGTCTGCATGGACTTCCGAGGACCATTGTATCAGATAGAGGAACCCAGTTTACTTCAAAGTTTTGGAATCAGTTGCATGAAACCTTGAGTACCAGGCTAGAGTTTAGTACAGCCTTTCATCCGCAGACAGATGGACAGACCGAGAGAGTCAATTAGATTCTGGAGGACATGTTGAGAGCTTGTGCGCTAGATTATGAATCAAGTTGGGATGACATTTTTTCGTATGTAGAGTTCTCTTATAACAACAGTTATCAAGACAGCCTGAAGATGGCCCCTTTCGAAGCTTTTTACGGAAGGAGGTGCAGGACACCATTATCATGGGATGAAGTTGGAGATCGACAATTGTTCGGACCAGATTTAATCCAAGACTCTGAAGAGAAGGTTAAGTTGATTCGCGACAGACTCAAGGTAGCCTAGTCCAGGCAGAAGAGTTATGTGGATTCTAAACGCAAGGAGACAGTTTACGAAGTCGGAGACATAGTATATCTTCGTGTGTCCCCACTTCGAGGAGTTAAGCATTTTGGAGTCAATGGAAAGCTAGCACCATGTTTTTGGGACCAAACAGAGTTTTGGAACGCATGGAAGAAGTTTCATACAAGCTGGAATTGCCAGAAGGATTGTCAGGAGTTCACGATGTGTTTCACAATTCCTAGTTGAAGAAGTGCCACGCAGAGATGGCCGATATTCCTTTGAGAGATATAGTGCCACCGGAAGCAATTCAGTTAGACAATGATTTGACCTATGAAGAGAAGCCAGTCAAAATTCTCGAGTTTTCCAGTCGAGTTACTCGCAACAAGGTTATCAAGTTTTGCAAAGTTCAGTGGAGCCACTATACCAAGGAGGAAGCCACCTGGAAGCGAGAGGAAGATCTTCGCAGAGACCACCCAAACCTTTTTGCTGACCAACCCGAATCTCGAGGGCGAGATTCACAATTTTCAATTTGGATGTTATACATATATCATCATATGCATATCATATTTATTCTTGCATTTTGGTTGGGATCCTAGAAATCTTAAGCAACTCAAGGACCCAAGGAGAGAGTCGGAGGTTTCACAAAAATCATATTTGAATTTAATTCAAATTTGAAGAAAGGATCATTTTGGTTTTATTATTTTCCCTTCGATAATTTCCAATATTAAAATAATAAATGAGAGAAGATAATATGACTTCTTCAAATTAAGAGAAATATTGGAGAAAGAAATTTAAAATCAAATTATAATTTTTCTGCTATTTTATTTGCTATTTTATTTGAATTAGAAAAATATGCATTTTTGAAAATTGCATTTTTAGGGCAGAAAAATGCTCACTTTGTTCTAAATATTTTATTTAGACGGTGAAAATTGTTTTTGGCATTTTTAGATTTTTTTAATATTTTATTAGGAATTTTTCTTCGGGCAAAGTTATTTTAAAAAAGTTTCCCACCCGACTGGGCCAAAGGCCCAGCCAAGCAGGCAGGCCCACGCGCGCACGGCCACCACCCGTCCGCCTCGCGCACGGCAGCGCTGCCACCGGAGCTCGGAGAGTCCGAGCTGGACTCCCCTCGCCCCTACCCCTTCTCCAAGCCGCCGTCGCCCCCCTCCCCTTAATAAGTCGTGAGCCGGGGCCCCCTGGACCCCAAGCCGCCGCGCCGCCACCTCCTGCATGCCACCGCGCCGCCGCCGCCCTTAGCCGCGGCCACCGCCGCTCGCGCTGCGCGCCGACGCCGCTGCTGCCGCCACCGCTAGCCGCCACCGCCGCCACCCATGCAGCCCCGCGCCACCGCCCGCCGCCGGAATCGGCCACTGAACTGCCCGAGCCGCCGATGTTTGACAGGTCGGTTTTCTTCGGTTAACCCCTGGTTTTTTAGTTTTCGCGGTTTATTATTTTAGATCGGTTTTTCGTTGGGTTAAGTTAATTAGCGGACGCTCGTCCATTCATTCGTTTTAACGAACGCTTTTCGTCAGATTAGTTCAGACAGCGGACGTTCGTTAGTCTTTTTGTTTTTAGTTTATTTTCGGCCAGGGACTTATCTGCGATTATATTTATCGTGATTTAGCCCCTGATCTTTAAACTAGTATAACTTTTTACTCGTTTATCCAAATTAGATGAAACCAATGCCAAAATCTTCTCATCATTCTGTTCTTTCTAGGTAACTAACTTGAACATGATTTTGGTACTGTAAAATTTGACTTTAGTCCAGATTAGTATACAATCTTGTTTTGTTCATATTTTGAGTTCCGTTGCTCCGTTTGAGTTGAATCTTTTTGCGTATCACATGTACGTACTATTAAGATCGAATTCATATGATAATACTGCTGTTAGGTTTTGACTCTTATTAGTTTAAGCCGTTTGCTTGTTTCGTTTTTGATTTGGATATTTTCTTGGGTTTTCTCGTGTTTCATTTGAGTGATTGCTTATGTATGCTATTGTTTGTCTACGCTAGATTACCCAGAGTGCGAAGCTTGTTACTACGAGTATCTAGAGTTTGCAGATCGTCAGCAAGGCAAGTTACACTTTGATCATACTCTTTTATACCCAGTTTTTACTATGCATTAGTATTGCGCCACAAATATTTGCATTAGTAGGATTGGGCTCATGTGGTTTTGGTTGTAGTGCTTGAGGTAGGAACCTAATACCTTTTGATCACCCCGGGAATATATGTTATGCTTATCATTGATTAGCCATGCTCGTAGATGGGGATTGGATCGTGATTCACACATGGAAGTTTGAGAGTTATTTAATCATGGATAACATTAAGGTGGCAACTTTAATATACATCTGGGTGGATTGGTTGAGGCACCTGGGGAATCTAGTGTTTTCTGTTTTTGGAAATCCAGGGGTACCCGTGTGATTATCCTATGGAATGCCACCCAGGCTCAAAGGGATCATAAGATTATTCATGCTAGAAACTTCCGTGTGTAGCCACAAGCCATTATGGGCTCTAGCATAGTTGAGTAGGTTGCGTGAGCTCTTGAAGAGGTAGACTAGTAGATGTAGAGGGTTGTAGGTGGTACTGTCTACCCGGAGTAGAGAGTTAATGCTTCAGAAGGCTATGTCTCGATCATCCGATCATGGATGCAGTCGAGTCTTGTGGGGAAAAGTGCGCAAACCTGTGCAGAGTGTATAAACTAATCATGGTTAGCCGTGTCCCCGGTTATGGACATCTTGAGTATCTAGTACTTGAATCTATTGATCTCATCATGTTACTTTAATTAATTATGATCTTGGGTTAATGATGATACTTCTAATTGGGATTTGAGTTGGGGTTACCTTCTCAAATAATGGGCAACATGGGAGTAGTTAAATAAATTTATTCCTTTGTTGTAGGGAAAAACTAGCTTTATGCAAAACCATGAAACTTACAGCCTCCACCAGCTAGATATTGCATGTAGATATAGTTCTTGCATTCCATTGCTTTACAGTGTAACTATGCCAGCATATTCTATGTGCTGACCCGTTTCGGGCTGCAACGACTTATGTTACAGACTACTTAGACGACGAATAAGCCGCGATAGGTTGTTGTTTTGTACTCAGGTTTGTCGTTGGAGTTGATGGACTCATTTACCTTCGAAGCTTCCGCAGTTATCTAGTTTAGATGGCCTTCAGCCATTATATTTTTTTGTAATCATACTCTTTATGAGGACTCGATGTAATAAGTGTGTGATTGAAACTCTATTATAATTCCTCGAGTACTGTGCATGTCAGCATTACCGATCCAGGGATGACACTGATGCACAGAGACTTGACCATTTGAGGTCTGGTCGCTACATTAGCAGTCTGCATGGATGCGGTAGCTGCATGCGTATTACTCCGTCGAGTCCGAGCGTCCGAGTTGCATGCCAGTTGGAGATGGAGAAAGAAATGTACGCAATTAGTTGTGGCATGCACCGGGTCAGCTGAAACTTGGAAGTGACTCAAGTTGTACATGTGTTTGCTGTTAATGTTGAGTATTAATCGGATCAGCCGGTGTGTGGCTTGACCATGTGTGTTCCATGCAGAGTGTATGTGTTTGTGCATGATAGGTAGGGGTTAGTGGGTGCGTGCTAGCCAAGGTTAGTCTCGCTACTTAAGCTTTGTAATCCCAGTGCATTGAGCCAAGAGAATAGAGAAATCGAAAAGGCACAAGTTGTGCGGTGCCACAAAGTTTCTATGTACTATTCTTCTACCTCTAGCCCTTGCATGTTTTCTTGAGAGAATCCTTGAGCTGAGAGAGTTGCAAGGTAGAGAAGAAGAGCAGCGCGAGGAGAGTGGCGTCGACACTGGTTCCTAGGACCAGACAGTCCATTGCTTCCAAAAGGTTTTGCCCAAAGCATTTATGCTGGACAGACTGGTAGTGGAAATTCTGCAGAGCTTCTTTTCCACTTCTTGTCTCTACTCTTTTCTCGAGTCTTAGGGATGATATTTTGCCTCCATTTCGAGGAAAAAAATAGCCGTAGTGTCTACTAGCTAGTACTACTAGAGCACTAGTACATGGCAACAATACATTAACACGTGTTTATGTGTGTGTAAGCACCCGAAGTTAAAGACAATCGTGGACAGGAATCAGCTGCCCATGGGGATGACTCACGTCCTACACGTGCTTACAAGAAATCATGCGTGGTAGGCCTGAACATGTGATTTGTTCCATAGGCGATTGAGCGCCATTCTCAAATCAGCCGGTTGAGGACAATTGTTTTCCAAACTTATATGAGAGGTTCCAAATAGAGCACGTCTAGGTTTTATCTTATGAACAAGCCTAGAATGTTAGCATTAATATGTCATATGGTAATTTGGTGCTGCATGCATGAGGTGATGCAATGCATGCAGATAAATGTGCACTAGCTTGTATTTCAACTGACTTTCTACAGCAAGAAAGAAGGCAAGGCATCTCTAATATGATGGTAGGAACAGTCAAAATCCTTTTGACTGCTTGTTATCTTGATATGGAAGTAGAAAAGGTAATGGAAAGCTCAATATATGCATGCACCTAAGCTGGACAATGCATTGGCTGAAGGACATGAGTTGTATGAGCTATAGGTCGGTTTGTAAAGTCATATATAAGGACATGTATCCATCTATGTAAGATAAGTTTGTGGCAGGATGTAGCCCCTCAAGCATGAATGAATGTAAGTGCATATGTGTGTCATATGTGCATTTGTTATGAGAGAAAAATAGTGAGTGGATCCTTGTGAGAGAACCTAGTAGTTCTAACATATAAGCTAGTTTAGTTTCTGTTATTGTTCTGCAGTAAAACACCCTAATCTGTTCTGGCACAAATTCCCACATTGCAAACATTTTTTGAACTGCAAATTTCTTGATTAATGGAATGGACAAATGTACTGCTGGAAACTAAAACTCCTAAGAACAAGCAATTTACTACCTTTGAAGCAGTAAACTTTGTATTGTATTATCTTGGCATGGGTGGAACATTTGGATGTTTAGTCTTTAGAACAATGCCTCACACCATTTACTGCTCTATCACGCCCTCTTGTTTGTAATTTTACGTCTATACTCCAAAAGTCCAAATAGAACTAAAGTCTTGGACAATTTAGTCGAATGTTTTCTCAACATGAATGTGACACTATAGCCAACATCAATTTCCCTTCATCTGGTTGTTAGTAAATCTTCAAACTACAACTTTAAAACACAATCTAGTCAACAAACACTAAGAAAACTGTATATTCTTACTATTAGTTCTTGTCATAAAATGACATGATCTAGGATACACAGATTACCGAAATAGAAGGTACATAATTTTGTCTTTGCAAGCACTTAATTCTTCTATTTCTCATGTAAATAAAGAAACAAGGATACTTATGCTACCTCATATTTTCAAGTTTAAACTTGCCATTTTGATCTCGACAAACACACCGCAAAAGAATATTACATCAGATAGAACTACAAGAACATCGAGGAGAACATGGTATTAACGATCATAGAGAGATAAGAAGCCATCTAGCTACTAGCTGTGGACCCATAGGTCTATGGTAAACTACTCATGCTTCATCGGAAGGGCAATAATGTTGATATAGATGCCCTCCGTGATTGAATCCCCCTCCGGCAGGGTGCCGGAAAAGTCCACAAGATGGGATCTCATGGGAATAGAGGCTCGCAGCGGGGGAAGAGTGTTTTGGTGGACGCTTTTGTTGGTTTGGGAATATTTTGGAATTTATAGAGCAAGAATTAGGGTCGGGGGACTCCCAAGGTGTTGACAAGCCAGGGAGGCGCCCCCCTAGGGTGCGGCCTGAGGGCTTGTGGGCCCCTCGGTACTCCTTTGACCCCATCTCCAAGTCCTACATGTGTCTTCTTGTCCAAGAAAAAACATCGGAAAGTTTTATTCTGTTTTGACTCCATTTGTTATTCCTTTTCTGTAAAACTAAAAAACAAGGAAACAACAGAAACTGGCATTGGGCTCTAGGATAATACGTTAGTCCCAAAAATAATATAAAGTAGCATATTAATTCAAATAAAACATCCAAATTAGATAATATAATAGCATGGAACAATAAAAAATATATAGATACGTTGGAGACATATCAGAGAGATGTTCTTAGGACCCTCTCGATGTGACGACATCCATCATTGTCTGGACAGACATAGGTGACTATGTCACAGGGATGCCGGAACATGACAACGAGAAATAAGAACAAAACCAATGACGAGAAGAACACCATAGTGACCATGTGTAGGACTCAAGAGGATACCAATATACCTCACCTCGGCTTGCGTAAAGTATCATGAAGCAAATGGAATAGCACATGATAACCAAAGGTTCACTCAAATGTCATTCATGCACTCATAGGCATCGATATGGACGTCCACGTTTCCGTTATCGATCATTGAACAAAGGGGTTTTATTCATTTCTATGTTTTACCGAACCTACAGGGTCACAAGCTTAAGGTAATCACGATCTTCTAAGTGTTAGTATGATAGGAGTAGTGAGAATCCCTTTTTTTAATTTTTTCATTAATATCCTAAATAGGTTCAAGAGGAACTGGAAGCGTTTCGGGGTCAACGAATGGGTTTTGTAGTTTATCGAGCAATATCGGGTATTGCCGATAAATAATATATAGGTGGAAAATGTTTCCAAAGATGTTAAATTGATAATAAAAGGCTCTAATAATAGTAAGGCGGCCTCTATATTTAATTTAATATCAACATGCCTTAAAAGGTCAAGAAGTGGAAGGAGAATTGGGCCACAAGGGCCCAATAGGGGGAGATGCCCTGATGCACAACATCCCTCGGTCATCCCCATGTACACTACACCGACCCATCAAGCACCAGTTTTCCTATGACAAGAGCTCGCGCACGTGCCCTCAAAACCGAGGTGAACTCACTCCTCTATGAGATTGATATGGATATGGATGGAACTTGGATGCTACCACACTAAAGAGTGCTATGTGTCATTAGGTACTAAGATGGCCTCCACCAAGCAGCTAAGGAGCATCCCCAAGGCCTAGGAGAAGGACCCGAGGCGAACGGGAAGATGGAGGCATGATAACCGACAAGTATAGGGGTTCGTTTGTAGCCTTTTTTGATAAATAAGAGTGTCGAACCCAACAAGGAGCTAAAGGCAGAACAAATATTCCCTCAAGTTCTATCGACCACCAATACAACTCTACACACACTTAAAGTTTGCTTTACGTAGAACAAGAATAAAACTAGAGGTACTTTGTAGGTGTGGATAGGTTCGCAAGATAATAAAGAACATAAAAATAAAAGTTACGTGTTTTTTAAATAAAGAAACAAATAAGTTTAGTAAAATGAATGTGGATTAGTGGTGATAGGATTTGCGGAATTGTCCCTTAGCAATTGACTATGTTGTTAGATCGATAACAAGTTTTTATGTGGGAGAGGCCACTGCTACCATGCCGTCCCTTACTTGGAATTCTATGCACTTATGATTAGAACTATTAGCAAGTGTCCGCAACTACTAAGATTCATTAATGTAAAACCCAACCATGATATATATTGCCCCCCTTCAATCTCATACGTATCATTTTCTATGTTTAGGCTAAAGTTGTTGTCACCCTTCCCTCCAATGCATAGTCCTATCAACGTACAACTAACCCGGTGTGATCCACACGCGCGCTCATATGATGGGCACCAAATCACAACAACATAACCACACGCAAATTAAACCAACCATAGCAATTCACCAATTACCGAAAGGACAACAAAAATCTACTCAAACATCATAGGATGGCAACATATCATTGGATAATAGTGTGAAGCATAAAACACCATGTTCAAGTAGAGGGTATAGCGGGTTGCGGGAGAGTGGACCACTGAATATAGATGGGGAAGGTGATGAAGATGAAGGAGTTGTTGGAGTAGTTCGCCGTAACACGGTGATTGCCCCAGTAGCATTCTGGTGCCATCGTGAGAGATCCCCCTCCTTCTTCTTCTTCCTTGGCCTCCACCCTAGATGAGAGGAGGGTTCCCCCTCTGGTCCATGTCCTCCATGGTGGCCGACGGGTGAGAGACCCTTCAAGATTGGATCTGTCTCTTTGTTCTCTTCTGTTTCACGTTCATGTTTTCCGGCCAAAAACCGTTTCTTATATTCCCGGAGATCTGTAACTCTGATTACATTGAGATTTTAACACACTTTTCTCCGTATATAAGCTTCCTTACGGCCGAAGTAGAGATCCAACCAACTTACAAGGAGGCCACAACCCACCACCACGCGCCTGGGCTGCCTGGCTCGCCCAGGTGTCTTGTGGTGGCTGTGGGGGCCCGTTTGCGTTGATTCCACGTCCCAAAAATCACAAATATTCCAAAATCATTCTTTGTAAATTTTTATCGCGTTTGGACTTCATTTGTTATGGATATTCTACGAAACAAAAAACATGCAACAAACAAGAACTTGCACTGGGCACTCGATCAATAGGTTAGTCCAATAAATCATATAAAATGTTTCCAAAAGTATGTGAAAGTTGTATAGTATTGGCATGAAACAATCATAAATTATTTATACGACAGCAATGTATCATTATCCGCAAGCTTAATTCCTGCTCGTCCTCGAGTAGGCAAATGATAAAAAAAATTGATGTGGAATGCTACCTACCATAATCCTGATCATATATGTAATCATGGCATGAATATTAAGACATAAGTGATTGAAAGCAATAGTTTATAATTTGACATAAATACATCAATACTCAGGCATCCCAACATACAATTGTGTCGTACAAAATATCAACACTAGAAAGCTATCCCTACAACATCCTGTAGTCTTGTCATGCTCTGTCTTCTTAACACAAAGTATTTATCATGCACAACCCCGATGACAGGACGAGCAATTGGTTCATACTTTTTAACGCGCTTCAGCTTTTTCAACCCTCATGCAATACATGAGCGCGAGCCATGGATATAGCACTATGGGCGGAATAGATTATGATGATATGGGTAAATATAGAGAAGACAAAAAAGAATTGCACATCGACGCGACTAACCAACGGGCTATGGAGATGCCTATCAATTGATATTAATGCGAGGAGTAGGGATTGTGATGCAACGGATGTACTAAGAGCTATAAGTGTATGAAAGCTCATCATGAAAACTAAGTGGGTGTGCATCTAACCCTATAATGAAAAATTCCGACTAGTAGATGAAAGTGACAACATAGGACTCTCTATATGGAAAACATGGTGCTACTCTGAAGCACAAGAGTGGTATTTGCATGCCCTTTCTCTCTTTTCTCTCATTTTTTTTTCTTTTTTTCCTTTTTTTCAAAGGCTCTTTTTGGCCTCACTTTTTTCATTTCTTTCCTTTTTATTTATTTGCCCGAAGCCTCATCCCAACTTTTGGGGGAATCATAGTATCCATCATCCTTTCCTCCCTGGGACATGCTCTAATAATGAATAATGATGATCACCACAATTCTATTTACATATAACTCAAAAGAAATAAAAATTACAAGTCGATACCTAGAACAAAATATGACTCTATATGAATGCCTCTGGCAGTGTACCAGGATGTGCAATGATTTAGCATAGCGGAGATATCAAGTAACAGACAAACCATGAAAATATCATGCTAGTTATCTTACGATCATGCAAAGCAATATGACAATGAATGCTCAAGTCATCAAAACGGAACCGGTGGAGTTGCATGGCAATATATCTCGGAATGGCTATGGAAAGGCCATAATAGGCAGGTATGTGGCTGTTTCGAGGAAGATATAATAAGGCTTATGTGCGATAGAGCGTATCATATCACGGGGTTTGGATGCACCGACGAAGTTTGCACTGACTCTCGAGGTGAGAAAGCGCAATGCACGGTACCGTAGAGGCTAGCAAATTGCGGAAAAGTAAGAGTGTGTATAATCGATGAACTCACATTAGTCATAAAGAACTCATATACTTATTGCAAAAGTTTATTAGCCCTCGAAGCAAAGTACTACTACGCATGCCCCTGGGGGGATAGATTGGTCGGAAAAGACCATCGCTTGTCCCCAACCACCACTCATCAGGAAGACAATCGATAATAAATCATGCCCCAACTTCATAGCATAACGAGAGACTATACGTGCATGCTTCGGGAATGACAAACCTTAACACCAATATTCCAACTAACCACAACCGTTTGCTAGTACTTCCCAGATATTCCATCCCTATATCGCAAAAATATTGCAAGGAATCAAGCACATCATATTCAGTGATCCACAAGTCTCATGTAGGATTTTATGACTAACCATGCAAATGACCAATTCCTGTTGACTCTCTAAATAGATATAAGTGAAACATGATAGTTTAATTCTTTCTGCAAAATACCATTCTCTAATAAATATAAGTAAATCAAAATATCATTCTACACATAATGGTTTTCCATGTGAAGAGAAACAGGCAATCCAACTTCAAAAGATATAAGTGAAGCACATCAAGCATTCATTAAACCATACTCAAAATATATAAGTGAAGAGCAATGAGAATTCTAAAAATCAACCATGGACTATCTCATACCATCCTGGTGCATAAAATATAATTTAAAACTAAACACAAAAGGCGCTCCAAGATTTACACATATCACATGAACGAAACAAAAATGGAAACAATACCGATACTTGTTGAAGAAAGATGGGATGCCTTCCGGGGCATCCCCAAGATTAGACGCTTGAGTCTCCTTGGATATTTACTTGGGGTGCCTTGGGCATCCCCAAGCTTGAACTCTTGCCTCTCCTCCTTCTCCTTATATCGAGACCTCTTCGATCTTTTAACACTTCATCCACACAAAACTTAACAGAAAACTGGTGAGATCCATTAGCATAATAAAGCAAATCACTACTTTAAGTACTGTTGCAAACCAATTCATATTTTGTTTTTGCACTGTAGCTACTGTATTAGAACTTCTCCATGGCTTATACCACCGATAGAATCGATAGTTTCACCAAAACAAGCAAAACAATGCATCAAAAATAGAATCTGTCAAAAACAGGACAGTCTTTAGTAATCTAAACACTGACCATAATTCTGTAATTCCAGAAATTTTGAAAAAATAGAAAAAAGTAAACAATTTCCATAGCAATACTGTGTGAAAATTCAGAAACTTTCGACTTTCCAGTAAAAAAATGTAAAATCACGCACTACAGCCAAAGTTTCTGTTTTTACACCGCACATACCAACAAGTAATCTAATCATCCTAAAGGAAAATCTTGGCACATTATTTTTACAATACAATGGATTTGTACAAGGGGATAATAATTTTTGTTGAAAAGTTTCTGTAATTGAGATTCACAAAGTTTCCATGGGCATGAACAAAGTTCAAGGATGCCCCCCACTTCAACAGTGTTCGTCTTTCTCACTTCCACTTGTCCTTTTGTAAAGTTTTAAGTTTCCCTCTATATTTTTTGTTTTTAAACTTTATAAAAGCACTCAACAGAAAAAAATGACTCTCTAAAACTTCCGGGTTGTCTCCCTGTCCTCTCTTTCTTTAAAGCCATTAAGCTAGGCATAAAGTGCTCAAGTAATCGACCCACCCGGATCCCAAGGTATATCAAAGCCAATTTTAATTAGCAATGATTTATAATTTAGTAGTGAGCACAAAGCAACATATATCATGCAATGAAGAAGTCTAACTCTCTTCCTATGCATCGGCATGTCATAAAAGAACAATTCATGCACATCAAGTAAAGGCCAATACATAGCATAAGCAATTTTGTGCAATTTTATCGTGTTGAAACATAGAGAGGCGGAGATGTAGTTCCTCTCTCATAATAATTGCAAGTAAGAGCAGCAACAACATGCATATTATATTCATCAAAATTATCATGTGCAATGGTAAAAGGCAACCCATCAATGTAATCCTTAATACGTGCAAACTTCCCTGATATAGTGTAGTTTGGAGAGTTCAAAAAGATAATAGGACTATCATGCATGGGTGCAATAGCAACAATTTCATTCTTAACATAAGGAACTATAGCAAGTTCATCTCCATAGGCATAATTCATATTGGCATCTTGGCCACAAGCATAGGAAGCATCAAGTTCATCAAAAAGGGATATTTCAAATGAATCAACGGGATCATGGCAATTATAATAGCATTCATCCTTCGGTAAGAGCAAAGGGACATGAAAGAATGTATGAGTTGAAGAGTTACTCTCATTAGAAGGTGGGCATGGGCGATCAATCCGCTCTTCCTCCTTTTGTTCTTCGCTCTCCTCATCATCTTTTTCATCCAATGGGCTCACAATTTCATGAATTTCTCCCTCCTAGATTTGACCAGTTCATTGAGGCCCCCTCAAGAGGGGCCTCGGGTGACTTGCTAATTGCTTGGAGATCTGATTGTTTCGCTGGTTCCTTGGTTGAGGTTAAACCCTATTCCATTGTGGTTAATTTCACCTCAATACATAACAATGATTACTAGACTTTGGTGAATGTTTATGGCCCCAGTGAAGGGGAAATGAGAGATGAATTTGTGCAGTGGCTATATAATCTGAGTATTGACCCTCAAACAAACTAGATGATCTTGGGGGGATGTCAATGACATGTTTATATTTAATGAAATAATAGGACATCTTGGTCTGCTTGAGCTGCCCCTAAAAGGTAGAAAATACACTTGGTCAAACATGCAAGATTCACCACTGTTGGAATAGTTAGATTGGATCTTCACCTCTGCAAATTGGATTGATTCTTATCCAATGACACATGTTGTTCCTCTTTCCATAACTACATCAAATCATGCACCATGCTTATTTTCTATCTCGACCTCCATTCCAAAAGCTCACATTTTCAGGTTTGAGAACTACTGGACTGAGCAGCCTGTTTTTTGGACTGTGTGCTACAGTCCTGGTCTCAACCGTCCTCAAAGCAACACATTACTGCTATAGTTTCAGATAAATTAAAGTCTCTGAGAAAGGCTTTAAAGGCTGGGCAAAAAGGTATTTCACATATCAAAAACCTGATTGAGAAATGTAATTGGGTTATCTGTTGGATTGACAGTCTGGAGGACTCTAGGCCTTTATTCAGGCAGGAATTCAATTTTAGGAAGCTGGTGAAATTGCATCATGCACACTTGGTGCACTTACAGTGTGTTTACTGGAAGAAGAGATGCACAATAGAATATATCAAAGTTGTGGAAGAAAATTCAAAATTCTTCCAAGCTATGGCCTCTGAGAGACACAGAACAAGATGTCAGGAGCCCGACTCAATACCACACCGATTTAGCATGTAACACCTCATATCACTTTGCGGACTCACGCACGGTATTCCCACGGGTGTCGCCTTACCAGGCCCGGGACCGTTTGAGCCTTTTGGCACACGTATATGATAGTGTCGCTAGCATCCATATGACAAAGAGCCCGGGCTGACATGGCTAGTCGTGAACCCAAAGTGACACTAACTTACAGGGACAGGCATACATGACCCAACAACTAACGTGTCGGTCATCAGTGAGTGAATTCGGGCTGTAGCAACTGGGCTAGCAGGACTCCAATAAACCGGGCTATAGCAGGCTAACAGGACTCCGGTAGACATCGCGTGACATTTCCCCGAAGGGACAGACACAGGAACGAAGAAGGACACATGCCGGCCAACCTAAGTGTTCCAGAGCAGTAGCAAGCTACCAAGGCTCAGTGGAAGCACTAGGAGACATTTCCCGGTAAGAGAGGCTACCAAGGATAAAAAACTAGATAGTCAGATCCCACACATACCAAGCATTTCAATAGCATAGACACAATATGCTCGATATGTGGAAATACAACATGGCATCACAACATGACTATACAACTCAAGTATTTCATTCACTAGGCTCCGAGGAGCAAGATATTACAAACATGGGTCTCATGACCCAGCATTCAGAGCATACAAGTCAAAGCACATGCGAAAGCTTGTCATGTCTGGGTACAAACATCTATAAATGAAAAAGGCTGAGAAGCCTGACTATCTTCAAGATCCTGCTGAGGGCACAAGACTGCAGCTGAGGTAACAAGCTAAACATCGAAGTCCACGCAGAACTACTAGTGAGACGGAAGTCTCTCTACAAAAACATAAAATAGGCAAACGTGAGTACAAATGTACCCAGCAAGACTTACATCAGAACTAACTACTTATGCATCATTATCAACGAAGGGGGTGGTGGGGTTTAACTGCAGCAAGCCAGCTTTGACTCGGTGGCTATCCTGAACTACGACTGCAAGTAACTCTTTTTAGGTGGCGCACACGAGTCCACATATTCACCATAAAAATACACCACTAGGGATCCGCTCCCGTCTCCCTACGAGAATGCCATCCATAGCACTCACGCTTATCTTGCGTATTTTAGAGTATCCACTTTCACTTCTCTATGAACTCTATAGGCAACCCAGAGGTCCTTTACTACGGACGCGGCTATTCGAATAGATGATGTTAACCCTGCAGGGGTGTACTTCTTCACACACACGCTCTCACCACTTACCATCGTTTACACAACATGTACTCGGCAACCTTCAAGCGGAAGCCCAACGAGGGTGTCGGCCACGGCCTACCTAAACACTCAAGTCTCTAGTCCAGGTTATCGCCTATTCAGGTTCCATCCGCAGGGAGTCCGGCCGAGATTTCCACATACGACCCCGAACGATGTGTACATGGCTCCGCGACACCAAACGGGCGCCCGGCATACCCGGCCACGTGCCTACCGCATCACAGCCCACCCCTAGGGTCAGCACTACACATGGCCTCCAGCATACTACAAACACTAGAAACTACTTGCAACTCCTGGATAGAGGACAAGGGTGGTTAAGAAGTCGAGAGGGGCACTTAAGCATTCCAATGCATGGTAGTAACTGGTCATGGACCGCAAACACAGAACTCAGTTCCTGAGGACGAATTCAATGAGACAACCCACCATGTACTCCTACATGGCCTCTCACCGCTACCTTTACCAAATCGTGTTCATGCACTTAGCTCACACACAGTAGGACATGTTCATCACCATTCTGATTCATCCCCGACGAATCAGACCTGACTCAACTCTAAGCAGTAGCAGGCATGAAAAACAAGCATGAATGAGTAGGCACATCAGGGCTCAAACAACTCCTACTCATGCTAGTGGGTTTCATCTATTTACTATGGCAATGACACGTCATGCAGAGGATAAGGGGTTCAACTACCACATCAAGTAACAGATGTATTGTTGTTGCCCTAATGCAGTAAAAGAGAGCAGGAGTGAGAGAGTGGGATTGTATCGGAATGAACAAGGGGGTTTTGCTTGCCTGGCACTTCTGAAGATAATATAGTTCTTCATCGGTGTCATCAAACTCATCGTTGAAACCACGTCTATCGAGAGGGGACAAATACCGGCAAACAAGGAAGAACTCAATCAATGCAATGCAGAATATGATGCATGATCATGACATGTTAATATGATGTGATTTGGGCTAATGCAACTAGCAACATGTTAAATGAAGCTGGTTTGAATCCAAGATTCAAATTCAAACTCCATATGTGGATATTCAAATGCCATTCATAAGATATGTACTAAACAACAGCTATAAGTTGTTCTAACATGCATGAAAATGGTACAAATGGATAGATTGGATTTTTCTAATCATTTTTCATATATAACTTATTTCATTCTGAGTTATAGATTAATTTCTATGAATTTTAGAAGTTTTGGACATTTTCTGAAATTTATAAATCATTTCTGATTTATTTGAAATTCCAGAAAATATTATTGCATCAGCATGACAACAGCATTATGTCAGCAGGTCGGCCATGGCTGACCAGGTCAAACCTGACCAGTGGGACCCACTGGTCAGTGACCCAATGTCAGTTAGTGATAGAGACAGGTGGGCCCGGTCAACAGCCACATCAGCAAGGTCAACGCCGACGCGTGGGGCCACTATGATTAACTTAAACTAAACATGAGTTAACCCATGGTTAGTTAAGGGCATGGGGCTCATATGTCAGTGAGAGAGGGCTTAATTAGTAGGATCATTAGCCCCTAATGACGGCACCACATCAGCATGTCGGAGACCAGCCGGTGGCAACCACAGAACACGGCGGGGGCATGCCGGACTTGTGCTAGAAGCGTTGGTTTAGCGCGCTGAGGGCACCAGGGCATAGCTCTTGCTCTTGCGCATCCAGAGAGCCAAGTGGGAGGGGCTGGGGGTGGAACGAGCTCACAGGAGTCGAGCTCGTGGCGGCGGCCGGCGTTGGGGAGCGGTCGAGTACGGTGCTAGAGGGCATGGGAGGGGGAGCTACTGGTGGCTGCAGGTTCGTGGAGGCACGCCGAGCACGCTGGTGTGCTCGGATACGGGCTGCAGTGCCCATGGCGTCGTCTGCACCATCGCTGGCTGCTAGGAGCTCACGACTTCGGTGGAAACGGCGGCTGGAAGATGAATTAGGCGACGGGGTATGGTGGAAACGGTGCAGAGGCTCACCGCGGTTCTTCTGGTGCTGTTGGAAAGGCAGGGGAGACACGGGGTCCGGCGAAACATCGGCGGGGATCTGCGGCACCCGAGGACGGAGACGGCGGCGCTGGCGGGGCTCCGGAGCGTTCGGCATTGCGTAGCTCAGCAAGGAGGTCGAGGACGATGCGGCAGAGCTCCTCGACTGGTCGGGGAAGCGAGGAGGAGGCGGTGGGCATGGCAACGCCGAGCGGCGGCGACAGCGGCGCTTGGGCGTGTTCGGGAGAGGGAGCAGAGAGGAGGAGGGAGGCCAGGGAGCGAGGGAGAGGGGAGAGGGGGTTCATGGCATCGCCAGAAGCGAGGGGGAAGCAGGAGGCGGCAAGCAGGAGGTGGCGCAGCTCTGCTGTGCGCTCTCCACGCAGCTGCCTCGCCTTCTGGCAGAAGGTTGAAGAAGCCGCTGCGCTGGCTGGGCTGCACAGTGTTGGGCCGGCTGGAGCGCCAGGCAAGTCGGCCCAGGTAACTCTCTCTCTCTCTGCCTTTTTCTCTATTTTGTTCTTTTTCCTATTTTTTTCTCATCTGTTTGGTTTAAATTAAATACTAAACCACTTCATAAAATCCTGGAAATAATTATGGATGCTTTCTGGATTATTCCAGTGACCCTTAACAGTTTCTAGCATTTGTGGAGCATTTAAAATATATATAGCATTTAAGTTGCTCCAATTCAAATATGTATTGGATTAATTCAAAAATCCAGAAACGACCTAGAAATATGTTCATCATTTTTGGCAGAGGTTTTCACCTTTATCAACATCATGAACATTTTCAAAGGCATTTTTGGTTTGTTGAAAATTATTTTATTTGAACCTACTGAGTTCTTTCTGGTGCTAGGGTTTGATCAATCCCCATTTCAAGATTAAATGCAAATTAAACATGACGAGCTAGCCCAGTGCAGACCAGAACTAGGGATGTGACAACTCACCCCCACTAAACAAGAATCTCGTCCCGAGATTCAAGACATAAGGTAAGAAGACGGAGGGGACACATAGGTAACACAATTCCCATGATCCAGATGCCCTTCTCGAGGATGTTGATTCATTGCATCACCTTGATCTCGATGTCTTGCTTTGAGAACTTCATCCAACATGACAACGAGAAGAAATGAAGAATTCTAGAAGGATCGATCTTCTTGAGGTTTGAGGAACTCAAGATAAACCCGTGAAGTGAGACATAGGAATGTCTCTTGAGATGGGACACAAAGCATACATGCAGAGGGATGGAGTGAAACAGATGACGAAGGTTCACTAGGTAGGCAACAATTCTACATTTAAAAAGGTGGTGAAAGGTTGTCAATGTAATGAAGAGTTGAGTTGCCACGATACCACAACGAGACATCTTAGAGGAGGGTGACTCATGGAATTATCCCTTAAGTGGAAAAAAGAATTACTTTTGATTCATAGATCAATAAAATTCTCTATACTAGCCTGAGGTAATTCCCATATGATTATTTGACGGAGTTCGAAGGAATGGCATACCCAGACTGGAATGGATGATGTGGATTACCTTGTTGAAGACAATGCCATGGACGATTTTGCTTATCATCGGAAATGGATGGGATTCAAGGTAGAATGGCACAATGGCGGTGCAAGCTGGGAACAAAATGCAAATGCTGGGAACGATTCTAGTAACTGGGGAGGAACTTAATAGTAGAGAATAATTCCATAGTTGGAATGGTTATAGCATAACCGAAGAAAACTGGAAGCAATCCCAGTTAGTGCCGAAGATAACACCTGGTACTTGTGCATGCTCTCAAGAACTTGAGCATTTCCATATTCATCAAGGTTTTACCAACATCCGTGTCAAGGATCCTGGCAACGCAACATACTACCATGATGAATATTGGTGGAGGATGCAGATGCAAAGGAAGATAACACCTTCTCAGATTTCACCTTAGCGAGGCCAAGGGAACAAAATTTGGATGATCGACCGAGAGATATTTAGCACTCCGCTTCTAATGTTCTCCTTGATGTGTTAGCATAATCCATTCATAGATATGGTTTGATATCTAGAACATCAAGTAAAGGTCAGACTTCGGGAACACGAAAATCCATAAGGAACAACTAGGGAGTAAATCCTATGAAATCCTTATGGGGAGGTGGCCAACTTCCTCAATCAAGATACTACAATAATAGGTCTTCCGGCTAGGTGTGTTGGCCACGACATCCACTTTACCGGGTTACAGAGAGACCAATATTATAATTCTTGGGAAACATTCCAACCATCATATCCACCTGAGATTCAGATATGGTTGGTGAATATTCCAGACTCGTCAAGTCTAGAAAGAAAAGTGAAAGTTTGCAACACAAGTCAATGAGACGGCGTTGCGAGATTCTCGGGAAATGAACTACGATAGCAAACTCCAAAACATGAGCCGTTTCTGCTACATACATGTGAACACGCTGTCGCAGACAAGCATGACCACGTAGTAGTCTTATAATAAAACACTACCGAGTTCAGGTGGGGAACCATCAACAAGGGTATCGAAATCCTTGTATAAGTCTTGCTCTTAAGAAGAGACTTCTTCTCCTTGAACAAATCAATCAGTGGCTTGGTGTGCTAGGGATACGTATGGAATGAAGATGATCAGTCTATCAGACCATAGAATACTTTGCACATACATGAATGACTTGGGATGATTCCAAAGGAAAAAAACAATCTTTCTCGATCTCACGGCGGCAACTTGCACCAAGTGCACGTGAACCAGAGGAAGTCACTCCTTTCATCCAACATATGCTTCATGGTCGGGACATGAAGATAATGCTTATAGAAGTTTCCAATACTAGTTGGATGTTCAACACGAATCATGGAGAAGATAACAATGTTGCTGATGGGCTCACAACAATTCATCCAGCTTTCCATGAAGATGGAATTCCATAATTATGTGAACAAGTGATAGCATTGATCAGACCCAAAAGATATAATGGTGTATGCTCGAGGAAACAACCACGAGTAAGACAACATTACGAATATCGTTGGTTCTGATTCGATTTGACGGTACCCCATACTCAAATCAGAGATTGGATAAGATAATAGATCCAACAATTGACCACGAGGATCAATTAATGAAGATATCATGTTTCTTCAACACACGCACAAAGATATCCCTTTGGAGTGAACTGAGTCGGACAAGCTTTTATCTTCCAACTCTCCAAGTTGTTGTTTGGCTTAACCAACTAGCTCAGGGTATCCAACACAGATTCTTGGAGAAAGGGTGGTTCATAGAGATAAACCAACTTGATCACAAACTCAACATAGCGGTCAGGTGACAACCTGGTGGTACTTCCGAGAAGACATTCGGAAAATCACGAACCACCGATATGTTACTAAGCTTGAGAACATTCTTGCTTTTCAGGGAAAGATGATATGATCAAAAGAGCGACGGATTAACACAATCCTAACTCATTGATCGAAGAGTGCACCAGAGATATGGACTAGGTAGCACGATCAACCTTAGGGTGGTGATTCAATAACCAACATGCTAAGGATGAAAATATTGTCCTTTAACTACCAAGCAACAGAGTTGCTAGGAGTATTGATTTCACACATCATGATTCACTTGTCGGCATTCCGGTTGTGACAATATGGAACCGAGGAATGAATAATGATGGCGAGAAGTATCACTATATCAAGAGCTCATAGGATAGTGTGCAATTCCCATGAAAACCTTCATATCAAGATGGTGATACTCCAAGGTAGAGCAGAACCAAAACTGGATTAGTATTTGATCTGTGGAACACAACTACTTTGACTGGATATGGATGAGGTACTGGAGTTTGTTTCTCCTAGTCATTCCGGAATAGGATGGCTTGACGGACCACAAGAGTAATGGCATCGATGAACGAATGCACACATACTCTTGACTATCAATTGATAGACGAAGGTCAGGAGACAATTAAAGAGGGACAACTCAAGGAACATACGATTTTCTGAGTCATGGATGCATAGATTAGTATGTCGAACCAAGTTCAACAAGTTTCTTCCGAATAACCCATGCAGAAGGTAGAACTGGCAGAGTAACAACATAGAATCAAGAACTCGTCAAGAGCACTCTGTTTGTGATCTTTTGGTTCAACGAGGAACTTCTGCCATAAGTAGTTCATGGTATTTGGAAGAAAGAAATACCACAGACCTCGAGGACTATCATAAAGGTTACTAATATCCTGAAGGAACTAGCAAACACTATCAACACGAGGTAAGTAAGGTGAATCTCGGGTTCCAAAAACCCAGGAATAGAATACCTACTAACTAAATTGCATCACAGGATGCTTTCGAGAATGATGGCCAGAATGATCACACTGGGAACACAAAACATGGCTAGATTACTAAGTGATACTCTAGACACCTAGGGTCATAATAATAGTTCCAACATATACGTCGAGGCAATAGAGTACCTCAACACACTTGTTAGTGTGGTTGATCTGGCACAAAAGAACTTTGGAACGGTAAGAAGGGATTTGCAAATGCATCAGACTGTTTAGAAACCTGGCATGACTCAGACAACATGACGGCTGTAAATGCTCGAAAAGATTCAAAACATACTGCAAAAATGGTGGCATAACCACTCAGAATCAAAATATCAAGGTACCGAGACCAAGTACGAACATACAGAAGATAGTAGGAACTGAACTGAAGCTTAGAACCATCAATCCTATAGGTCTACAGATTAGTAACACGTGATCCTAATAGAAATAAAGGAAAGCCTAGTTCCTTAACCCCGTAGGAAAGATAAGATGACTCAGATCAGAAGGGCATAAGGTATAAGGAGTAAAAAGAGCCTTACATTCCCAAACACAATCAATTCCCTTATATAACTAAAGAATTTCTAGACTCAACTTCGACCAGTTTGGCTTGGTAATCCTACAGGTAGTCAGGCTCTGATACCAAAGCTATCAGCACCCCGACTCAATACCACACCGATCTAGCATGTAACACCTCATATCACTTTGCGGCCTCACGCACGGTATTCCCACGGGTGTCGCCTTACCAGGCCCAAGACTATTTGCGCCTTTTGGCACACGTATATGATAGTGTCGCTAGCATCCATATGACAAAGAGCTCGGGCTGACATGGCTAGTCGTGAACCCAAAGTGACACTAACTTATAGGGACATGCATACATGACCTAGCAACGAACGTGCCGGTCATCAGCGAGTGAATCCGGGCTGTAGCAACTCGGCTAGCAGGACTCCGGTAAACTGGGTTGTAGCAGGCTAACCGGACTCCGGTAGACATCGCGTGACATTTCCCCGAAGGGACAGACAAAAGAACAAAGAAGGACACATGCCGGCCAACCTAAGTGTTCCGGAGCAGCAGCAAGCTACCAAGGCTTAGTGGAAGCACTAGGACACATTTCCCGGTAGGAGAGGCTACCAAGGATAAACAACTAGATAGTGAGATCCCACACATACCAAGCATTTCAATAGCATACACACAATATTCTTGATATGTGCAAATACAACATGGCATCACAACATGACTCTACAACTCAAGTATTTTATTCACTAGGCTCCAAGGAGCGAGATATTACAAACATGGGTCTCATGACCCAGCATTCAGAGCATACAAGTCAAAGCACATGCGAAAGCTTATCATGTCTGGGTACAAACATCTATAAATGAAAAAGGCTGAGAAGCCTGACTATCTACAAGATCCTGACGAGGGAACAAGATCGTAGCTGAGGTAACAACATAAAATAGGCAAACATGAGTACAAATGTACCCAGCAAGACTTACATCAGAACTAACTACTTATGCATCATTATCAACACAGGGGGTGGTGGGGTTTAACTGCAGCAAGCCAGCTTTGACTCGATGGCTATCCTGAACTACGAATGCAAGTAACTCTTTTGAGGTGGCGCACACGAGTCCACATATTCACCATAACAATACACCACTATGGATCCCTACGTGAATGCCATCCATAGCACTCACGCTGATCTTGCGTATTTTAAAGTATCCACTTTCACTTGTCTATGAACTGTATAGGCAACCCAGAGGTCCTTTACCGCGGACGCGACTATTCGAATAGATGGTGTTCACCCTGCAGGGGTGTACTTCTTCACACATGCTCTCACCACTTACCGTTGTTTACATGACATGTACTCGGAAACATTCAAGCGGAAGCCCAACAAGGGTATCAGCCACGGCCTACCTAAACACCCAAGTCTCTAGTCCAGGTTATCGCCTATTCGGGTTCCATCCACAGGGAGTCCGGCCGAGGTTTCCACATACGGCCCCGAACGATGTGTACAGGGCTTCGCGACACCAAACGGGCGCCCGGCATACCGACCACGTGCCTACCGCATCATAGCCCACCCCTTGGGTCAGCACTGCGCATGGTCTCCAGCATACTACAAACACAAGAAACTACTTGCAACTCTTGGACAGAGGACAAGGGTGGTTAAGAAGTCAGGAGGGGCACTTAAGCATTCCAATGCATGGTAGTAACTGGTCATGGATCACAAACACAGAACTCAGTTCCTCAGGACGGTTTGAATGAGACAACCCACCATGTACTCCTACATGGCCTCTCACCGCTACCTTTACCAAATCGTGTTCACGCACTTAGCTCACACACAGTAGGACATGTTCATCACCATTCTGATTCATCCACGATGAATCAGACCTGACTCAACTCTAAGCAGTAGCAGACACGACAAACATGCATGAATGAGTAGGCACATCAGGGCTCAAACAACTCCTACTTAGGATAGTGGGTTTCATCTATTTACTGTGGCAATGACAGGTCATGCAGAGGATAAGGGGTTTAACTACCGCAGCAAGTAACAGATGTATAGTTGTTGTCCTAATGCAGTAAAAGAGAACAGGAGCGAGAGAGTGGGATTGTATCGGAATGAACAAGGGGGTTTTGCTTGCCTGGAACTTCTGAAGATATATAGTTCTTCATCGGTGTCATCGAACTCATTGTTGAAACCACGTCTATCGAGAGGGGACAAATACTGGCAAACAAGGAAGAACTCAATCAATGCAATGCACAATATGATGCATGATCATGACATGTTAATATGATGTGATTTGGGCTAATGCAACTAGCAACAGGTTAAATGAAGCTTGTTTGAATCCAAGATTCAAATTCAATCTCCATATGTGGATATTCAAATGACATTCATATGATTTGTACTAAACAGCAGCTATAAGTTGTTCTAACATGCATGAAAATGGTACAGATGGATAGATTGGATTTTTCTGATCATTTTTCATATATAACTTATTTCATTCTGAGTTATAGATTAATTTCTATGAATTTTAGAAGTTTTGGACATTTTTTGAAATTTATAAATCATTTTTGATTTATTTTAAATTCCAGAAAATATTATTGCGTTAGCATGACAACAACATTACGTCAGCAGGTTGGCTGTGGCTGACCAGGTCAAACCTGACAAGTGGGACCCACTGGTCA
The DNA here is from genome assembly GCF_018294505.1 of Triticum aestivum. Classification (NCBI taxonomy): domain Eukaryota; kingdom Viridiplantae; phylum Streptophyta; class Magnoliopsida; order Poales; family Poaceae; genus Triticum; species Triticum aestivum. The sequence goes on along the minus strand of NC_057801.1, from coordinate 366,733,851 downwards.
GTGACCCAGTGTCAGTTAGTGACACAGACAGGTGGGCCCGGTCAATGGCCACGTCAGCGAGGTCAACGCCGACGCGTGGGGCCACTACAATTAACTTAAACTAAACATGAGTTAACCCGTGGTTAGTTAAGGGTGTGGGGCCCATATGTCAGTGAGAGAGGGCTTAATTAGTAGGGTCATTAGCCTCTAATGACGGTGCCACATCAGCACGTCAGAGACCAGCCGGCGGCGACCACATAACACGGCGGGGGCACGCCGGACTTGCGCTAGAAGCATCGGATGTCAGGACCCTGATCCTAAGTCACACCGATCTAGCATGTAACACATCATATCACTTTGCGGCCTCACGCACGGTATTCCCACGGGTGCCACCTTACCTGGCCCGGGACCGTTTGCGCCTTTTGGCTCACATATATGATAGTGCCGCTAGCATCCATATGACAAGGAACCCGGGCTGACATGGCTAGTCGTGAACCCAAAGTGGCACTAACTTACAGGGACAGGCGTCCATGACCCAGCATCGAACATGTCGGTCATTAGCGACTGAATCCAGGCTGTAGCACTGGGCTAGCAGGACTCCGGTAAACCGGGCTGTAGCGGGCTAACAGGACTCCGGTACTCATCGCGTGACATTTCCCTGAAGGGACAGACACAGGAACGAAGAAGGACACATGCCGACAGCCTAAGTGTTCCGGAGCAGTAGCAAGCTACCATGGCTCAGTGGAAGCACTAGGAGACATTTCCCGGTAAGAGAGGCTACTAAGGATAAACAACTAGATAGTCAGATCCCACACATACCAAGCATTTCAATAGCATACACACAATATGCTCGATATGTGCAAATACAACATGGCATCACAACATGACTCTAGAACTCAAGTATTTTATTCAATAGGCTCCAAGGAGCGAGATATAACAAACATGGGTCTCACGACCCAACACTCAGAGCATACAAGTCAAAGCACAAGCGGAAGCTTGGCATGTCTGAGTACAGACATCTATAAATGAAAAAGGCTGAGAAGCCTGACTAACTACCAGATCCTGCCGAGGGCACAAGATCGTAGCTGAGGTAACAAGCTAAACATCGAAGTCCATGCGGATCTACTAGTGAGACTGAAGTCTCTCTGCAAAAACATAAATAGGCAAACGTGAGTACAAATGTACCCAGCAAGACTTACATCAGATCTAACTACATATGCATCATTATCAACAAGGGGTCGGTGGGGTTTAACTCCAGCAAGCCAGCTTTGACTCGGTGGCTATCCTGAACTACGACTGCGAGTAACTCTTTGAGGTGGCGCACACATTCACCAACCAATACACCACTATGGATCCGCTCCCGTCTCCCTACGAGAACGCCATCCATAGCACTCACGCTTATCTTGCGCATTTCAGAGTATCCACTTTCACTTGTCTATGAACTGTTATAGGCAACCCAGAAGTCCTTTACCGCGGACACGGCTATTAGAATAGATGATGTTAACCCTGCAGGGGTGTACTTCTTCATACATGTTTCCACCACTTAGCGTCTGCACACGACATGTGCTCGGCAGACTTCAAGCAAAAGCCGACGTGGGTGTAGACCACGACCTACCTAAAGACTCAAGTCTCTAGTCCAGGTTTATCGCCTATTCAGGTTCCATCCGCAGGGAGTCCGGCCGAGGTTTCCACATACGGCCCCGAACGATGTGTACAGGGTTCCATGACACCAAATGGGCGCCTGGTATACCCGGCCACGTGCCTACCGCATCACAGCCCACCCCTCCGGTCAGCGCTGCGCACGGCCTCCAACATAATACAAACAACAGAAACTACTTGCAACTCCTTGACAGAGTACAAGGGTGATTAAGAAGTCGAGCGGGGTCATATTTCAGGGCCCAATGCATGATAGTAGTTAAATCATGGATCACAAACACAGAGCTCGGTTCCTGAGGACGGCTTCAATGAGACAACCCACCATGTACTCCTACATGTCCTCTCACCGCTACCTTTACCAAATCGGATTCACACACTTAGCTCATACACAGTAGGACATGTTCACACACCTCTGATTCATCCCCGATGAATCGGACCTGACTCAACTCTAAGCAGTAGCAGGCATGACAAACAAACATGAATGAGTAGTCACAACAGGGCTCAAACAACTCCTATTCATGCTAGTGGGTTTCATCTATTTACTGTGGCAATGACAGGTCATGCAGAGGATAAGGGGTTCAACTACCGCAGCAAGTAACAGATGAATCATTGTTGTCCTAATGCAGTAAAAGAGAGCAGGAGCGAGAGAGTGGGATTGTATCGGAATGAACAAGGGGGTTTTGCTTGCCTGGCAATTCTGAAGATAGCATAGCTCTTCATCGGTGTCATCGATCTCATCTCGGTATCACATCTATTGAAAGGGGACAAATACCGGCAACATAGAAGGAAACACAATCAATGCAATGCATAATATGATGCATGATCATGACATGGCAATATGATGTTGATTGGCCTAATGCAACTAGCAACAAGTTAAATGGAGTGGGTTTGAATACTAGTTTCAAATTCAAACTCCATATGTGCTTTCTTAAATGCCAACTAATTGAATTATCCTAAACAGCAACTTTAAGTTTTTCCAACATGCATGAGAATGGTACAAATGGGTAGATTGGATTTTTCTGATCATTTTTCGTATATAATTTGTTTCATTTGGAGTTACGGTTGATTTACTATGATTTTTAGAAGTTTGCAACATTTTCTGGAATTTCCTATATAAGAATAAATCCAGAAAATAAGTTACTGCGTCACCATGACATAGGTGTGACGTCAGCAGGTCAACTGGGTCGGCCAGGTCAAACCTGACCCGTGGGACCCATACGTCAGTGTCTCAGGCTGGTTTGGGTGTATGACATGTGGGACCGATCAATGTTGACTTGACCAAAGTCAAAGCTGACATGTGGGGTCCACCCAGATTAGTACTAATCTTAACAGAAAATTAGACTAACCTAATTATCCTCAGGGACCCACATGTCATTGACACAGGTAATAACTAAACATAATTAGCACCTAAACTAATGGTGCCACGTCAGCCACCGGTGTTTAGCCGCCGGCGACCAAATCCGTGGCGGAGGGAGTCGGGATTTCGCTGCAGGGCCCTATTGAGCGCGCGGGGAGCATCTACGTGAAGCCGGGGGGCTGCTGCGTCGAGTGGTGGTGGTGTTTGGGCTCGGGGTGGTCGGAAAAGACGCCGGTGATGACGTTGGCGGCTGCCGGAGCTCGGGCAAGCTCGGGGTCGTTGCTAGGAGGCACGGCAGGAGGTGCGGAGCGGTGCTGCGAGCTCCTGGGGACACAACATGTGCGGTGAAGCGCTCGGTTGCGAACTTGCGCGGTTGTGGCCGCGGCTACGCCATGGCCGGCGGCGAGATGCTCTCGGGCTCGAAGAGGGCGGCGACTACATGGCGCAAACGAGCAAGGGGGAAGAGGGGGTCAAAGGAGAAGCTCACGGGGAGTGCAGCGGTGGTCTTGGGAAGCTCGGGGAGGCAACGGAGCGGGCGCATGGTCGCCGGCGATCTTGGCGGACCGAGGTTGAATAAGACGGTGATAGCGGTGTTCTAGGGCTTCCAGCGTTGCTTGGCTCGGTGCAGAGGACAAGGACGTCGAGGCGGAGCTCTCAGGCGCGTCGGTGAGGCGTGGGGTGGCCGGTGGCCGCGGGAACGGCGAGCGGCGCGACGGTGGTTTCGGGCGGCTGCACGTGGGAGAGACAGAGGAGGGGAGAAGCACGGGGAGAGGTCGAGGGGATTCCAGGGGGGTGCGTGGCGTCTCCTGAAGAAGCCAGTCGAAGCGGCAAGCAGGAGGTGGCGGGAAGACGTGGCCGCGGTCACTCGCGTGCGGGAACGCAGCTGGTTCGGGGCAAGGGGAGGAAGACGACGGAGGGGCTGCGGTGGTGGGCTAGGCCAGTTGGCCAGGCCGCCAGCTGGGCCGGCTAGGTGGGCTGCGCGGTTGAGGCTAGGTAAGATTCTCTCTCTCTCTTTTATTTATTGTTTCTGTTTTCTATTATTCTGCAGTGTTTAGGGCTTTATTTAAAATACTTAAACAGATCCAAAAATCATGAAACTAATCATGGCTACTATTTAGAATTATCCAACAGTAAACATTTTAGTTTATGATTATTTGAGCATTTAAAATATTTTATAGTATTTAAATGCCCAAATGAAAATACCATATGATTTAATTCAGAGCCCAAACATGACATGGAAAAAGGTGCAACACCTCTGGTTAATGTTTCCAGCATTTTCCAGAAATGATGAACATTTTTGAAAGCCATTTGGATTCACTGAGAATATTTTAGTTGAACCTAGTGGATTCCTTTGATGCTAGGGTTTAGGCAATCCCCATTTCAGGTTTAAGTGAAATTTAAACATGATGCAACACGAGATGCTAGCACTAGGCATTAATAGAACTAGGGATGTGACAACTCACCCCCACTAAACAAGAATCCCATCCCGAGATTCAAGCGTAGGGTAAGATGAAAGGGGAGCGCAAACTAACACAATCTTCACGGTCCAGGTTGCACTTCAAATGAATGTTGATTCGATCACCATCATTGTCTCGATGTCTTGCTCTAGGAACTCCTACCAACATGACAACAAAAGGAAAAAGAAACTATAGAAGGATTGATCTTCTCAAAGATCGAGCAACTCAGGATCCACTCACGGAATGAGACATAGAAACATCTCACGAGCTGAGACGCGAAGCACACATCTAGAGGAATGGAGTGAAGCAGATGACGAAGGTTCACTAGGTAGACAACAATTTCACGCTTAAGAAGGTGGTGAACGGTTGTCAACGTAGCGAGGAGTTGGGTTGCCATGATACCATAACGAGACATCTTGGAGGAGGGTGACTCGTAGAAATATCCCCTTAAGTGGCAAAAAGAATTACCTTTGATTCCGAGATCATTGAAATTCTTTATACCAGCTTAAGGCAAATCAAAATCGATCATCTGGAGGAGTTCGGTGGAATTACATACCCAAACCAGTATGGATGATGTGGATTACCTTGTTGAAGACAACACAAGGGTTGATTTTGCTTATCATCGGAGATGGATGGGACCCAAGGTAGGATGGCACAATGACAATGCAAGCTGGGAACAAAACACAAATGCTGGGAATGATTCTAGTAACTAGGAAGAAACTCAACAACAGAGAGTGAGTCCACTGTTTGAAAATTTATAGCATAACCGAGGAAGCTAGGAGCAATCCTAGTTATGACGATGATAACACCTAGTGCTTGTGCGTGCTCTCAAGAACTTGAGCATTTCCATAATCATCAAGGTTTTACCAATATCCGTGTCAAGGATCCTGGCAACACAACTTACTACCATGATGAATGGTGATGGATGATGCAGATGCAAAAGAAGATAACACCTTTTCAGATTTCACCTTAGCAGAGCCAAGGAAACAAAATCTGGATGATCGACCGAGAGACATTTAGCACTCCGCTTCTAATGTTCTCCTTGATGTGCTAGCGTAATCCATTCATAGATATGGTTTGATATCTAGAACATCAAGTAAAAGGTCGGACTTCGGGATCTCAAAAATCCATAAGGGTTAACTAGGGAGTAAATCCCACGAAATCCTTATGGGGAGGTAGCCAACTTTCTCAATCAAGAGCCTACAATAATGGGTCTTCCGGCTAGATGTGTTGGCCACGACATCCATTTTACCGGGTTACAAAGAGACCAATATTATAGTTCTTGGGAAAACATTCCAACCATCATATCTGCCTGAGATTCAGATCTGGCTGGTGTGGGGATATTCTAGACTCATCAAGTCTAGAAAGAAAAATGAAAGTTTGCAACACAAATCGACGAGACGACGTTGCAAGAATCTCGGGGAATGAACTACGGTAGCAAACTCCAAAACATAAGCCGTTTCTGCTACATACATGTGAACATGCTGTCACAGACAAGCATGACCACGTAGTAGTCTTATAATAAAACACTACCGAGTTCCGGTGGGGAACCATCATTGAGGATATCGGAATCTTGTGCATGACCTAGGATAGGACAACAACTCCTTTCTCTTGAACAAGTCAGTCAGTGGCTTAGTGTGCTACGGAATTCATATGGAATGAAGATGATCAGTCTAACAGACCACAGAACACTTCACATGTGCATAACTAACTTGGGATGATTCCAGAGGAGGTAAAAACATGCTTTCTCGAATTCACGGCGGCAACTAGCATCAAATGCACATGAATTAGAGGAAGTCACTTCTTTCATCCGAACATATACTTCACGAACGGGTCATGAAGATAATGCTTATAAAAATTCCCAATACTAACTGGATGTTCTGCACGAATCATGGAGAAGATAAAAATGTTGCTGATGGGTTCAACAACAATTCATCCAGGTTTCCATGTAAGTGGAATTCCATAATTATGTGAACAAGTGATAGCATTGGTCAGACCCAAGAGATATAATGGTGTATGCTCGAGGGATCAGCCACGAGTAAGACAACATTAAGAATATCATTGGTTCTGATTTGATTTGATGATAGCCCATACTCAAATCAGAGATTGAATAAGACAATAGGTCCAATAGTTTACCACGAGGATTAATCAATGAAGATATCATCTTTCTTCAACACACACACACACACAAAGATATCCCTTTGGAATGAACTGAGTCGGACAAGCTTTTACCTTCCAACTCTCTAAGTTGTTGTTCAGCTTAACCAACTAGCTCAGGGGTACCCAACACAGATTCTTGGAGAAAGGGTGGTTTATAAGAAACCAACTTGATCACGAACTCAACATAGCGGTTAGGTGACGACCTGGTGTTACTAAGCTCGAGAGCAATCTTGCTTTTCAGGGCAAGACGATATGATCAAATGAGCGAGGGATTGACAAAATCCCAACTCAACGACCGAAAGAGTGCACCGGAAATAGGGACTAGGTAGCACAATCAACCTTAGGGTGACGATTCAATAATCAACATGCTAAGAATGAGGTTATCGTCCATTTAACTACCAAGCAACGGAGTTGCTAGCAGTATTGATTTCACACACCACGATTCACTTGTCGGCATTCCGGTTACAATAACACGGAAACCGAGGAATGAACAATGATGGCAAGAAGTATCACTGTACCAAGAGTTCATAGGATGGTGTGCAATTCCTATAATAATCCCGATATAAAAGATGGTAATACTCCAAGGTAGAACAGAACAAAAGCTGGGTTGGCATTTTGATCTGCGAGATACAACTACTTTGACCCAATCCTAGATGTGGATGAGGTACTGGTGTCACATCCCTAGTTCTGGCCTGTCCTGTGCTTGCTTCCATCTGTGCATCATGTTTAAATTTTTGAAACTTGAACTGAGGAATTCAGAAGCCTCAAAACCCTAAATAAAAGAAGGGCAAAAACCCTAAAAATCTCATTCATTGTTCCAAAATGCTCTTCTTAGATGTTTAATATTTTTGGCAAGGGTTTTGATCCAAACCAAAAATAATGAACATTTTTAAGGATTTATTTTTGGGACTTTGAATTTAAATCATTAGCTATTTGAATTTGAATTATATTCATATAATTAGAATATAATTTCAAATACCCCTGAAATATTTTATGAGCTTTGGAAAAGTCCATCTAGCCAAATAAAAATATTCAGAGGAGTTTTTGGCATTGTTTGAATTATTTTAAATTCAAAACAGTGGCAAAAGATTAAATAAAAGAAAACAGAACAGAAATTTAGAAAAAGAGAGAAGCCCAACCACTTACCTGACTTACCTGCCTGGCCCAGCTCCTCCAGCGGCCCAGCCCACCGCCGCTTCTCCCCCTGTCGTCTTCCTCCTCCTCACCCCGAAGCTGCTCGGTGGCGCGCGCAGGCCACGCGCCCTGGCCACCTCCTCCCTCCCAGCCTGCCTGGCTCCTCCTCAACGCCCCGGTGACGCCACGCGCCTCCCCGACCCCCTCTCACTTCTCCCTCGCTCTCTGGACCTCCCTCCCCCTCGCTCCTCTGCTTCCCCCCCCATGACCGAGAGCCGCCACCGACATCGCTCGCAACCACCGTGGCCACCGCCTCCCCCTCGCTTCTCTGACCAGCCCACGAGCTCCGCCTAGAACCCGAGCACCTCTCCGCCGACCCACGCATGGCCGGAGGACCCTAAGACGACGCCGCGACCCTTCTTCCCCGTCCACGGCCACCGGATGCCGCGCGCCAATTCGCCGTCTCCAACGCGTCCCCGAGCCCGCTGAACTGCTCTCCGGCCTCCCTGTGAGCTACCGCATCTCCCCCTTCTCATCCTTTTCCTGTTTGCGCACTCTAGCTAGCCCCACCACCTTGCCCGAGAATCCCTCGCCGCCGGCCATGGCGCCGTCGCGGCCACAGCCGTCGCCGCTTGCTTATGAGCCCGCCAACACGCTCAGTGCATCCGAAGGAGCTCAAATCACTCAACTGCTGCTCCTCCCGTGCTCTGTGGCATGGTTTCCGTCGATAGCCGGACTCCGGCAGCCGCAAAAGAGCTCTCCGCCGGCAGCTCCGGCCACCCCAGCTGCTGTCGCTTATCTCTTTAGATGCGCCTTCCTCCCAGGAACCCGTAGGAGCAAACCGCACGTCAAATGGTGCTCCGTAGCGAGCGCACGGTGCACCTCCGCTGTCGGCCGTGGTCGTCGCCGGCGACACTCCGGTGGCTGGTGACGTGGCGACGTCATTAAACGCTAATGACGCACTAACCAACCCCCTAGGCCACTGACTAATGGGCCCCACGCTCTAATTAACACAAATTACATCTTCTGTTTAATTTAACTAACCCCGTGGGCCCACACGTCAGCTTTGACCAAGCTGACGTGGCCGTTGACTTGGTCCCACCTGTCAGTGAGCTAAGCAGCCCTGTGACACTGACGTGTGGCCCCCACACGTCAGGTTTGACCTGGACCCGCCCTGTTGACCTGATGACGTCAAGGTGAGGTCATGCTGACGCAATATTCCTTTTCTGGAATTTAGTTTATTTTATAATAATCAGGAAATTCCAGAAATAGCTAAAACTTCAATAAATCATAGAAAATTAACCGTAACTCCAAATTAAATGTTTTATATATGAAAAATTATCAGAAAAATTCAAGGAATCCATCTGTACCATTTTCATGCATGTTTGAACAATGTTTGTCCTCTGTTTTGGACAAAACAAATTAAGGGCATTTAAATAATCATATATGGAGTTGGAATTTGAATCATGTATTCAAACCAACTTCATTTAAATCATAGCTAGGTGCATTAGCCCAAAACACATTCATATTGCCACGTCATAGCATGCATCATATTGTGCATTGCATTGATCGTGTTTCTTCTGTATTTGCCGGTGTTGTTCCCCCTCGGTAGACGTTGTACCGATGATGTGATCGTTGACACTGATGAAGACTCAATGCTATCTTCAGAAGTGCCAGGCAAGCAAAACCCCCTTGTTCATTCCGATAAATCCCACTCTCTCGCCCCTGCCCTCTTTTACTGCATTAGGACAACAACGACATATTTGTTACTTGTTGCGGTAGCTGAACCCCTTTATCCTTTGCATGACCTGTCATTGCCACAGTAAATAGATGAAACCCACTAGCATGAGTAGGAGTTGCTTGAGCCCTGATGTGCCTACTCATTCATGCTTGTTTGTCATGCCTGCTACTGCTTAGAGTTGAGTCAGGTCTGATTCATCGGGGATGAATCAGAGGTGTGTGAACATGTCCTACCATTGAGAGCTAAGTGTGTGAACACGATTTGGTAAAGGTAGCGGCGAGAGGCCATGTAGGAGTACATGGTGGGTTGTCTCATTGCAGCCGTCCTCAGGAACTGAGTTCTGTGTTTGTGATCCATGACCAGTTACTACCACACATTGGGTTCCGGTAACTCGACCCCTCTCGACATCAACATGATCTCTGTCCAGGAGTTGCAACTAGTTTCTGGTGTTTGTAGGTAGTGTTAGTAGTCTACCAAGTGGCACCCGGTACAGGTGGGCTTGGGACAGACTAGGCACAGTGGCACGGTGTACCAAGCGTAGATCCACCCATCGAGGTGGGCTTGGGAACCCTGCTCACATCGTTTGGGGCCGTGAGCGACACCCCGGCCGGATCTCCTTGCGGATGGAACCCGAATAAGCGATAAACCTGGACTAGAGACTTGTTCGGTTAGTCAGGTCGTGGCCGACTCCCTCGCCCGGCTTCCGCTTGAAGGTTGCCGAGGTACATGACGTGTACAGGGCGATAAGTGGCGAAAGCGTGTGTGAAGAAGTACACCCCTGCAGGGTTATCATTATCTATTCGAATAGCCGGATTCCTCGGATATGGAAACTTGGACCCCTTGCATAGTTCATAGACAAGTGAAAGTGGATACTCTAAAATACGCAAGATAAGCGTGAGTGCTATGGATGGCGTTCTCGTAGGGAGACGAGAGCGGATCCATAGTGGTGTATTGATATGGTGAATATGTGGACTCGTGTGCGCCACCTCAAAGAGTTACATTGCAGTCGTAGTTCAGGGTAGCCACCGAGTCAAAGCTGGCTTGCTGCAGTTAAACCCCACCATCCCCTTTGTTGATAATGATGCATATGTAGTTAGTTCTGATGTAAGTCTTGCTGGGTACATTTGTACTCACGTTGCTTAATTTATGTTTTTGCAGAGAGACTTCAGTCTCACTAGTAGTTCCACGTGGACTTCGACGTTTAGCTTGTTACCTCAGCTACGATCTTGTGCCCTCGGCAGGATCTGGTAGATAGTCAGGCTTCTTAGCTTTTTCATTTATAGATGTCTGTACTCAGACATGTTAAGCTTCCGCATGTGCTTTGAGTTGTATGCTCTGATTGTTGGGTCATGAGACCCATGTTTGTAATATCTCGCTCCTCGGAGCCTATTGAATAAACTACTTGAGTCGTAGAGTCATTTTGTGATGCCATGTTGTATTGCACATATCGAGCATATTGTGTGTATGTTATTGAAATGCTTGGTATGTGTGGGATCTGACTATCTAGTTGTTTATCCTTGGTAGCCTCTCTTACCGGGAAATGTCCCCTAGTGTTTCCACTGAGCCATGGTAGCTTGCTACTGCTCCGGAACACTTAGGCTGGCCGGCATGTGTCCTTCTTCGTTCCTGTGTCTGTCCCTTCGGGGAAATGTCACGCGATGAATACCGGAGTCCTGTTAGCCCGCTACAGCCCGGTTCACCGGAGTCCTGCTAGCCTAGTGCTACAGCCTGGATTCACTCGCTGATGACCGACACGTTCGATGCTGGGTCATGGATGCCTGTCCCTATAAGTCTGTGCCACTTTGGGTTTACGACTAGCCATGTCAGCCCGGGCTCCTTATCATATGGATGCTAGCGACACTATCATATACGTGTGCCAAAAGGCGCAAACAGTCCCGGGCAAAGGTAAGGCGACACCCGTGGGAATACCGTGCGTGAGACCGCAAAGTGGTATGAGGTGTTACATGCTAGATCGATGTGGCATTGAGTCGGGGTCCTGACAGCGTTGGTATCAGAGCTTGACTGCCTGTAGGATTACCAAGCCAAACTGGTCGAAGTTGAGTCTAGAAATTCTTTAGTTATATAAGGGAATTGATTGTGGGATGGAACGTAAGGTTCTTTTTACTCCTTATACCTTATGCCTTCTGATCTGAGTCATCCTCTCCTCTTCTACGGGGACTAAGAACTAGGCTTTCTTTTCTTCCTATCAGGATCACGTGTTACTTATCCGTAGACTTATAAGATTGTTGGATTCAAGCCTCAGTCCAGTTCCTACTACTTCGGTATGTCTCTGATGATCTCGAAACCTTGATATTGTGCTTCTGAGTGGTTATGCCACCATTTTTGTGAATGTCTCAAATCTTTTTGAGCATTTACAGCCGTTATGCTGTCCGAGTCATCTCAGGTCTCTAAACAGTCTGATGCATTTGCAAATTCCTTCCTCCTGTTTCGATGTTCCTTTGGGCCAGATTAACCACACTAATCAGTGAGTTGAGGTACTCTGTTACCTTGACATATATGTTGGAGATATTATTATGACCCTAGGTGTCTCAGGGGATCATCTAGTAATTTAGCCATGATCTGTGTTTCTAGTGTGATGATTCTGGCCTTTATTCTCGAAAGCATTCCGTGATGCTATTTAGTAGTAGGTATTCTACCCCTGGGTTTTGAACCCGAGATTCACTCTACCTACTTCATGTTGATAGTAATTGCTAGTGCCTTTAGGATATTAGTAACCTTTGCGATAGTCCCTAAAGTCCGTGGTATCTTCTTCTTCCAAATACCATGAACTACTTATGGCAGAAGTTCCTCGTTGAACTGAAATATCACAACAGGATTATTCTTGATGAGTTCTCCATTATATATTGTGGCTCTGCCAGTTCTACCTTTCTGCATGGGTTATCCGGAAGAAATATGTTGAACTTCGTTCGACATGCTAAACCATGCATCCACAACTCAGAAAATTGTATGTTCCATTGAGTTGTCCCTTTTTAGTTGTATTCCAGTCTTCATCTATCCGTTGATAGTCAAGAGTAATTGTGCTTTCGTGTTATCGATGCTTATTATTCTTGTGGTCCGTCGAGCCATTCTATTCTGGAATGACTAGGAGAAACAAACTCCAGTACCTCATCCATATCCAGGATCGGGTCAAAGAAGTTGTGCTCCGCAAATCAAATTGCTAATCCAGCTTTTGTTCTGCTCTACCTTGGAGTATTACCATCTTTATATCGGGATTGTTATAGGAATTGCACACCATCCTATGAACTCTTGGTACAGTGATACTTCTTGCCATCATTTTCATTTCTCGCTTCCGTGTTGTTGCAACCGGAGTGCCGACAAGTGAATCGTGATGTGTGAACTCAATACTCCTAGCAACCCCGTTGCTTGGTAGTTAAAGGACAATAATTTCATTCTTAGCATGTTGGTTATTGAATCATCATTCTAAGACTGATCGTGCTACCTAGTTCTTATTTCGGTGCACCCTTCGATTGATGAGTTAGGATCTTGTCAAGTCCTCACTCATTTGATCATATCGTCTTGCCCTCAAAAGCGAGATTGTTCTCGAGCTTAGTAACATACCGGTGGTTCGTGATTTTCCGAATATCTTCTCGGAAGTATTACCAGGTTGTCCCCTGACTGTTATGTTGAGCTCGTGATCAAGTTGGTTTCTTGTGAACCACCCTCTCCTCTTCCCAAGAATCGGTGTTAGATATCCCTGAGCTAGTTGGTTAAGCTAGACAACAACTTGGAGAGTTGGAAGATAAAATCTTGCCTGACTTACCTCGTTCCAAAGGGATATTCTTGTGTAGTGTGTGTTGAAGAAAGATGATATCTTCATCGATTGGTCCCTGTGATCAGTTGCTGGACCTATTATCTTATCCAATCTTTGATTTGAGTATGAGCTATCGTCAAATCAAATCAGAACCAACGATATTCGTAATGTTGTCTTACTCGTGGTTTTCCTTGAGCATACACCATTATATTCTTTGGTCTGACCAATACTACCATCGTGTTCACATGATGGCGGAAGTCCAGTGATATGGAAATTCCGATGAGTTACTGTTGAGCCCATCAGCAACATTTTGTCTCCCCCATGATTCATGTTGAACATCAACCTAGTGTTGGAAACTTGTGTAAGCATTTTCTTCATGCCCCGCTCGTGAAACATATGTTTGGATGAAAGAAGTGACTTCCTTTGATTCACGTGCATTTGATGTAAGTTGCCGCCGTGAATTCGAGAAAGCATGTTTTTACCTCCTCTGGAACCATCCCAAGTCAGTTATGCATGTGCGAAGTATTCTGTGGTTTGATAGACTGATCATCTTCATTCCATATGTGTATCCTAGCACACCAAGCCACTGACTGATTTGTTCAAGGAGAAGGAATATCTTCATAAGAGCTAATCTGGACTTATGAAAGAACTTCGATATCCTCGCTGATGGTTCCCAACTAGAACTCGGTAGTGTTTTATTGTAAGACTACCATGTGATCATGTTTGTCTGAGGCAGCGTGTTCACACATGTGTAGCAGAACCAGCTCATGTTTTGGAGCTTGCTATCGTAGTTCATTTCCCGAGAATCTCGCAACGTCATTTCGTCGATTTGTGTTGCAAACTTTCATTTTTCTTCCTAGACTCGATGAGTCTGGAATATCCTGACACCAACCAGATCTGAGTCTCAGGAAGATATGATGGTTGGAACATTTCCCAAGAACTATAATATTGGTCCCTCGATAACCGGTAAAGTGGATGCCGTGGCCAACACACCCAGCCGGAAGACCTATTATTGTAGTATCTTGTTTGAGGAAGTTGGCCACCTCCCCATAAGGATTTCGTAGGATTTACCTCCGTAACTGTTCCTTATGGATTCTGTTGCTCCCGAAGTCCGACCTTTACTTGATGTTCTAGTTATCAAACCATATCTATGAATGGGTTACACTGGCACGTCAAGGAGAACATTAGAAGCGGAGTGCTAAATGTCTCTCGGTCGATCATCCAGATTTTATTTCCTTGGCCCCGCCAAGGGTGAAATCTGAGAAAGTGTTATCTTCCTTTGCATCTGCATCTTCCACCGGTATTCATCATGGTAGTAAGTTGTGTTGCCAGGATCCTTGACACGGATATTGGTAACATCTTGATGATTATGGAAATGCTCAAGTTCTTGAGAGCACACGCAAGTGCTAGGTTTGATCGTCGACATTAACTGTATAGTGCTCTCAGTTTCCTCGTCAATGCTATGACCTTTTCAAACAGTGAATTCACTCTCTATTGCTGGGTTCTTCCCCAGTTACCAGAATCATTCCCAGCATTTGCATTCTGTTCCCAGCTTGCACCACCAATGTGCCATTCTACCATGGGTCTCTTCCATTTCCGGTGATAAGCAAATTCATCCATTACGTTGTCTTCAACAAGGTAATCCACATCATCCAAGTTCGAGTATGCCATTCTACCGAACCCCTCTAAATGACCGATTATGATTTGCCTTAAGCTGGTATAAAGTGTTTCAATGATCTCTGAATCAAAGGTAATTCTTTTTGCCACTTAAGGGGATATTTCCACAAGTCACCTTCCCTAAGGTGCCCCGTTATAGTATCGTGGCAACTCAACTCCTCGCTACGTTAACAATCGTTTACCACCTTCTTAAGTGTGGAAGTATTGTCTACCTAGTGAACCTTCGTCATCTGCTTCACTCCATTCCCATGGATGTATGTTTAGTGTCTCAGCTCGAGAGAGGTTGCTATGTCTCATTCCGTGAGTTAATCCTGAGTTGTTCGATCTTCGAGAAGATCGACCCTTCTAGAGTCTCCTTCTTCTCTCCATGTCATGTTGGCAGGATTTCTCAGAGCAAGACTTCGAGACAATGATGGTGATCGAATCAACGTTCATTCGAAGTGCAACCTGGATCGTGAAGATTATACTAGTTTGCGTTTCCCCTTCATCTTACCCTACGCTTGAATCTCGAGACGAGATTCTTGTTTAGTGGGGGTGAGTTGTCACATCCCTAGTTCTGGCCTGTCCTATGCTTGCTTCCATCTGTGCATCATGTTTAAATTTTTGAAACTTGAACTGAGGAATTCAGAAGCCTCAAAACCCTAAATAAAAGAAGGGCAAAAACCCTAAAAATCTCATTCATTGTTCCAAAATGCTCTTCTTAGATGTTTAATATTTTTGGCAAGGGTTTTGATCCAAACCAAAAATAATGAACATTTTTAAGGATTTATTTTTGGGACTTTGAATTTAAATCATTAGCTATTTGAATTTGAATTATATTCATATAATTAGAATATAATTTCAAATACCCCTGAAATATTTTATGAGCTTTGGAAAAGTCCATCTAGCCAAATAAAAATATTCAGAGGAGTTTTTGGCATTGTTTGAATTATTTTAAATTCAAAACAGTGGCAAAAGATTAAATAAAAGAAAACAGAACAGAAATTTAGAAAAAGAGAGAAGCCCAGCCACTTACCTGACTTACCTGCCTGGCCCAGCTCCTCCAGCGGCCCAGCCCACCGCCGCTTCTCCCCCTGTCGTCTTCCTCCCCCTCACCCCGAAGCTGCTCGGTGGCGCGCGCAGGCCACGCGCCCCGGCCACCTCCTCCCTCCCAGCCTGCCTGGCTCCTCCTCGACGCCTCGGTGACGCCACGCGCCTCCCCGACCCCCTCTCACTTCTCCCTCGCTCTCTGGACCTCCCTCCCCCTCGCTCCTCTGCTTCCCCCCCCCATGACCGAGAGCCGCCGCCGACGTCGCTCGCAACCATCGTGGCCACCGCCTCCCGCTCGCTTCTCTGACCAGTCCACGAGCTCCGCCTAGAACCCGAGCACCTCTCCGCCGACCCACGCAAGGCCGGAGGACCCCAAGACGACGCCGCGACCCTTCTTCCCCGTCCACGGCCGCCGGATGCCGCGCGCTGGTTCGCCGTCTCCGACGCGTCCCCGAGCCCGCTGAACCGCTCTCCGGCCTCCCTGTGAGCTACCGCATCTCCCCCTTCTCATCCTTTTCCTGTTTGCGCACTCTAGCTAGCCCCACCACCTTACCCGAGAATCCCTCGCCACCGGCCATGGCGCCGTCGCGGCCACAGCCGTCGCCGCTTGCTTATGAGCCCGCCAACACGCTCAGTGCATCCGAAGGAGCTCAAATCACTCAACTGCTGCTCCTCCCGTGCTCTGTGGCATGGTTTCCGTCGATAGCCGGACTCCGGCAGCCGCAAAAGAGCTCTCCGCCGGCAGCTCCGGCCACCCCAGCTGCTGTCGCTTATCTCTTTAGATGCGCCTTCCTCCCAGGAACCCGTAGGAGCAAACCGCACGTCAAATGGTGCTATGTAGCGAGCGCACGGTGCACCTCCGCTATCGGCCGTGGTCGTCGCCGGCGACACTCCGGTGGCTGGTGACGTGGCGACGTCATTAAATGCTAATGACGCACTAACCAACCCCCTAGGCCACTGACTAATGGGCCCCACGCTCTAATTAACACAAATTACATCTTCTGTTTAATTTAACTAACCCCGTGGGCCCACACGTCAGCTTTGACCAAGCTGACGTGGCCATTGACTTGGTCCCACCTGTCAGTGAGCTAAGCAGCCCTGTGACACTGACGTGTGGCCCCCACACGTCAGGTTTGACCTGGACCCACCCAGTTGACCTGATGACATCAAGGTGAGGTCATGTTGACGCAATATTCCTTTTCTGGAATTTAGTTTATTTTATAATAATCAGGAAATTCCAGAAATAGCTAAAATTTCAATAAATCATAGAAAATTAACCGTAACTCCAAATTAAATGTTTTATATATAAAAAATTATCAGAAAAATTCAAGGAATCCATCTGTACCATTTTCATGCATGTTTGAACAATGTTTGTCCTCTGTTTTGGACAAAACAAATTAAGGGCATTTAAATAATCATATATGGAGTTGGAATTTGAATCATGTATTCAAACCAACTTCATTTAAATCATAGCTAGGTGCATTAGCCCAAAACACATTCATATTGCCATGTCATAGCATGCATCATATTGTGCATTGCATTGATCGTGTTTCTTCTGTATTTGCCGGTGTTGTTCCCCCTCGGTAGACGTACCGATGATGTGATCGTTGACACTGATGAAGACTCAATGCTATCTTCAGAAGTGCCAGGCAAGCAAAACCCCCTTGTTCATTCCGATAAATCCCACTCTCTCGCCCCTGCTCTCTTTTACTGCATTAGGACAACAACGACATATTTGTTACTTGCTGCGGTAGCTGAACCACTTTGTCCTTTGCATGACCTGTCATTGCCACAGTAAATAGATGAAACCCACTAGCATGAGTAGGAGTTGCTTGAGCCCTGATGTGCCTACTCATTCATGCTTGTTTGTCATGCCTGCTACTGCTTAGAGTTGAGTCAGGTCTGATTCATCGGGGATGAATCAGAGGTGTGTGAACATGTCCTACCATTGAGAGCTAAGTGTGTGAACACGATTTGGTAAAGGTAGCGGTGAGAGGCCATGTAGGAGTACATGGTGGGTTGTCTCATTGCAGCCGTCCTCAGGAACTGAGTTGTGTGTTTGTGATCCATGACCAGTTACTACCACACATTGGGTTCCGGTAACTCGACCCCTCTCGACTTATTAATCAATATGATCTCTGTCTAGGAGTTGCAACTAGTTTCTGGTGTTTGTAGATAGTGTTAGTAGTCTACCAAGTGGCACCCGGTACAGGTGGGCTTGGGACAGACTAGGCACAGTGGCACGGTGTACCAAGCGTAGATCCACCCGTCGAGGTGGGCTTGGGAACCCTTCTCACATCGTTTGGGGCCGTGAGCGACACCCCGGCCGGATCTCCTTGCGGATGGAACCCGAATAGGCAATAAACCTGGACTAGAGACTTGTTCGGTTAGTCAGGTCGTGGCCGACTCCCTCGCCCGGCTTCCGCTTGAAGGTTGCCGAGGTACATGACGTGTACAGGGCGATAAGTGGCGAAAGCGTGTGTGAAGAAGTACACCCCTGCAGGGTTATCATTATCTATTCGAATAGCCGGATTCCTCAGATATGGAAACTTGGACCCCTTGCATAGTTCATAGACAAGTGAAAGTGGATACTCTAAAATACGCAAGATAAGCGTGAGTGCTATGGATGACGTTCTCGTAGGGAAACGAGAGCGGATCCATAGTGGTGTATTGATATGGTGAATATGTGGACTCGTGTGCGCCACCTCAAAGAGTTACATTGCAGTCGTAGTTTAGGGTAGCCACCGAGTCAAAGCTGGCTTGCTGCAGTTAAACCCCACCATCCCCTTTGTTGATAATGATGCATATGTAGTTAGTTCTGATGTAAGTCTTGCTGGGTACATTTGTACTCACGTTGCTTAATTTATGTTTTTGCAGAGAGACTTCAGTCTCACTAGTAGTTCCACGTGGACTTCGACGTTTAGCTTGTTACCTCAGCTACGATCTTGTGCCCTCGGCAGGATCTGGTAGATAGTCAGGCTTCTTAGCTTTTTTCATTTATAGATGTCTGTACTCAGACATGTTAAGCTTCCGCATGTGCTTTGAGTTGTATGCTCTGATTGTTGGGTCATGAGACCCATGTTTGTAATATCTCGCTCCTCGGAGCCTATTGAATAAACTACTTGAGTCGTAGAGTCATTTTGTGATGCCATGTTGTATTGCACATATCAAGCATATTGTGTGTATGTTATTGAAATGCTTGGTATGTGTGGGATCTGACAATCTAGTTGTTTATCCTTGGTAGCCTCTCTTACCGGGAAATGTCTCCTAGTGTTTCCACTGAGCCATGGTAGCTTGCTACTGCTCCGGAACACTTAGGCTGGCTGGCATGTGTCCTTCTTCGTTCCTGTGTCTGTCCCTTCGGGGAAATGTCACGCGATGAATACCGGAGTCCTATTAGCCCGCTACAGCCCGGTTCACCGGAGTCCTTCTAGCCCAGTGCTACAGCCTGGATTCACTCGCTGATGACCGACACGTTCGATGCTGGGTCATGGGTGCCTGTCCCTGTAAGTCTGTGCCACTTTGGGTTTACGACTAGCCATGTCAGCCCGGGCTCCTTATCATATGGATGCTAGCGACACTATCATATACGTGTGCCAAAAGGCGCAAACGGTCCCGGCAAAGGTAAGGCGACACCCGTGGGAATACCGTGCGTGAGGCCGCAAAGTGGTATGAGGTGTTACATGCTAGATCGATGTGGCATTGAGTCGGGGTCCTGACAACTGGAGTTTGTTTCTCCTAGTCATTCCGGAATAGAATGGCTTGCCGGACCACAAGAGTAATAGGCATCGATGAGCTCGAGTGCACAACTACTCTTGACTATCAATTGATAGACGAGGGTTAGAGGACAACTAAGAGGGACAACTCAAAAGAACATATGATTTCCTGAGTTGTGGATGCATGGATTAGGATGTTGAACAAGTTCAACATATTTCTTCCAGACAATTCATGCAGAGAGGTAGGACTGGCAGGGTCACAACATAGAATCGAGAGCTCATCGAGCACTTTTGTTGTGATCTTTTATCCAACAAACATCTGCCATAAGTGGTTCATAGTATTTGGAAGAAGGGAATACCACGGACCTCGAGGACTAATGCAAAGGTTACTAATTTCCTAAAGGAACTAGCAAACACTATCAACATGAGGTAAGTGGGGTGAATCTTGGGTTCATAACCCAGGAGTGGAATACCTACTAACTAAATGGCATCACGGGATGCTTTCGAGAATAAAGGCCAGAATCATCACACTGGGACACAAATCATGTCTAGATTACTAGATGGCACTCTAAGACACCTAGGGTCATAATAATAACTCCAACATATACGTCGAGGCCATAGAGTACCTCAACTCAGCAGTTAGTGTGATTAACCTGGCCTAAAGAAACATCGGAAATGGAAAGGGGGATCTGCAAATGCATCAGACTATTTGAGAAACCTGGGATGACTCGGACAACATAACGACTGTAGATGCTCAAAAAGATTGGAGACATGCTACAAAAATGGTGGCATAACCACTCAGAGGCACAATATCAAGGTTTCGAGATCAATAGTTAACATACAGAGGTAGAAACTGAACTGAGGCTTAAATCCAACAATCTTATGGGTCTACTGATTAGTAACATGTGATCCTGATAGAAAGAAGAGAAATCCTAGTTCCTTAACCCCGCAGGGAAGATAAGATGACTTAGATCAGAAGGGCATGAGGTAAAGAACTAAAAAGAGCCTTACGTTCCATCCCACAATCAATTCCCCTACATATAACTAAAGCATTTCTAGACTCATCTTCGACCAGTTTGGCTTGGTAATCCTACAGGCAGTCAAGCTCTAATACCAAAGCTGTCAGGACCCCGATCCTAAGTCACACCGATCTAGCATGTAACACGTCATATCACTTTGCGGCCTCACGCACGGTATTCCCACGGGTGCCACCTTACCTGGCCCGGGACCGTTTGCGCCTTTTGGCTCACGTATATGATAGTGCCGCTAGCATCCATATGACAAAGAACCCTGGCTGACATGGCTAGACGTGAACCCAAAGTGGCACTAACTTACAGGGACAGGCATCCATGACCCAGCAATGAACGTGTCGGTCATCAGCGAGTGAATCCAGGTTGTAGCACTGGGCTAGCACGACTCCGGTAAACCGGGCTGTAGCGGGCTAACAGGACTCCGGTACTCATCGCGTGACATTTCCCCGAAGGGACAGACACAAGAACGAAGAAGGACACATGCCGGCCAGCCTAAGTGTTCCGGAGCAGTAGCAAGCTACCATGGCTCAGTGGAAGCACTAGGAGACATTTCCCGGGAAGAGAGGCTACTAAGGATAAACAACTAGATAGTCAGATCCCACACATACCAAGCATTTCAATAACATACACACAATATGCTCGATATGTGCAAATACAACATGGCATCACAACATGACTCTAGAACTCAAGTATTTTATTCAATAGGCTTCGAGGAGCGAGATATTACAAACATGGGTCTCACGACCCAACACTCAGAGCATACAAGTCAAAGCACAAGCGGAAGCTTAGCATGTCTGAGTACAGACATCTACAAATGAAAAAGGCTGAGAAGCCTGACTAACTACCGGATCCTGCCAAGGGCACAAGATCGTAGCTGAGGTAACAAGCTAAACGTCGAAGTCCACGCGGATCTACTAGTGAGACTGAAGTCTCTCTGCAAAAACGTAAATAGGCAAACGTGAGTACAAATGTACCCAACAAGACTTACATCAGATCTAACTACATATGCATCATTATCAATAAGGGGTCGGTGGGGTTTAACTGCAGCAAGCCATCTTTGACTCGGTGGCTATCCTGAACTACGACTGCGAGTAACTCTTTGAGGTGGCGCACATGAGTCCACATATTCACCAACCAATACACCACTATGGATCCGCTCCCGTCTCCCTACGAGAACGCCATCCATAGCACTCACGCTTATCTTGCGCATTTTAGAGTATCCACTTTCACTTGTCTATGAACTGTTATAGGCAACCCTGAAGTCCTTTACCGTGGACATGGCTATTCGAATAGATGATGTTAACCCTGCAGGGGTGTACTTCTTCATACATGTTTCCACCACTTAGCGTTTGCACATGACATGTGCTCAGCAGACTTCAAGCAAAAGCCGACGTGGGTGTAGACCACGACCTACCTAAACACTCAAGTCTCTAGTCCAGGTTTATCGCCTATTCAGGTTCCATCTGCAGGGAGTCCGGCCGAGGTTTCCACATACGGCCCCGAACAATGTGTACAGGGTTCCGTGACAACAAACGGGCGCCCGGTATACCCGGCCACGTGCCTACCGCATCACAGCCCACCCCTCTGGCCAGCGCTGCGCACGGCCTCCAACATACTACAAACACCAGAAACTACTTGCAACTCCTGGATAGAGGACAAGGGTGATTAAGAAGTCGAGCGGGGTCATATTTCAGGGCCCAATGCATGGTAGTAGCTGAATCATGGATCACAAACACAGAACTCAGTTCCTGAGGACGGCTTCAACGAGACAACCCACCATGTACTCCTACATGGCCTCTCACCGGTACCTTTACCAAATCGTGTTCACACACTTAGCTCATACACAGTACGACATGTTCACACACCTCTGATTCATCCCCGATGAATCAGACCTGACTCAACTCTAAGCAGTAGCAGGCATGACAAACAAACATGAATGAGTAGGCACAACAGGGCTCAAACAACTCCTACTCATGCTAGTGGGTTTCATCTATTTACTGTGGCAATGACAGGTCATGCAGAGGATAAAGGGGTTCAACTACCGCAGCAAGTAACATATGAATCATTGTTGTCCTAATGTAGTAAAAGAGAGCAGGAGCGAGAGATTGGGATTGTATCGGAATGAATAAGGGGGTTTTGCTTGCCTGGCACTTCTGAAGATAGCATAGCTCTTCATCGGTGTCATCGATCTCATCTCGGTATCACATCTATCGAAAGGGGACAAATACAGGCAACACAGAAGGAAACACAATCAATGCAATGCATAATATGATGCATGATCATGACATGGCAATATGATGTTGATTGGCCTAATGCAACTAGCAACAAGTTAAATGGAGTGGGTTTGAATACTAGTTTCAAATTCAAACTCCATATGTGCTTTCTTAAATGCCAACTAATTGAATTATCCTAAACAGCAACTTTAAGTTTTTCCAACATGCATGAGAATGGTACAAATGGGTAGATTGGATTTTTCTGATCATTTTTCGTATATAATTTGTTTCATTTGGAGTTACGGTTGATTTACTATGATTTTTAGAAGTTTGCAACATTTTCTGGAATTTCCTATATAAGAATAAATCCAGAAAATAAGTTACTGCGTCAGCATGACATAGGTGTGACGTCAGCAGATCAACTGGGTCGGCCAGGTCAAACCTAACTTGTGGGACCCATACGTCAGTGTCTCAGGCTGGTTTGGGTGTATGACATGTGGGACCGGTCAACGTTGACTTGACCAAAGTCAAAGCTGACACGTGGGGTCCACCCAGATTAGTACTAATCTTAACAGAAAATTAGACTAACCTAATTATCCTCGGGGACCCACATGTCATTGACACAGGTAATAACTAAACATAATTAGCACCTAAACTAATGGTGCCACGTCAGCCACCGGCGTTTAGCCGCTGGCGACCAAATCCGCGGCGGAGGGAGTCGGGATTTCGCTGCAGGGCCCTATTGGGCGCGCGGGGAGCATCTACATGAAGCTGGGGTGCTGCCGTGTCGAGTGGTGGTGGTGTTTGGGCTCGGGGTGGTCGGAAAACACGCCGGCGACGACGTTGGCGGCTGCCGGAGCTCGGGCGAGCTCGGGGTCATCGCTAGGAGGCATGGCAGGAGGTGCGGAGTGGTGCTGCGGGCTCCTAGGGACACGGCGAGTGCGGTGAAGCGCTCAGTTGCGAGCTTGCACGGCTGTGGCCGCGGCTACGCCATGGCCGGCGGCGAGATGCTCTCGGGCTTGAAGAGGGCGGCGACAACACGGCGCAAACGAGCAAGGGGGAAGAGGGGGTCGAAGGAGAATCTCAAGGGGAGTGCAGCGGTCGTCTCGGGAAGCTCGGGGAGGCAAAGGAGCGGGCGCACGGTCGCCGGCGATCTTGGCGCACCGAGGTTGAAGAAGACGGCGATAGCGGTGTTCTAGGGCTTCCAGTGTCGCTTGGCTCGGTGCAGAGGACAAGGACGTCGAGGCGGAGCTCTCGGGCGCGTCGGTGAGGCGTGGGGTGGCCGCAGGAACGGCGAGCGGCGCGACGACGGTTTCGGGCGGCTGTGCGTGGGAGAGACAGAGGAGGGGAGAAGCACGGGGAGAGGTCGAGGGGATTCCAGGGGGGTGCGTGGCATCTCCTGAAGAAGCCAGGCGAAGCGGCAAGCAGGAGGTGGCGGGAAGACATGGCCGCGGTCACTTGCGTGCGGGCACGCAGCTGCTTCGGGGCGAGGGGAGGAAGACGACGGAGGGGCTGGGCCAGTTGGCCAGGGCGGCAACTGGGCCGACCAGGTGGGCTGCACGGTTGAGGCCAGGTAAGATTCTCTCTCTCTCTCTCTTTTCTTTATTGTTTTTGTTTTCTATTATTCTGCAGTCTTTAGGGCTTTATTTAAAATACTTAAACAGATCCAAAAATCATGAAACTAATCATGGCTACTGTTTAGAATATATCCAACAGTAAACATTTTAGTTTATGATTGTTTGAGCATTTAAAATATTTTATACTATTTAAATGCCCAAATGAAAATACCATATGATTTAATTCAGAGCCCAAATATGACATGGAAAAAGGTGCAACACCTCTGGTTAATGTTTCCAGCATTTTCCAGAAATGATGAACATTTTTGAAAGCCATTTGGATTCACTGAGAATATTTTAGTTGAACCTAGTGGATTCCTTTGATGCTAGGGTTTAGGCAATCCCCATTTCAGGTTTAACTGAAATTTAAACATGATGCAACACGAGATGCTAGCACTAGGCATTAATAGAACTAGGGATGTGACATCGGACTAGCGCGCTGAGGGCACCAGGCATAGCCCTTGCTCTTCGCATCCAGAGAGCCAAGTGGGAGGGGCTAGGGTGGAACGAGCTCGCCGGAGTCGAGCTCGTGGAGGCAGCCCGCGTTCGGGAGCGGTCGAGTATGGTGCTAGAGGGCATGGGAGGGGGAGCTACTGGTGGCTGCAGGTTCATGAAGGCGCGCCGACCACGCTGGTGTGCTCGGATACGGGCTGCAGTGCCCATGGCCTTGTCTGCACCATCGTTGGTGGTGAGGAGCTCACGACTTCGGTGGAAACGGCTGCTGGAGGATGAATTAGGCGACGGGGTATGGTGGAGACGGTGCAGAGGCTCACCGCGGTTCTTCTGGTGCTGCTGGAGAGGCAGGGGAGACACGTGGTCCGGTGAAACATCGGCGGGGATCTCTGGCACCTGAGGACGGAGACGGTGGCTTTGGCGGGGCTCCGAAGCGTTCGGTGTTGCGTAGCTCAGCAAGGAGGTCGAGGACGATGCGGCGGAGCTCCTAGACTGGACGGGGAGGCGGTGGGCACGGCAACACCGAGCGGCGCCGACAGTGGCGCTCAGGCATGTTCGGGAGAGGGAGCAGAGAGGAGGAGAGAGGCCAGGGAGCGAGAGAGAGAGGGGAGAGGGGGTTCGTGGCATCGCCAGATGCGAGGGGGAAGCAGGAGGCAGCAAGTAGGAGGTGGCGCAGCTCCGCTGTGCGCTCTCCAGACAGTTGCCTCGCCTGGCTGGGCTGCACAATGTTGGGCCGGCTGGAGCGCCAGGCAAGTCAGCCCAGGTAACTCTCTCTCTCTCTCTACCTTTTTCTCTATTTTGTTCTGTTTTCTAATTTTTTCTCATCTGTTTGGTTTAAATTAAATACTAAACCACTTCATAAAATCCTGGAAATAATTATGGATGCTTTCTGGATTATTCCAGTGACCCTTAACAATATCCAGCATTTGTGGAGCATTTAAAATATATATAGCATTTAAGTTGCTCCAATTCAAATATGTATTGGATTAATTCAAAAATCTAGAAATGACCTAGAAATATGTTCATCATTTTTGGCAGAGGTTTTCACCTTTATCAACATCATGAACATTTTCAAAGGCATTTTTGGTTTGTTGAAAACTATTTTATTTGAACCTACTGAGTTCTTTCTGGTGCTAGGGTTTGATCAATCCCCATTCAAGATTAAATGAAAATTAAACATGATGCAAAACATGACGAGCTAGCCCAGAGCAGACCAGAACTAGGGATGTGATAGAAACTCAATTGCCTCATTGACTCTAGGGATGAATCTGTCACTTCTCAACATGATGTCATTGCTGAGGCTTTCCATATTGCTTTCAAGGAAAGAATGGGTCAAGCAAAAGGTATTAATTGGGGCTAGATTTGGACAATATGTACAAAGGGTACCTGGGCTGGAAGTGCTTGTGAAACCTTTTGGAAAAGAGGAAATTGAGCAGGTAGTGAAGGAAATGCCAGTGGATAAATCACCAGGGCCTGATGAATTTAGTGGGATTTTCTTTAAGAAGTTCTGGCACATTATTGCTAATGAGTTTATCACATTGGCACAAGATTTTCATGCAAGGAGGGCCAAGCTGGAGAACATCAATGATTCTTATATTGTGTTGGTACCCAAATCAAATGCACCAGAGGGGGTGGGTGGTTACAGACCCATATCGCTTACTAGCTTTGGGATCAAACTGTTGACAAAAATGGCTGCCAACAGGTTCCAACAGGAAATTTTGAGGTGCATTCATAAGAATCAGTATGGCTTCATTTAATCAAGAACAATTCACGACTATCTTGCCTGGACCTTTGAGTATATACACCAATGCAAGGAATCAAAGAGGCCCATTATTCTCTTTAAGCTAGATTTTGAGAAGGCCTTTGATTCTATTGAGCATGAGGCTATCCTGACCATTTTGCAGGCCAAGGGTTTCCCACATAAATGGATTTCTTGGGTTAAAGAGTTGCTATCCTCTGGAACTTCTTCTGTGCTAGTTAATGGAGTTCCTGGCAGACACTTAAAATGTAAATGTGGGATCAGACAAGGAGATCCATTATGTCCTTTGTTATTTGTTATTGCAGCTGATATCCTCCAGTCAATGTTGAAGAACATGGTCCAAAGGGATCTTCTCTCATTACCAATTCCTTCTCATGACCCAGATATCCCACTGGTGTAATATGCTGATGACACTATCTTATTTGTCCCTGCCCAGAGAGATCAGTTGCTGGTGCTTAAAGAGGCCCTATTGATTTTTTCACAATCAACTAGACTGAAAATCAACTTCCACAAATCCTCAATGATTCCAATCAATGTGGATAGTAGCCTTGCTGAAGACCTGGCTGGTATTCTTTGCTATAAAATTGGGACAATGCCTTTTTCCTATCTTGGCCTGCCTCTGGCTACAAGAAGGCCCAAGACCATTGATTTCATGCCTATGGTTGATTTCAGGGAGAGAAGGCTCACTGCCAGCTCATGGTTTTTGCCCCAGGGGGGAGATTGCAACTGCTCAACTCTGTAATATCTTCAATGCCAATCTTCTTTTTATGCAGCCTGGAAATCCCTCCTGGTATTTTGAAGCAATCAAAAAGGATACATAGACAATGTTTATGGAGGAAATATGGTCAGGACTCTGGGCAGTCTTTAGCTGCTTAGCCCTTGGTTTGCAGACCCAAGAATAAAGGGGGCCTGGGAATTCTGAAACTCAGTGTGCAAAATGATGCTTTAATGCTTAAACATCTGCACAAGTTTTACAACAATGTGGATATTCCATGGGTGAACATAATATGTAACTCCTATTATTATGATAGAGTCCCCCATGACACAACCTTGTGTGGTTCCTTTTGGTGGAGATATGTATCCAAGCTTATGGACAAATTCAGAGCTATCTCTGTCGTTCAATTTAACAGTGGGGATACTGCTCTATTTTGGAAAGATTGTTGGGTTGGTACCAACTGTTTGCTGGTCCAAGATAAATTCAAAAGGCTTTTCTCCTACTACACGTTTCAGTATAGAAAGTTCTCAATACTTACAACCTTTTGGTGCTTTTTCAATTGCCTCTATCTAAGTAGGCATATGTGGAGTTCCAATGTCTTTCTCAAGGTCTTGATGGATATGCTGGAGATAGATTGCTGCCTGATTGCTGGTCTTGGCATGATAGCAAAAGGACTCAGTACACTGCCAAGAAGTACTATGAGCTGGTCCACAAGCCCATTCCGGCCAAGTCTACACTGAATTGGATATGTAAAAGTTGTTGTACTATGTCCATTAAAATGTTTGCATGGTTAGTGATTATGGACAAAGTCAACACCAAAGACATGATACAGATAAGGCACTAGAGGATTGAGGATGGCCCTGAATGTGTTTTATGCAGAGCTGGCTCATTGGAGGACATAAATCATCTGTTCTTTCAATGTAATTTCAGTCCTAGAGTTTGGAACCACCTCAGATCTATTGGTGTTCCAGCTCTAATATGGTGGATATTGCTATCCAAGCCAGAGAGGAGTTTGCTAAACCTTTCTTTGCTGAAGTGGTCTTTTTAAGATGGTGGAATATCTGGATGGTCAGAAATGGTTAGATCTTTAGAAACATAAAACCATCTTTTGGTAGATGGAAGGCTGGTTTCATTCATGACATCTCCCTCATGGCACATAGGATAAAATCAAGACACAAGGAGGAACTTCTTCACTGGATTGCTTTCCTGCCACCTTGAGGATTCTCCTCTTTTGCTTTGTCAGGTAGCCTAGTTTAGCCTAGCTTTTTCTTTTTCCGTTTCCACTGCTTGTGGATTTGTACATATGACTTTGGTTCCTCTTTTTTATTAATAAAATGTTGTGGGGCCAAGCCTGCAGTTTCCATAGTAAAAAAAACTAAAATCACATTGGTAGGGAAGGTGTTTCTTAGGGTCTTCAGAACAACAAGTAAAATCATATAATTCGCATAAATTCCAAGCATAGCATTGCATAGTATTAATTTGATGCCATAAAATTTCCCTTTTTGAGATAAGTGGTGTTGCACATAATAAGCATGCTCATTTAATGATTTTCCCTCAACTAAGCTAGTTGGGTTTTCAGCATGAGCACAAATGGATCAAAGATGATCCAAGTAGAGGGCCACAGAAGTATGATAGATTTTGGGAGGTTATTCAACCATTGGTTTAGTAGGTACAACTATTTTTTTTGTATTTTACATTTTCTACCAATAAATAAACATATAAAAAGCAAGCACAAAATAAAAACTACTTAGTGATAAAGCAAACAAGCACACACAAGAATATTCGACCCACACTATTGCTCCCCGGCAACGGCGCCAGAAAAAGGTCTTGATAACCCACAAGTATAGGGGATCATTTGTAGACTTTTCCGATAAATAAGAGTGTCTAACCCAATGAGGAGCTAAAGGCAGAACAAATATTCCCTCAAGTTCTATCACCGATACAACCCTACGCACACTTAACGTCTGCTTTACCTAGAACAAGAATAAAACTAGAAGTACTTTGTAGGTGTGGATAGGTTTGCAAGATAATAAAGAACATGGAAATAAAAGTTAGGTGTTGTTTAAATAAAGAAACAATTAATTTTAGTAAAACGAGTGTGGATTATTGGTGGTAGGATTTGCGGAATTGTCCCATAGCAATTGACTATGCTGCTAGACCGATAGCAAGTTTTTATGTGGGAGAGGCCACTGGTAGCATGTCGTCCCTTACTTGGACTTCTATGAACTTATGATTGGAACTATTAACAAGCATCCTTGTCGGTGCAACAAACCCTGGGTCTGTCGCCCAGACTGTGCACAGTCCTAAAAAGGGCAAAGTTGCAATGACCAAGACAATGCTACGCACAGGAGATCAGTTGAGGAATCAAAGGGCTGATCAAGAAGACCAAGGCAAGCGAAAGAA
Organism: Triticum aestivum; assembly: GCF_018294505.1. NCBI lineage: Eukaryota > Viridiplantae > Streptophyta > Magnoliopsida > Poales > Poaceae > Triticum > Triticum aestivum. The sequence continues at coordinate 366,703,983 of NC_057801.1, read as the reverse complement.
GCAATGCACCACTAAGGAAGAATCTCCCTTGCCCAGGCAGGCGAGCCCGGCGGGGCCGAGGTTTCTTCCGTGACAAGACATCATCCCGGCAGGCCTGCCGGGCACAACAAAGGCAAACCACCCCGCAAGGCTCCACCGCTCCACCTCATGGCAACGCAATCATCAATCGGTGCAGTGTCAAGCTCCCAAGTGACTAAGTGGCTGTTTTTTTCCACATGGCTGCCACTTCCCGTTGGAAACACCTCAAAATGACACCCGACCAGCGACGTGTCAAGCAGACAAGCAAGAAGGTGGCAGAACAGCCCAGCAAGGCCTGCCAGGCATTCCATGATGTGACGCTAAGTGGCGCATTTAATGCACTCTATCCTGCCTACAGAGTCAGGTATGATAGCTCTGTTCGCTATCTAATCAGTGCATAATGACTAATTTGCCACTGTGGTGACCCCTTAATGTATAAAAGGAGGACTATGGCAACCTTTGAAAGGACTCAGACCCCTCTATACTCATACACGCGTAACTGCTCCCGCCCCGAGGCAACCTTGCCGGGAAAGAACACTGCCTTCTCCACCATAGTCCACCATCAATCCACCAAAGCAAGAGTAGGGTTTTACGCCTCGCGCCGGCCCGAACCTCGGTAAAAACTGCCCGCATGATCTCTTTCGTGTTGCGCGACGTTCTCCGCCCTTTGTGCTACATGACCATTCCCCCTGCTGAACCAAAAGGGGCTCATGGCCCCATAGGTGGTCGTGGTTTCCCATGACATCTTTGGCGCACCAGGTAGGGCGTGTGCGCTTGCGCGAACCCGAGAAGCGTACATAGCGCATCATCTTTGTCATCATTTTCTTCATCGACGGCTCCATCGACCATGGCGCCCAAGAAGAAGCCCGGTGCCGCAGCTCATACATCCACCTCGAAGGCCCCGTCACGCGTGGCCGCCGACGCTGCGGGGGCTACAAGGACACACGGGGGTGTGGATGCTGCAGGGAACGTGGTCGACGCGGGCAGCGTCGTCACCACCTCCCCTTTGGCCGAGACAGGAGCAGGAGACACCGGGGAAGGACAGCGTCAGCAGCACCCCGATGGCGACACTCCAACCGGGTGGAGAGATTATTCCTTCCTTACCCCTCCACACGTCCGAAGGGCACGGCTGCAGCGGTGGCGCTCGTTCTGGGGCGAGTCGCAACTCTCCAGCCGCTCCCGCTGCGGGCGCGACCGTAGGGCATGCACCACCCCTGGAGCGAGCTAACCTAGCTGTTGTGCCCAACGGAGTCGCTGGTCCTCAAGCGCCTCCTCCTCGCCACCATGCCATCCAAGCGACCGGCTCGTAGCAAAGAGAGCATGGCGCGGTCACTACCGGCACCGTCAGGACCCGGGCAATGTTGCGGTCTTCATCATCGTCACCCATGCCAAACACCACCTCGGAGGCCATGGCGCAAGCCCAACTGCTGTTGAGATTTCCACCGGCAGCCGATCAGATGGATGAGTGGCGAGCCACCATCCAAAGCCTGTTTGGCTTCGCCGAGGCGGGACGATCACAGCTAGCTGGCTCGCCAAGGCCTCCCCAGGCGATGACAACGGCCCGCGTTGCTGGCCGTTCCGAAGGGACCACCCCCACGGTGCAGTCCCCTCCACGGTGGCTAGCGCGGGAGCCACGCGACCTAGAACCCGACGATGTCTCGATGGCCTCGTTCGACCCTCGAGTGCGTCAAGGCCAACGGTAGGCCCCGGGGACCGACAAAGGGAAGGCGCGTGCGCCACCATCAATAATGTCGTGACACCCTTCGCTGGTCCGATGGGTGTGATGGCCCCAACATCGACAAGCTTGCGCTCGATGGAGGTGGGTACTTGCCTTTCGAGGCTGGGTGCACTGCCTTGACCCGAGAGTGGCGGCAAGTCCGTTGGCCATCTGCCCGCACGTTCAAGCCAGATATACCAGAGAAGTACGATGGGAGGCTAAACCCGGCAGAGTTCTTGAGCATCTACACCATTGTTGTTCAAGCTGCTGGAGGAAGAGATGAGAAGGTGCTTGCCAATTACTTTCCTCTGGCACTCAAGCCAAATATGAGGTCTTGGCTGATGCACCTGCCGGAGAACTCCATTTCAACCTAGGCTTCATTGGCGCCTTCACAGGTGGCCATCAAGAACTAGGGCGGCCCAATGATTTTTAGCTTCTCCCATAGAAAGAAGGAGAGACTCTGCGTAAGTACATGCAGATGTTCAGCCGAGTCCACAGAAATATTCCAGACATCCACCCAGCGGTTGTGATAGCTGCGTTCCAGTCCAACGTGCGCAGTCGACGGATACGTGCCAAGATGAATGTTCAATTGCCCAAGACCGTGAAGGATCTTTACATTCTAGTGGATAAGTGTTCTTGGGTGGAGGAGGAGAGGCGGCTCCCCGGAGAAGAGGATGGCATCAATGTCGACTCAGAGGACGATGACGAAGCCACCAGTCAGAAGAAGAAGAACAAGAAGCGCAATAAAAGGCGCAAGGATAAGGCAGTGATGACCGTTTAGGGATTGGGCACGCCTAATACCGGCAATAAGGCCAAGACTAAGGTACCCGGCAAGGAAGATGTTGCGTGCATGATTGCCGGGAGGCCGCGGCTGCCGAGAAGGCTGGGAAAGGTGATGGCCCGTACTATAAAATCTATCGGACGAAGGGACACTATCTCCAGGAGTGTCATCAGGTTGAGCAGCTCGTCAAGAAGCAGAAGGCTGAATATGGGAAGCGTGACAAGGAAAGAGGTCAGAATGGCACTGGCAGGAAGGGCCAGGGCGGTGAAGCAGGTCGTCCAGGCAAGGCTCCTCGGAACCATGCGAAACCCGCCAGGGCCCGTGAGAAGGAGGTTTGCAGTAATGAGAGCGATGGAGGAGATGAAGAGGAAACCAACGAGGAGGAATTCCAAAAAGCCACTAAGGCCCTGTTCATTGACGGAAGTGCATCTCTGCACATCTCTCACCACCAACTTAAATAGTTGGTGCATGAATTCAATGTCGTGGAGACAACGACAGATTTTCGGAGGCCTCTCAAGTGGTCCTGCACGCCCATCATCTTCGACGAAGAGGCCCACCCTGACCGCACCACTGTGGTAGGGTGCTTGCCATTGTTGGTCTCACCAACAATCCGCAAACTCAAAGTCACAAAGATGTTGGTTGACGGCGGGGCCGGGTTGAATCTGATTTCTCCGAAGGTCATCAGCAAACTTCAGAAAACAAAGGAAGATCTTGAGGTTACTGGCACGTTTCAAGGAGCCAACCCCGGCAGGAGTCGTCCTAAAGGGAAGATTGTGTTGCCAGTAACAATCGGCAGAGAGTTGACTTACTGGACTTAGAAGGTTGTGTTTGATTTTGTCGAACTCCCACTGCCATACAATGGAATCCTTGGTCGCCCAGCCCTTGCCAAATTCATGGAGGCATCCCACTATGCTTACAACACCTTGAAGATGACGGGGCCGGTTGGCGTCATTTCCATTCCATCGGACAAGAAGGACGCAATCATTTGCGTAGACAAGATGTACCAAGACGCAGTAGCAGCAGAGGTCGCAGAAGCCACCATTCCCGCCAAGGAAAATAAGAAAAAGAAGAAAGCTAACAAGAGCTCCGGTGAGGAATCCAGGAAGCACACCTCTTCGGAATGCGCTACGCTTGTTGATGACTTGCTCAAGAGTTCCAATAGCAAGAGATCCAAAGCTGCTGCACTTGCTGTGAACAAGGTCCCGGCAGGGTTGGCTGGCGTGATGGTACCTTTACTATTAGTGTCACCCTTGACGACAAATAGGAAAGCACGCTTGTTGCCTTCCTGCGGGCGAATGTCGATGTGTTTGCATGGCAACCATCTGACATCCCCGGTGTTCCCAGGGAAGTAATCGAGCACCACCTTGCTATTTGCCCACATGCCCGACCGTCAAGCAGAAGGTCCGAAAGCAAGCTTTGTAGCGGCAGTAGTTCATTGCCGAGGAAATTAAGAAACTTGAGGCGGCTGGTTTGGTAAGAGGAGTACTGCATCCAACGTGGCTAGTAAACCCAGTGGTGGTGCACAAGGCTATTGGGAAATGGAGGTTGTGCATAGTTTCACTGATCTGAACAAGTCCTGCCCGATGGACCCATTTCCCTTGCCGCCCATCGATCAGATCGTGGATTCCACCTTAGGGTGCGACCTGCTTTCTTTTCTGGATGCCTACTCTAGGTACCATCAGATCTTTATGTCCAAGGAAGAAGAAGAGAAGACAACGTTCATCACTCCATGTGGCACTTACTGCTTTGTACGTATGCCCTACGGATTGAAGAGCGCCGTATCCACCTTTGCAAGGGAAGTCCAGATTGGTTTTGATTCACAGCTGCACAGAAATGTTGAAGCTTATATGGATGATATTTTGGTTAAGACCAAGGACAAATCAACACTTATCCAGGATTTGGAAGAGACCTTTGCCAATCTGCGCAAGATCAACTTGAGGTTGAACCCGGAGAAGTGTGTGTTTGGCGTTCCCTCCGGCAAGCTACTTGGCTTTTTTGTGTCCCATCATGGGATATATGCCAATCCCGATAAGATCAAGGCTATCAAGCAAATTCAAGCACCCAAGGCGGTCAAGGATGTGAGGCATTTAACTGGATGCATTGCCGCGCTCAACAGGTTCATTTCCAAGTCTGCCAAGCGTGCCCTACAGTTCTTCAAAATCTTAAAGAAGGCAGGACCCGTGGAGTGGACTCCAGAGGCAGACGCTGCACTATAAGATTTGAAGGCCTACTTGTGCTCTGCGCCTACTTTGGTCGCTCCCAAACCAAAGGAGCCGTTGCTGCTATACTTGGCGGCAACTAATCAAGTGGTTAGCACGACACTAGTGGCGCAGCAGCAAGTAGAAGAAGCGGCAGCCACGGCCCGTGTCCCCTCCAGGGAGGGAAGTGGGCACACCCCGGCAGGGTCAAATCAAGATCAAGACAGAGAAGAGCAAGGTAGTGGAGACAGCCCCAAGGTTGCGGCAAGGAAGAAAGTGGTGCAGCGCCCAGTGTACTTTGTCAGCTCCCTATTACAAGGGGCTAGGTCGAGGTACTCTGGCGTGCAAAAGTTGATTTTTGGCCTCATCATGGCCACAAGGAAATTGCGCCACTACTTCCAAGCCCATGAGATCACTGTTGTCACCCGCTTCCCTCTGCAACGGATACTCAGAAACCCTAAGGCGACTGGCAGGATAGTGGAATGGGCCTTGGAATTATCCAGCTTTGGTCTGAAGTTTGAGAGCACATCAACTATCCAGAGTAGAGCATTGCCAGAGTTTATTCCAGAGTGGACGCCAACCCCTACCGAAGAAGTGCTAGAGACAGTTATTCTTGGCAAGGAAGCGCCCCAAGAATGGATCATGTATTTCTATGGTGCCTTCTCCCTACAAGGTGTAGGGGCTGGCGTGCTTCTTGTTGCTTCCACTCGGCGGAACCTTAAGTATGTCGTCCAGATGCATTTTTCCCGGGGAGAAGGCTACCAACAATACTACAAAGTATGAAGGGCTCCTTGCTGGGCTCAGTATTGCCACAGAACTGGGGATCAAGAAGTTGATCATCCGCGGAGACTCACAGCTCGTGGTGAGACAAGTGAACAAGGATTACCAAAGTCCATTGATGGAGCATACGTTGAGGAAGTGAGAAATTTGGAGGAGCGCTTTGACGGGTTGCAAATAGAGCACGTACCCCATGCGGAGAACAACATTGCTCATCATCTGTCAAAGTTCGCTGTGCAAAAACTCCCTGTGGAACCAGGGACTTTTGTTCCCCATCTGACTCAGCCCTCCATTTCCCCTGCAACAATGGCCACGAAAAGGAGGAAACTGGACTCCGGCAGGCCTCTCCCGGTAGAGCCTCTCGAGGATAACGATAGAGAGCTTGGCGAGAACAACTCTCCTTCGGTTGCTGAGCTGCCTCCTCCCGCCATACCACCGGTCCCCATGGTCGAAGAGTGCACTCCAATAAAGGAGGAGGTGCTACTAGTCCTCGTTGCCGAGCCCCAGGCTCCAACTTGGGTGCAACACATAGTCCATTTCCTCCAAACTGGAGAACTTCCGAAGAGCAAGAAGAGGCTGAAAGAGTAGCCCAAAGGGCCAATATGTATCAGTTCATGGATGACACGCCGTACAGAAGAAGGCCCAATGGTGTGAAATTGAAGTGCATTTGCCGGGAATAAGGTAACGAACTGCTAGCAGAAATACATAAGGGTATGTGAGGCTCAGACATCGGATCAAGGGCTTTGGTTGGAAAGGCCTTCCAGCAAGGATTTTACTGGCCCACAGCCCAACAAGATGCAGTTGAGTTGGTCACCAAATGTGAAGCCTGCCAGTTCCATTCCAAGAATATCCACCTGCATGCCCAAGCTGTTCAGACAATCCCTTTGTCATGGCCATTTTCGGTATGGGGGCTCGACATTTTGGGCCCTTTCCCCCATGCTGCCAGGAGCTTTGAATTCTTGTTCATTGCAATCGACAAGTTTACAAAGTGGCCGGTAGTAGAGCCCGTAAGAAAGGTGGCTGCTCAGTTAGCTATCAAGTTCTTGAAAGGATTGGTGTGCCGCTTCGGAGTCCCTGCTCGGATCATCACCGATAACAATATCCAATTCACGAGCTGCACCTTCATGTAATACGTTCATGCCCTCGGGAGCAAGATCTCATTCACCTCTGTTGCTCCCCGAGGAGCAATGGGCAAGTTGAGAGGGCGAACGCTGAGGTGTTGCGAGGACTCAAAACGATAACATTTGATAAGCTGCAGAAGTGTGGCAGGCGGTGGATCGACGAGCTGCCGGTGGTTCTTTGGTCCCTCAGAACAACACCACATCGAGCTACCGGGCAGACCCCCTTCTCCCTAGTCTACGGGGCAGAAGCAGTTATCCCCACGGAACTTATTTATGGGTTAGCTCGAGTGCTTGCCTATGATGAAGTAGTGCAGGAACAGCACCGACGTGATGATGTTGTGCTTCTTGAGGAGAACCCTCTCCGGGCTGCTACGCGTGCCACACGCTATGAGCAAGCCCTGTGCCGCTATCACAGCCGCAGAGTTCATGCCCGTTGTTTTGAGGAAGGCGACCTTATCCTTGGCGCGTTTAGTCCACCAAGGGTACAAACAAGTTAACGCCGAAGTGGGAAAGCCCTTACTGGGTAGTACGAGTCACCAGACCTGGCACAGTCCGTCTGGAGACCGGAGATGGCACTAAATTGCAAAACTCATCGAACATTGAGCATCTCCGTAAGTTCTACCCGTAATAAGGCACGGCCGTCGGGCCCTGCCCAGCAGCCACCCTTTTGTACAGGCCTTGCCTCAGTTGCATGTAACCCCTTGTACAAAGCTAGGCGTAGACCCTGAGCAATAGAGAAATAAATGAAGCGCTAGGGTCCCCCAACAAAATTTCATGCATGCATAATCATATCATGACTATTGCATGTTCATATAGATGAGGTCACACGTGGCATTATTTTCATCTACATAAAACTGCAGGTCTGTTGTGGACTTGATCCCAAGAAGGACAAGAGAAGACGAGCCCATGTTGCAATCCCCAGCAAGCCAAACAGATAAGTTCTATCTTTTATCCATACGTGTTCTGTAGACAAGACTTGTGCATAGGAAAACCTCACTGCCTTTGAAACTTAGGTGCTCCCATCCCTCGACTCGAACGTTGCTTCTGTCAGGATGGTTGTAGTGACCTTTGGCAAAAAAGGTTGGCATGGGGCTGGTTCCTCTTTATGGTTTCGGCCCGGCAGGCCTGGGTCCACGACAACAAACTAAGGGCACTGGCAGGATAGCCTGCCGGGGAAACTTGTTTACTTGAATGTATACAGGCATTTCACGTCTGCATGGACATATTGCATGCACAAGTACCCAACAAGGTTTATCTTTTTCATTAATATGCTGATCAACAAGTACAAGACCTTACAGAGCACAAACATGGATAAAAGAGATTACATAATTTGAACTAAAATTTGGCAAGTGCCTACAAGTTTTAGATTGGAAAAAGATAAAATGCCCGTGATGCCTTCACTCTGTCCTCTCCTTCTTTGAAACTACAGTGAGAGACAAAGAAGACGGAGGGAAGGCCTGGCTGGGATTCGGCGCCTCCCAAGGATCAGGATGGTGCCGCTCCCGGGCTGGGAGGAAGAAACTGGAGGACAGGTGCGGACGGTGGTGCTGCCGGAAGCCTAGCCGATGATAATGGTGCTGCCAGCAAGCACACCTCATCGGAATGGTCGCTCGCACTCTTGACGCGTCGTAGGTTGTCGCTACATTCTTCACTATTGTCGCTCGATGCCCCCGCTTCGACGACCCGGACGGACATCAAGCGCTCCGAGCAGCTCCATAGAGAGCATGGTCGTTGGAAGGAAGCCACCGCCCTTGGAAAGAACATGCATAGGACAAGGAGCCCGCCGTGCACCGGGCAGGCAGTACCCCGAGAGGAGAGATTCACCATTACCAATAATGAACCACTTCTGTGGCCTCCCTCCGACGTCACAGGGAGAGGGAGAATAGGCCACGATTGGCTACCATGCTTGGCGTCCATTTTGGGCCACGACGTGGTGTCACTTACGTCGCCCCTCTCTAAGGTTGAAGCCATGGGCGGCCCGACGGCGAGCACACTAGAGTCGCTACCTCCGGTGCTACCACCGTGCCGCTCGCACACCTCCCTGAAGCATGCGTAGAGATAGGATGAGGATCCTGCCTCAACAAAGGCATAGCTGCATCCTTCTCCTTCTCTCCAGGCGTTGACACGAGCGTTCGACATCATCAACCCCAAGCTAGGGCCCGACGCTTGGCCCCAGGTTGTCCCTTTTGTTATAACCAGAAAAAGGAAATGGAAGGAGGAGAGGAGGTGCGTGGATGAATACTCCGCTCCTCCCCCGCCCCTCCTTTTATAGACAAGGCAGGACTGGGGGCTGATCCCCCGGTGCGTAACCGCCATCCTCCACCAACCCAAGAGGGTCGGGCCGCTGCCTTGAGGATCTCCCGCTCCACGCGACTCCGTTACCTACCCCACTGTAACGCCCCGAATCAGATGTGCCAGGTGTCTTCCAGTTATTCATCATTGTTGCCATGTCATTTGCTTGCGTGTTGTATTTTGCCATGTCATCATTTGCATGTTTTTCAAAACTTGCATCCATTCAGGTTTCCCCGGTTCTCTCCGTTGTCTGTTCTGAGCACAGACACACTCGCACGCATCCGTCGCCCCTCTCAGACCTTGTTTTGTGAGCGGGAGAAAAATGTTCTCGTAATGGGCCAAGATTTGCCGAGTGGCCTTGGTATAGCACCGATAGACCGCCTATCAAATTTCATTCCATTTGGAGGTCGTTTGACGCCCCAACGGTTAACCGCGTAGCTCGAAACCCCCTTCTCTTTGCAGCCCAGCCTCTCTTCACCACAGCCCATGAGCCCATCCAAACCCCCTCCATGCTCTCGGTCGTTCGATCACGATCGTGTGGGCGAAAACCGCACCCCATTTGGACTCTCCTAGCTCCCTCTACCTATTTAAACACCCCTCCCCCGAATTTTGGATCAAATCCTACCCTAACCATAGATCAACTCCCCTCTCCACGCCGGACGTGTCCGTCTGCACTGCCGCCTCCGCTCCAACCGGTGTCTGCCACGTGGCGCGCCACCGGCCCGCCTGGCCCGAGGTCGGCCCTCCCGCGCACCGACCGGGCCGCGCCTCTGCCCATCTCGCACCGCCGCCCTTCGCCCACGCCTCCCGCGCCGGATTTCGCGCCCGCCGCCGCCGGCTCCCCGCGCAGCCCGCGAGCCTCCATGGCCGGCGCGCCTTGAAGCTCGCCGGAGCCGGCCGAGCACGCCGTCCCCGGCCTCCCTGCTCCGCCCTCCACCCGGATCCGGCCGCCCCAGGGCCAGAGGCGCCCGCGCCGCTCGTCCCCGACTCCGCCGGCGCCTCCCTCCTCTTCTCCGGTCCCCGCGCAGCCCCAACTCCGGCGAACTCCCACTGTCCGGATCTGGATCTGGAAGACGAGGTTGACCCCGTTTTTCTTCCAAGTCCCCGTAATTTTGCATTCTGGTGCCATGTTCATCATGCCATAACTTCTTGCAGGTAGCTCCGTTTTGTGTGTGTAATATATCAAAATGCTCACCGGGAGATGGTCTACATTTGATTCAATTGTGGCATGCTTGTTTGAGTTCATCTTGATGCCCTAATCAGCGATGCAAGAGTGTTATATGATGTTAACTGCTGTCTGTTAACAGAACTTGGTGATTTATCTTTTTCATTGCATTTTGTGTGTGCATCCTATGAACTTGATGTCTACATGAGTTTTGAGCTACATCATGCCATCTTCACAGTGGTGCAATCCATGTATTTTTGTGAGTCTTGTAGTGAGTGCATCAAGCTCGTGAAGTAGGGTACTTGTTGTTACTGTTTTGCTAGGCTGTAACTGCTATATCATGATGCTATGTAAACCTGCTGCTACAAGTCATTCTGTGCATAATCTGGAGATGTTCACTAAGGATGTTTTGTTAGACATGTTATTCTCTATCCATGAATGCCCTTGGTTGCATTTATATCCTGCTATACCTTGTTGTAATCTTGCTCTAAAATTGTTAAATAATGTTGCTGTCAGCCTGTTAACATTAAGTTCAGTTTTGCCATGCGTTTTGCTAGTGATCCATGCATCCTATGACCATGCTATTGCCATTTTTGGCTCTGTAAATATGTCATCTTACTGTTGGTCACCTTTTCATGCCATGTAATGCTCTGTGGAGAGTTGTACAAGCTCACCAACATGCCTATTTATCGTTGTTCCTGCCATGTACTGTTATTCTGAATCTGTCATATCATTTGCCATGTTTGCATGGATCCTACCATCTTTTATGTTGATCTTTGGAATTAGTTCAGTAAGGGAGTTTTGTTCTTTGTCTTTAGTATTAGCATTCCATGCCTTTGTTTGCCATGATAAGTTCATGTAACATGTTATTTGATAGCTCTAAACATTGCAACCTGATGTTATTTCTGCCATGCACAGTGATTTCTGCCAAGTCTGTGAACTGTTATTATTTGCAATCTTGCCATGCCTTTTGAGCATGTTCTAGTGATTTCTGGAGATAGCTCAGTGTTCATGTTTTGTTAAGCTTCATTGGTACTTCATGCCCATGCCTTTTGTTCTTATGTTTAGGTGCTGTAGCATATTGTTTTGATGCTTTCTAGATGCCTAGTTGCTGTTTTGGACAGCTTGTCCTTTAAACTTGTTTCATGTGTATGTGTTGAACCGTTGCTCCGTTTTGAGTGTGCTCTATATGAAGCTTGCTTAGTTTTGCATGTAGTTTCATATTACCTTGTTGCATCCATGTCTTGAGTGTGTTTGCGTGATGTTTGTGTGCATTTTGCATCAATGTCATGTTTAGCTTGTTTTGCTCATATCTTCTACGCCGTAGATCCGAACTAAATGAACTTTATATGTAACTTGACTAGAATTTCGTGTAGATTATCTTGGTGCATCTTAACTTGCTGTTTAGAAATTTGAGCATAAGGTTTATTCAGATCTGGACCAATTTCTAAATTTACATATGGGGTCTTTCTGGTTTGGTCACATGTTGTTTCCGGCCTGATTTAAACTTGCTTTGATGTGTTGTTCTTGTTTGCATCATCTCTTGCCATGAGTAGCTTCTTGTTGCCTTGTCATGCATCATACTTGGTTGAGCATCATGCCATGTCTATGTGTTGTGTGTTTACCTTGTTGTTTGCTTCTTTCCGGTTGTATTCCTTCTCGTTAGTTCCTGTTTCGTTGCGATCGTGAGGATTCCTTCGACTATGCTTGGTTCGTCTTCGCCCGTTCATCTTCTTCATGGACTCGTTCTTCTTCCTTGTGAGATTTCAGGCAAGATGACCGCTACCCTGGATCTCACTACTACCATTGCTATGCTAGTTGCTTCGTTCTATCGCTTTGCTGCGCTGCCTATCACTTGTTCATCAAGCCTCCCAAACTGCCATGTCAGCCTCTAACCTTTTCACCCTTCCTAGCAAACCGTTGCTTGGCTATGTTACCGCTCTGCTCAGCCCCTCTTATAGCGTTGTTAGTTGCAGGTGAAGTTGAAGATTTCTCCATGATGGACAGGATTATGTTGGGATATCACAATATCTCTTATTTAATTAATGCACCTATATACTTGGTAAAGGGTGGAAGGCTCGGCCTTATGCCTGGTGTTTTGTTCCACTCTTGCCGCCTTATTTTCCGTCATACCGGTGTTATGTTCCTTGATTCTGCGTTCCTTACGCGGTTGGGTGATTTATGGGACCCCCTTGACAGTTCCCTTTGAATAAAACTCCTCCAGTAAGGCTCAACCTTGGTTTTACCATTTGCTTACCTAAGCCTTTTTCCCTTGGGTTTCCGGAGCCCGAGGGTCATCTTTATTTTAACACCCCCCCGGGCCAGTGCTCCTTCGAGTGTTGGTCGGAACTAGAGCCACTTGCAGCGCCACCTCGGGGAAACTTGAGGGTTGGTTTTAGTTGTACATAGTGTTCATCCGGTGTGCCCTAAGAACGAGATATGTGCAGCTCCTATCGGCATTTGTCAGCACATCGGGCGGTCTTGCTGATCTTGTTTTACCATTGTCGAAATGTCTTGTAAACCGGGATTCCGAGACTGATCGGGTCTTCCCGGGAGAAGGTATATCCTTCGTTGACCGTGATAGCTTGTGATGGGCTAAGTTGGGACACCCCTGCAGGGTATAAACTTTCGAGAGCCGTGCCCGCGGTTATGTGGCGGATGTGAATTTGTTAATATCCGGTTGTAGAGAACTTGACAGTTGACTTAATTAAAACGCATCAACCGCGTGTGTAGCCGTGATGGTCTCTTTTCGGCGGAGTCCGAGAAGTGAACACGGTTTTGTTTTATGTATGAACGTAAGTAGTTTCAGGATCACTTATTGATCACTTCCAGCGTCTCGACCGTTCCGTTGGCTTCTCTTCTCGCTCTTATTTGCGTATGTTAGCCACCATATTTTGCTTAGCCGCTGCTGCAACCTCACCACTTTACCCCTTCCTTTCCCATTGAGCTTTGCTAGTATTGATACCCATGGTAATGGGATTGCTGAGTCCTCGTGGCTCACAGATTACTACAACAACAGTTGCAGGTGCAGGTTATGCGATGATCATGCCGCGAGAGCGATGCTTGCTTGTTTTGGAGTTCTTCTACATCTTCTTCGATCAGGGGATAGGTTCCAGGTCGGCAGCCTAGGCTAGTAGGGTGGATGTCGTTTGAGTTTCTGTTTGTGTTTCATTCGTAGTTGGATGATGCTCTGGTGTATAATGATGTTGTATTCATGTGGCATTCTATGCCTCTTGTATGTATCCCCATCTATTATGTAATGTTGATGTAATGATATCCACCTTGCAAAAGCGTATCAATATGCGGTTCTATCCTTGGTGGGACCTTTGAGTCTCTTTAGGATAGTATCGCATATTGGGAGTGACACCCACTCAGTGCATGCAGTATACGTGGCCAAGGATAAGGCTGTGATGGGAAGAGTGAATTGGCAGTTACTCACCATGTGTGTTAAAGTCATTCACGGCCATTACAAGGATGGCCCCACTGAAATTGGCATTACGCGACACGGGGGAGAACTGGAAACTGACCTGGGGTCAAGTTAATGAAGAAGCAAAGAAGATCTCAAAAGACAAACAGCTACTGCCCTCTGGCCTGTGCGCTGGTTAGGGCCTACCCGATGATGCCCGACAGCATGTTCGGGTCAGGCCCGGGGGCTCCTGCCAGTGCAACAAACCCTGGGTCTGTTTCCCAGACTGTGCACAGGTCTAAAAAGGGCAAAGTTGCAATGACCAAGACAAGGCTAAGCACAAGAGATCAGTTCTTTGAGGAATCAAAGGGCAGATCAAGGAGACCAAGACAAGCTAAAGAAGTAATGCACCACAAAGGAAGAACCTCCCTTGCCCAGGCAGGCGAGTCCAGCAGGGCCGAGGTTGCTTCCGTGACAAGACACCAAGATCATCTCGGCAGGCCTGCCGGGGACAACAAGGGCAAACCACACCGCAAGGCTCCATGGCTCCACCTCACGGCGACGCAAGTCATCAATCGGTGCGGTGTCAAGCCCCCAAGTGACTAAGTGGCCATGTTTTTGCCACATGGTAGACGCTTCCCACAGGAAACACCTCCAAATGACACCCGTCCAGCGGCGTGTCAAGCAGACAGGCAAGAGGTGGCAGAACAACCCGGCAAGGCTTGCCGGGCATTCCATTATGTGATGCTAAGCGGCGCATTTAATGTGCTCTGTCCTGCCTACAGAGTTAGGTATGATAGCAGTGTTCGCTATCTAATCAATGCATAATGACTGATTTGCCACTGTGGTGACCCATTAATCTACAAATGGAGGCCCATGGCAACCATAGAAAGGATTCGGACCCCTGTATACTCATACGAGCGTAGCTGCTCCCCTCAACTCTGCCAGGCAAGAGCACTGCGTTCCCCACCATAGTCCACCATCAATCCCCCAAACAAGAAGTAGGGTTTTATGCCTCGCGGTGGCCCGAACCTGGGTAAAAACTACCCGTGTGATCTCTGTCGTGCTGTACGACATTCTTCGCGCTTTGTGCAACATGCCCATTCCCCCTGCCGAACCAAAACGGGCTCATGGCCCCATAGGTGGTCATGGTTTCCCACGACAATCGGCAACTACTAATGTTCATTAATGTAAAACCCAACCATATCATTAAGATATATATTTGTCCCCCTTCAATCTCGTACGTATCAATTTCTATATTTAGGCTGAATCCGCTGTCACCCTTACCCTCCAATGCATAGTTCTATCAACGTACAACTAACCCTATGGTGTGATCCACACACATGCTCATATGATGGCACCAAAGGACAGCAACACAACCACACACAAATTAAACCAACCATAGCAATTCACCAGTTACCAATAGGACAACAAAAATCTACTCAACCATCATAGGATGGCAACATATCATTGGATAATAGTATGAAGCATAAAGCACCATGTTCAAGTAGAGGGTGCAACGGGTTGCGGGAGAGTGGACCACTTAATATAGATGGGGGAAGGTGATGAAGATGTTGGTGAAGATGACAGAGTTGTTGGAGTAGATCGCCGTCACACGATGATTGCCCCGGTGGAGTTCCGGTGCCACCGGGAGAGAGGGGGAGAGAGCCCCCTCCTTCTTATTCTTCCTTGGCCTCCCTCCTAGATGGGAGGAGGGTTCCCCCTTTGGTCCATGGCATCCATGGCGGCGGACGGGCGAGTGCCCCTTGAATTTGGATCTGCCTCTCTATTCTCTTCTGTTTCACATTCCTGTTATCTAGCCGAAAACTATTTCTTATATTCCCGGAGATCCGTAACTCCGATTTGCCGAGATTTTAACACAATATTTTTCCGGATATAAGCTTCCTTGCACCCGAACTAGAGCTCGAACCGACTTACGAGGATGGCACAACCCACCACCACATGCCTGGGCTGCCTGGCGCGCCCAGGTGTCTTGTGGTGGTTGTGAGGCCCCATTTGCGTTGATTCCACCTCCCAAAAATCACAAATGTTCCAAAATAATTCTCCATAAATTTTTATCATGTTTGGACTTTGTTTGATATGGATATTCTGCGAAACAAAGAAGATGCAAAAAACAAGAACTGGAACTGGGCACTGGATGAATAGGTTAGTCTAATAAATCATTTGAAATGTTGCCAAAAGTATGTGAAAGTTGTATAATATTGGCATGAAACAATCAAAAATTATAGATACGACAAAGATGTATCAGCATCCCCATGCTTAATTCCTTCTCGTCCTCAAGTAGGTAAATGACAAAAAGATAATTTTTGATGTGGAATGCTACCTAGCATAATCTTGATCACGTATGTAATCATTGCATGAATATTGAGACATATGTGATTCAAAGCAATAGTCTATAATTTGAGATAAATACATCAATACTCAGGCATCCCAGCAAACAATCGTGTCTTTAAAAATATCATCGCTAAAGAAAGGTGTCCATACAAAATCATATAGTCTTGTCATGCTCTGTCTTCTTAACCCAAAGTATTTATCATGCACAACCCTGATGACAAGCCGAGCAATTGGTTCATACTTTTTAACTTGTTTCAGCTTTTTTAACCCTCACCCAATACATGAGCGCGAGCCATGGGTATAGCAATATGGGTGGAATAGAGTATGATGAGAGGGGTAAATATAGAGAAGACAAAAAAGTAAGGAAAGTCTCACATCGACGTGGCTAACGAACTGGCTATGGAGATGCCCATCAATTGATATCAATGCGCGGAGTAGGGATTGCCATGAAACGGATGCACTAAGAGCTATAAGTGTATGAAAGCTCATCAGGAAAACTTAGTGGGTGTGCATCTAATCCTATAATGAAAAATTCCCACTAGTATATGAAAGTGACAACATAGGAGATTCTCTATATGAAAAACATGGTACTACTCGGAAGCACAAGTGTGGTATCTGCATGCCCCTTCCCTCTTTTCTCTCATTTTTTTCCTTTTTTTCCTGGGCTCTTTTTGGCCTCACTTTTCATTTTTTCATTTTTCCTTTATTTGTCCGGAGCCTCATCCTGACTTGTGGGGGAATCATAGTCTCCATCATCCTTTCCTCACTGAGACATGCTCTAATAATGAATAATGATGATCATCACACTTCTATTTACTTATAACTCAAAAGAAATAAAAATTACAACTCGATACTTAGAACAAAATATGACTCTATATGAATGCCTCTGGCAGTGTACCAGGATGTGCAAGTATCTAGCATCGCAGAGATATCAAAAAACGAACAAACCATGAAAAATATCATGCTAGCTATCTTATGATCATGCAAAGCAATATGACAATGAATGCTTAAGTCATCAAAATGGAACCGGTGGAGTTGCATGGCAATATATCTCGGAATGGCTATGGAAAGGCCATAATAGGTAGGTATGGTGGCTATTTCGAGGAAGATATAATAAGTCTTATGTGCGATAGAGCGTATCATATCACGGGGTTTTAATGCACCGGACAAGTTTGCACCGACTCTCAAGGTGAGAAAGGGCAATGCACGGTACCGTAGAGGCTAGCAAATTGCGGAAAGGTAAGAGTGCGTATAATCCATGAACTCACATTAGTCATAAAGAACTCATAAACCTATTGCAAGAGTTTATTAGCCCTCGAAGAAAAGTACTACTACGCATGCCCCTAGGGGTATAGATTGGTAGGAAAAGACCATTGCTCGTCCCCGACCGCCACTCATAAGGAAGACAATCGAGAATAAATCATGCTCCAACTTCATAGCATAATGACAGACTATACGTGCATGCTTTGGGAACACAAGCCTTAACACCAATATTCCTACCACAACCGTTTACTAGTCTTCCCACATATTCCATCTCTATATCGCAAAACTATTACAGGGAATCAGATACATCATATTCAGTGATCCACAAGTCCTATGTAGGACTTTATGACTAAGCATGCAAATGACCAATTCCTATCGACTCTCTAAATAGATATAAGTGAAACATGAGTGTGTAGTTCTTTCTACAAAAGACCATGCTCTAATAAATATAAGTGAAGCAAAAGAGCATTCTACGAATAACGGTTTTCCATGTTAAGAGAAACAGGCAATCCAACTTCAAAAGATATAAGTGAAGCACATGAAGCATTCTATAAAGCCATACTCAAAAGATATAAGTGAAGTGCAATCAACATTCTAAAAATCAACCATGGACTATCTCATACCATCATGGTGCATAAAAGAGAATTTAAAACTAAACACAAAAGACGCTCCAAGATTTACACATATCACATGAATGAGACGAGAAAGAAAACATATCGATACTTGTTGAAGAAAGATGGGATCCCTTCCGGGGCATCCCCAAGCATAGCCGGTTGAGTCTCCTTTGATATTTACTTGGGGTGCCTTGGGAATACCCAAGCTTGAACTCTTGCCTCTCCTCCTTCTCCTCATATCAAGACCTCTTCGATCTTTGAACACTTCATCCACACAAAACTTAACAGAAAACTGGTGAGATCCGTTAGCATAATAAAGAAAATCACTACTTTAAGTACTGTTGCAAACCAATTCATATTTTGTTTTTGCATTGTAGCTACTGTATTATAACTTCTCCATGGCTTATACCACCGATAGAATCGATAGTTTCATCAGAACAAGCAAAACAATGCATCAAAGATAGAATCTGTCAAAAATGGGACGGTCTGTAGTAATCTGAACTTTGACCATACTTCTGTAATTCCAAAAAAATTGAAAAAATGGGAATAGAAATAAACAATTTGCATAGAAATACTGTGTAAAAAACTCAGAAACTTTTGACATTCCAGTAAAAAAAATGTAAAATCACGTTGTCGTAAAAAATGTGGACCGCTGAATATAGATGGGGGAAGGTGATGAAGATGTTGGTGAAGTTGACGGAGTTGTTGGAGTAGATCGCCGTCACAGATGATTGCCTCGATGGCGTTCTGGTGTCACCTGGAGAGGGGGGGGGGAGAGCCCCACTACTTCTTGTTCTTCCTTAGCCTTCCCCATAGATGGGAGGAGGGTTACCCCTCTGGTCCATGGCCTCCATGGCAGTGGATGGACGAGAGCCCCTGCGAGATTGGATCTGTCTCTCTATTCTCTTCTTTTTCACGTTCCTGTTTTCTGGCCGAAAATTGTTTCTTATATTCCCGGAGAACCTTAACTCTGATTGTGCTGAGATTTTAACATGATTTTTTTTCCAAATATAAGCTTCCTTGTGCCCTAAGTAGAGCTCCAACTGACTTACGAGGAGGGCACAACCCACCACCATGCGCCTAGGCTGCCTGGCGTGCCCAGGTGTCTTGTGGTGGCTATGGGTCCCCATTTTCCTTGCTTTCACCTCCAAAAAATCACAAATATTCCAAAATAATTGTCCGTAAATTTTTATTGTGTTTGGACTTCATTTGATATGGATATTCTATGAAACAAAAAACATGCAATAAACAGGAACTTGCACTGGGCACTGGATCAATAGGTTAGTCCAATAAATCATATAATATGTTACCAAAAGTATGTGAAAGTTGTATAATATTGGAATGATACAATCAAAATTGTAGATACGATGGAACGTATCGAGGTAGCCATCAAGACGAAGACTGCACCTCCCAGGCAAACCCGTGCACACGCCCCCCCCCCCCCCCCCCGACCCCGTGCCCACGGGCTACCCAGAAGGCTACTAGAAATGCAAAATCACACCCCATGCGCACAGCCCTCCAGACCCTGTGCCCATGGGCCTCGCCACTATAGCACCCCATGTGCATGGGCATGTACCGTGCCCACGGTACCCCTATGCACATAGACCTAACTTACCCCATGTGCACGGCCCTCCCAGGATTCGTCCGTGGACTTCCTGCTTCAACTCATCTCTCACCTTCGTCTACCTATATATTCCATGCCTAGGACATTGTTTAGGGTTAGCAAAGTATTATGAGACATTAGAGAGAGCTTTGGTCCTTGTATCACTCCGCTAGGAGATCAAGACCTCCTAGGAGAAAATCCCTAGTGGATATCAAGGCCCCTTCAAGGGAAGGATCTATCTAGATCATCAACACCTCATCTCCTCTTGGATTTGGGAAGAACTTTATCTTAGTGCTTGTTTCCTTAGATTGGTCTTGTATTCTTATGGATCTCAAGTATGCTACTCTAGTGGATGTATAATTGAGTTTTGTTTCAGTGATTTCCCCATTGGGTTATTGTGTGCTCATCCTTTATTCCCTCCAAGTGTGAAAAGATCTCACATAGGGTTCCACCCTACAACATGTTGGTATCTTGAGCAAGGTTGATTCACATCTTGGAGTCCCTACCCCCCATATTCTAGCCTAATTTTGTCGCTTTTTGTCCCAATTAGAAAATCCCCACAAATATAGCCCTACCAATTTGTTTGCCTTTGTTGGATCTTGTGAGATTTTGTTGATTTGATCCATGATTTTTTGTTTGACAACTTGATCTAACCCCTACCCACCATCCCCAACCATCACCTCCGACAAATTCTTTCAAATTTTGCATTTTTTGCCACATATTCGGGTGTGTTCTTGCGCAGGTGCAGCACCCCGTGCGCACGGCCCCACAAGACCTCATGTCCACGGGACCCCATGCACACGGGCACCACTTACCTCGTGCACACGAGATCACTAGAGAGGATTGGCCTCGCCCATTTGGTCCAGTTTTCAATCATGTGCATCACTATCTTGTCTTCCGCAATACCACACTTTGCCACACATATTTGTTTGATATTTTGAGTTGCGGTTTCCATTTCCTAAGGTGTTTCAGCTAATTAGGGACGGTTCGACATCAACATCACCGCTACTCATCATCGCCATGGACTCGACATCGACAACAACCACTTCACCTTCATACCAATAGTAAGCAAGGACGATAACCTCGATGACACCTTCTACTCTTACATTGCCATTGCATTGATAGCCTCAAGCCATTTTGCGTCACTTACCTATCGAGGCTAGCGAGTTGATCATTGTCGGGCATGCTCTTTGTGCACCTTAATGATACACTTACTCCACATAACTAAATTTAGTGTGCAATCATCTTGCTATCATCATTGTGCCATAGTATCTCCCGTGCATATCTTACATACTTGTCTCACATTTTGGCTCACGCATCAAGCATTTTGGCATAGTAAAAAAGGAAGCTTTTAAGGAAAATAAGAGAAACAAAGAGCTTGTAAGCAATAGCATTGAGCCATTGTGCATAGTGGCATCATATCAGATCATACATAACATTCTTGGGATTAAAGATGACACATTACTCTCATTGGTTGGTGCACAAGCATGATGAGGACATCACTAACAAAGTTACACCCACATTCCCTACTGCTACATATACTGGACCAATTACTAGAGCTTGCGCATGCCAATTAAATTACCAGGTACTTTCATTTCTTGGTAATGATTATAATGTTGATGAGAATATGATGCTTATAAATCAAGGGACAAGCATGGATAAGAACGATGAACATTGGAGCATGATCAAGCATGGAGAAGATGGCGCACGCAAGGAGTTGGGGATATACCTTACGGGATGACCAAGTCTAGAATGACCCGACACCCCATGGAGGGTTATCATCGGGCCAGTTGTTGGTGTCAAAACTGGCAGATCTCGGGTACAGAGGCCCAAGCTATGCGTCTGAGGATCAATGGTAACAACGGACAAAGGGACAGAATGTTTACCCATGTTCAGGCCCTCTTAAAGGAGGTAAAACCCTACGTTCTGCTTGATTATATTCGATGAGTATAGGGGTTACAAGAGTTGATCTACCTCGAGATCATAATGGCTAAACCCTAGCTTGTCTAACCTATGAATATTATGTTCCTGCCTATTATCTAAACCCTCCAGTTTATATAGACACCGGAGGGGCCTAGGGTTGTACATAGTCGGTTTACAGAGAAAGGAAATAACATATCCGAACACCTAATCTTGTCGTTCACGCATACAGGAGTCCTAACGGGACATAGGAGATGGTCTTCTTCCTTCATCTTCACAGCCCATCAGTCCGGCCCATATTGAATAGGCTAGACGCCCGAGGACCCCCTAGTCCAGGACTCCCTCATTAGCCCCTAAACCAATCTTCAATGACGACGTGTTCGACACGCGGGTTGTCTTCGGTATTGTGAGGAGGGTTCCTCTCCTTGAATACGATACATCAGCTCTCCCTTATAAAAGGACTGTATCAGGCTCTGTATAGTTAACACAACCCTTAGCCACGAAGGCAAAATAAAAAATAGGAATAGTGTCTTTACTGGCAACTTTTTCCCGCGAAGCGTCACACTTGACTCTTCAGTGTTTTGAACCGTTTTCACACTCCTCGTTTCGTGTTTTAAGGTCAAGCCCTCTTGGCCCGTCTTGTCAAAACAGAGATCGTGCCCACTTATTACGGGATTCTCATAAATGGGATTTGGGTAACCCAACCGCGCCTGGCGCATGCTCTCATTGGGAATAGGCGAGTTTTAAGGCCTAAGTGGGGGAACGGTTGGCATTATCACCGCCTATAAGAGGGCAAAGATTACCCCTTTCTTCCCAATGCCTTCTTCCAGCCTCTGCCTTCCAATCTCCCAAGATCGAGCGCCCTAAAAATCTCCCATCTTCCTCACTGCCGCTACCCTTTCCAGCCATGGCTGGGCCAGGTTCCAAGGGCAAGTGGGAGGCCTCCTCCGTCACTGAGAAGAACGTGAAGGAAATCTGGAGCGGGGTACCTGTCCGCAAACATTGCACACAGGCTCTCGACAAGGACCAAGTCATCCCCACTCCGGCACCCGACGAAAGGGTTGTCTTCCTCCCCCATTTCCTCGGGGGGCTGGGGTTTCCCCACCACCCTTTTATCCGCGGCCTTATGTTCTACTATGGGTTAGATTTCCATGATTTAGCCATGAATTCTTTCCTCCACATATCGGTGTTCATCGTCATGTGTGAGGCTCTGCTCCGCATCCCACCACTCTTCGGCATGTGGCTTAAAGTTTTCAATGTGAAGCCGAAGGTGGTCGACGGACAGCATGCGGATTGCGGCGGGGCTATGGTAAGTAAGTTTCCCAACGCCACATGTCCCAAAGGGGCTTTCATCGAGACCATCAAGGTCTGGCAGCAGGAGTGGTTCTACATCACCGAACCTGCCGCGCCAACTAGGTGGCAATTCCGGAGTTCAGATCCGGACCCCCCACGAGGCTCACCTCGTGGACCGCTAAGGGCCTCGATTGGGGGTCCCAAACGGAGGTGTGGATGCTGCAGAAGTGCATCACCAACATGCTGGGCAAAAACATCGGCCTCACAAATGTGGTGTAGATCATGCTCTTCCGCTGCATCCTCACCTGCCAACGCTGGGCCTCCCACATGTGGGAGTTCAATCTAGAGGAGCTGCGGACCCTAAAGCGTTTCTTCGGCACTACGTACGAAGAGATATGGAAGCTGCTCTTCAAGGCACAGAAGAGTTGGCCCTTGAATATTGAGGACATCGGGCTCGACATCGAGAATTCAGCCTAAGTGGTAATCATTAACTTTTCCAAAGACGGATTGTAATGCCCCGGACACACTCGCGGTGGTCGTTACTCCTGGCGGGATCTAGAATGGCCCCATAGATCAATACTAGTCTTTTCTACGCACTTTGTCCTCACTCATACGCACCGGGGAGAAACCTCCCAGTCGGTCACTCATCCTGAAATTACTCCAAGCTAAGCATGCTTAACTTTGGAGTTCTATCGGAAAGGGCTCCCGGAAAAGAAGGAATTCATTATTGATATGAGTAGTCTATCATCCCTATTAAGCCAGGCTATCACATACGCCCCCACTTAGAGGAACTAACATCCTCGTCGGGCCACAAGAATGTTCCCTCTTTGGCACATACATCTATGCATCCAGTCCAGTGCATGTGCCATGCCGTGTGACACGATGGGTCACAAACGTCATGAACAACATGACCATGCACCTGTCCGCAAACATCCATGTAACCGCGAGGGTCGGCTCTGGTACCAACTTGTAACGTCCCGGACACACCCGCTGGTGGTCGTTACTCCTGACGGGATCTAGACTGGCCCCACAGATCAATACTAGTCTTTTCTGCGCACCTTGTCCTCACTAGTACGCACCCGGGAGAAACTTCCCGGTAGGTCACCCATCCAGAAATTACTCCAAGATAAGCACGCTTAACTTTGGAGTTCTTTTCGAATGTTCTCCCAGAAAATAAGGAATTCCTTATTGATATGAGTAGTCTATCATCCCTATTAAGCCAAGCTATCACACGTATTCGGTCAATACTTTAATCAATAGAAAACTTATCAGCTCACTTCTCATAGGGCTAGACAGCAAAGGCGGAGCGGATCGCCAGTCTGGCTCCACTGCCAGAAGACCCAGCCACTCCCAGCTGATGGAGATGCTGGTCCAGGCACCCTACCAGGCGCCGGATAAGAAGTGCAAGAAGAAGGGCAAGGAGGCCAAGGTGGCCCCCGGCGCAAAGGTCCCTCGGACGCCATGTCCGGAGAGATCGAGATCGTCACCTCTCATGAGGGAGAAAAGGAAGAAGAGGAGGAGGAGGTGGTGGTGGAAAGCACCTCCCCCCCCCCCCCCCGCAAGGGGAGGAAGAAGAAGAGGATGACCTTCGAAGACCCGGAGGGGGTGGCGTTGAAGAGGGGGAAGATAACCCTTTCGGTCAGTTCAGACTCGAGCACATCCCCTAGATACCTCCCATTGTGAAGCCCCTGCCCGAATCGTAAGTAATCTTACTGTTTGGTTTTCGCTTACCTACCTCCATTATGTAAGTTATATTGTTATTTGCTTTTCAACCCTCCCCGTGAGATTCCGAACAGCCCCTCATCAGAGGGGAACTCCCTGCCGCCCGAGCAGGAGGAGAGCGACGCCCTGACGCAAGCCCCCTCGCCTACTTCCATGGAGGACACTGAGGTGTTTTCCCAAAGGACTTTTCCTGGACGATGAGGGGCGGACGAGGCCATGAAGAAGGCGCCTGAGGTCAACACCTCGGTCGCCGAAGACTTGGGGGAGGCGACCCCCATGACAACCAACAACGGGGAACCTCATCAGTCCGGGCCCCCACTACACACCATCTCAGAGGTTGATGCGTCTACGAGAAGGGATGCACGCCCCCTTAAAGGGAGGGGGAGGAGCAGCAACTCCATCAGCGGCCTCCATTAATCTAGAGGCTGCTCATGCTCTGGAGGAAGCGCTGCAACACACTTCCATCACGGAGGAGCACTGCACCCTGATGGGTGC
Source organism: Triticum aestivum (assembly GCF_018294505.1). Classification (NCBI taxonomy): domain Eukaryota; kingdom Viridiplantae; phylum Streptophyta; class Magnoliopsida; order Poales; family Poaceae; genus Triticum; species Triticum aestivum. Next base: position 366,679,243 of record NC_057801.1, on the reverse strand, counting down.
GGTTATGGAAAAGGTTTAGTCTGCTAAAAGTGGACTGAACAAAGCCTTCAACAGCCTATTAACGGGCTTTGAGGTATGTGACATAATACTCTAAAAGACTTTTAATATGAAAGGGTGAACCCGTGTATAGACAGTAGCCCCTGAGAATCTGTCCGGATTAGGACAATCCGGACAGAGGATCCCATGATAATTCAGACACTAATATACTGTGCTAATGTGTGTACCAGGCATCCATGTTGGAGGCTACGCCCAGGCCGCAGAGGTTTCCGAGCTTAACCGGAAGCTTCGAGTGGCCGACGAGGAGCTCGACCGCATCAACAAGCGGTCTGAGGAGACGCAAGGTACGCAGAAGTTATATATCAGAACTGATATGTATAGTGAGTCTTTGAACTCATTGGATTTTGTGATTATGATCATAGTTGGCGCAGCCAAGGTTGAGTTCCTCAAAGGCACGCTTGCCCAGGCCAAGAAGGAGGCGGAGGCGAACAAGGTAGCCGCTGACAAGGCGGCTAAGCAGATGGAGGCGGAGCAAACTGCCCGCCGCCAACATGAAGCTTGGGTGGCCAAAGGTGAGCAAAAGCTCAAGGACGCCATAAGCAAGTGCGAGTCCTTGGAGCAGAAGACTTCGTACCAAGCATCTGAAATCTCCAAGGCTCTCCAGGATGTGATGGAGGCCTGGGTTGAGTCCCAGAGCGCTCGCGAGGAGATCCAGCAGGCGAGGCAGATAGCGGCTGGTAAGGCCTTTCTTCTTCAGAGTAAATTTGAAAGTAGGAGGTATATCTTGCTGACCTGATTTTGGAGTTCTCCAGGCGCGTTTGCAGATCTTCTAAGGAGTGTTGCCGATGCCGCATAGTTCTTCCAAGCCCAGGAGGGGAGCTCGACCGAGAAGCTGTTCTGGTCATAGTATCTCGCGTTGGAGCATCCGACGCCTCTCAGCGACCAGCTGAAGCAGTTGACCGAGCTGCATAGGGTGGCTGGCTTGGCCATGAAGGATCTAATAGTCCAACTTTGGCCAGCCGAGCCCATGCCCAGCAGCTACTTCGGCCTCGTGAAGCGGCTTGTCAATGCGCGTTCATAGATTGATGCCATAAAGCAGTCGGCCTACATAGAAGGTGCCTGGATGGCCTTCACCCACGTCAAGATGCAATGGGTGAAGATGAAGGCCACCGAAGTGGCAACCACAGGTCCGTCCGAGGGAAAAGATCATCGGAAGCCGGAGAGGTACTTTGAAGATGTCCTAGAAGGCGCCCGAATAGTAGAGGGCCAGTGTTCAAAGGACGTTATGTTTGATTAGATGTATTCAGGTGGAAGAAACTATGTTATGATTCCGCGCTATGATTGCACCTTTTGTATTAATTTATCCTCCTGTGCGATCATTTATTGTTTATATTTATGAAGGTTGCCAGTCGTCGGCTTCTGCCCCCATGTAAATATTATAGGGGTGTTCGTGAACGCATGGACGCACTTTATCCAACATCTTGGTCCGTAGAGGAGGCATCCGCGAGGTGAATGTAACACCCCAAAAATTTAACCAGGTTTTAGTTATTAAAATCTTGCCAAGAGTTTAAAATTTTGCCTGCAAGAATATTTCTGTTGATTTCAAAACCTTTCTTTTAATATTAAGGATTTATTTTTCTTAAGTGGATCCTTCCAAGCATATTGAACTTCTATGCCATCTCATTAAAACAATTTCCTAACCAGTAGGTTTATTTATTAAATTATTCCACCCTGAGCTATATTCTTTAAAATGACTTGTTTTAAGTTTGGAGCTCTTTTTGTACTACAACCATTTGATAAACTTAACTAAAAATTCCACCAAAATTTGGAGATGTCATGTGATGCCTCTAAATCACTTTTATGCAATAATATAGTTCATTCATTGCATATTTTGAGTGCTACACATATTTTTCTTCTCTGGTCCAGTAGGCATTTTTGCACTGCAACCCTTTTAAATATTTGTTTCTAGATTCCACCAAAATTATGGGATGTTAGTAACAACATATGATTCCATTATATGCAAAAATCTAGGGATGTTCTTTGAAAATTTTGAGTGAATCAACCTCATCTCCATTCTGGTCCAACATGATGGTTTGTACAGCAACCATATTATTGCTTGCTCTTTGGCCCTTGATTCTTTATCCTACTTGTAGTCCTCCATGCTAAACCCCTAAGTCCAGGAGCATGCAACCATTGGCATATTTTTGGTTCATGAAATAATGCCACTCACATCCTGTCCAGATTTGAAGTTCTGCAAAACTTGCACTAGCAAGTTTGTGCTTTCCACCAACTAACTCACCACCCTCTTGTGCATCCAAGGAGACACTAATCTGGAAGAGTTGGCCCCTCCAAGAATAGCCTAGGTGCCTTTGGCATTTTGACAAACACCTGGAGTGCATGGACTGTTTTGGCATGATCTCAAGTATACACTATGAACTTGGCCACCTGACCAAACCACCTTGTCCCTGGAGTTTCCCTCTATCTCTAACCTAGTTCTGTTGCTTGCCAACCTCACCTGTGACCTGTAGCATGCCACGACATTATGTGGAACACCTTCCGTGCGTGCACTGGACGCGCCTAGAGCGTGCGTATTGCACGTGCATGCGCCCGAGCCGCCGCGTCACGCCCCGCACTCACCCTAGCCCATGACCGACCGCAGCCAGCACGCCGTGTCCCCTTGCGCGCTGCATGCTCCCCCTCACCACAACGCGCCAAGCAGAGCCTCGCCACGTCCCCGGCAAGACAGGGACTAGCCACCACGGCCGCCCGACAGCCCTGCTCAGGCCAGCGCCACCCGAGCCACCCCGACTCGCCACCTGCCCCTGGGAGATGCGCAAGCTTATCCCCTCGCTCGTCGGCTAGCTCTCGTCGTCGCCACGACGCCCTGACGCTACAGGGAGGCGGTTTGCCGACAAACTTATCCCCGGCCGCCGCAAACCGACCTCGTTGCGCTATATAAGGAGGCCCCGGAGCACGTTCCATTGGCTAAGCAGCCTCAGCATGCTCCACTAGCTCTCCTGTGGCAGCCAATCGACCTGGGGAGGTCTTCTTCCCCGTCTCCGGCAACTGCAGCCGCCGCCACTGCCCCGATCATTCCAGCACCACCAGAGTCTCCCCCTCTCCACTCTCTTCACCAGGAACTCCCTCTCCTCCTCGTAAATCCATCCCCCTGCTCAATTTTGATCGAGACCCACTGCGGGGGAAAAATCACTTTGCCCGACGACCACCGTCCGCCGTGAAGCTCACCGTCGGCAACTCCGTCCACCCCAGAGACCATATCAACCACCGGAGTAACCGTCTTGATCCACTGAGCACGTGGATGGCCTCCATTTTCCTAACGGTGCCGTCATTCACCGACGAGCCTCGCCGGAGCTCCGCCTCTGTTTCGGCCGGAGGAGGCGACGCGCGTGTGGACTGGTCAAACCTGACCAGTGGGCCAGGCGGGCCCACTGTCAGTGACCCACGCGCGTCCACGCTGGGGTAAGTGGAGGCGTATAGTCGGAATACGTCTTCGACGTGTACGTGTTTCCGAATCGTTTTCTTTTAATTATGTTTTATTTTATTTTATAAAAAAACAGATTTTGACCAAATGTTTGACTGGCTATATCTTTTAAAATATAACTCCAAATGAATTGATTCTTTTTCCTACCTCTCTCAAATTTAACCTAGTTTATTTTAAGATTTATTTGAAAATTTTTAAAACAACTTTTTGTGCTGTTTTTATTTTGTATGTTAATTCATTTATATTTTCAAAAATAGGATTTTTGAAGAGAGGAGAAGTATTTCAAGAGTTTGAAATGCACCCTGCCTTCCCATGACCTGAAGGCAAGCATTCTGAACCCCGACATAATATTTTTGTGTATTCGATGACACGTTCATAACATCACCTCACTTTGGAGAAACTTGTTATTTCATGTGATATGATCATATGCATGGGTGCATGTTATTGATTTCCATGATGTTGGAAATGAACACACTTGTGATGATAATCATCCTCATGTGCCTTGCATGCATACCGGCAGGAACTCGGGAAAACCTTTGCCTTGGGTAGGCATGAGTTTGTCACTGGTCTCCGTCGGGACGGTTATGTCCGGTATGGCATGGTAGGGTATAATGAGCGGTGATCCTGTTGGTTGAAATGTTATTGTTATACATGACATGCAGGGAAGATTATAAACCTCCTGAGTCGACCGTAGATCGAGTCTTGTTCCAGTAACCCCCATACTTGTTCCGTACTACCACTCGTCTCTACAACAAGTAGGGTACGGTTCAGTAATTTGTCAACCCCTTTCTAGCACACACCGTACAGAGGGGCCGGGATGAGGGTACCACGGCCATGGATTAAAGCCAGTCATCCGGTCAGGGGGCATGGGTGTTTTCGGTTGTAGCCGAGGGGGTAGCTTCCCCAGTTTTGCGCGCGGTATAAATTTTGTGATCCCATGCTAATCGAGGTTGTAGCCTCCCCACTTAGAGTTTGCTTGACAGGTGTCGTGGGTGATTCCAGACACGTGTGAGTTAAGCTGGTGTGTGCAAGTCAGGTGTGTTTTCATTTAAAAGACCGTAGACGGAATTAGTCCCGATGGACTAATGGAATCCGTTACTCGTGGGTAAAGAGTACACCCTCTGCAGAGATTAAATCTATTCGAATAGCCGTGTCCATGGTTAAGGATTACAGTCTGGGATGGGTCAAGTGTCGGTCTTAGTGTCGGTCTTCGGAGGTGAAACTGTTAAACCAGAACGGGAATTACTACTTGTGACTTGTGAATATTATGATTATTGTTGACTAACCCGTGATATTACTGTTATCATCGAGTATCTCTGGGATGGTTCTACCTCCGGGATATTCACTATGATTGTTTCTTTTAAAGCCCTTTATGTGGTGTCGCTCAGACGCCCGACTGTGGCATTTCTTTTAAAGCCCTTTATGTGGTGTCGCTCAGATGCCCGACTGTGGCATTTCTTTTAAAGCCCTTTATGTGGTGTTGCTCAGACGCCCGACTGTGGCATTTCTTTTAAAGCCCTTTATGTGGTGTCGCTCAGACGCCCGACTGTGGCATTTATTTTAAAGCCCTTTATGTGGTGTCGCTTAGACGCCCGACTGTGGCATTTCTTTTAAAGCCCTTTATGTGGTGTCGCTCAGACGCCCGACTATGGCATTTCTTTTAAAGCCCTTTATGTGGTGTCGCTCAGACGCCCGACTGTGGCATTTCTTTTAAAGCCCTTTATGTGGTGTCGCTCAGACGCCCGACTATGGCATTTCTTTTAAAGCCCTTTAAGTGGTGTCGCTCCGACGCCCGACTGTGGCATGCTTGTTATTTATTTCATTATATTTTAATACTTCTATGATATTACATATTCTTATATAACATGCTTACACACATCAGAGTTATATTTATATTTTTGTGACTGACGTCATGAGTATAAAATATTTTTAGCACATCATTGCAATATTATCCCTGTGTTCTTAATGTTTGCGAGTACATTCAAAGTAGTCACTGGCTTGTCCCTGGCTATTGTCTTGGCCAGATTTATTGCATGGAGAGAAGCAACATGATGACAGCCCCGGAACCTAAGCAACGGTGCTAGCAGTCTCGCGAGGATAGCAGTTAACCTGGTCAGCTGTTCCCGTGGAAAATGGAGTCCCATATACACTGATGATTCACAACCGCTTCCGCCATCAACCACTAGAAACCATTTGTTGTACTCACAGGCCAGAATGGTCTTGTACTACATATTTTGTACTTGCTTGGAATTTCTGTATCAAGTTGGTGCCTCATCAGCTAACAGTTATCCTGGGGCTGATGAGTACAAGGGCCATTTTCTGGGAATTAATACCCGGAGAATCGGTCCCCACAGACTTGGTATCAGAGCCAGGCTGACCATTTGGCTAATCCTATCTTAGCCAGGTCGGAAAACTTAGGCTAACCAACCCACCAGACCTTAAGCAAACCCCAGCCAAGCTTCTCGTGCAAGATAGCCATACAGTGACCCTGACACTTTTTGCAGTCGGTGCCCAACCTATCAACCTAGCCTGTCGATCGCGCGCCAGTAACCAGCGCCCAAGATGTCTGCTTCACAAGCGTGCGAAGGAAGACTCCATTCCCTTTTTCTATAAAAAGGGCACGCTAGCCTCAACCCAGCACGGCCTCTTCCCCAACCTAGCCACAATGCCTGGTCCCATAGTGCACAATGAGACCACAGCAACCAACCTTGGAGGTTTTGTGACCATACTCGCAAACCTCACCCGTCGTGCCTACGCGTTAGAAGAGCCCCCAGAATATGTTGTGTACCAAGGACCCATGAGCGGTGAAGACCGCCAATTCTGGGCCACTGTGCACATCTATGGTAGGGGTTTGTCGCCAGAACGCCCCTACAGGTTCACTGGAATAACAACTTCCTTCGAGCCACAAGCCATCCAGCTAGCTGCTCGAGAAGCTATAGTTCAACTTCGGCAGTTGTCGCCCAGAGTTAACTGTCGCTCGTTCTACTACTACCCCAGGCGTGAAGGGTATGGTAGACCACCCCAAGTTGCCAGCGGAGACCACGAGACGGATCCCGTGTTGTTGCACCTAGTGCGCTATGTAAGTGCACTAGAGGCATTGTTTGATCAGATCACTATTGATCTGATCGCAGCTCGAGGAGAGCTGGTTCGCCGAGCCCCGGCAAGCAGGGAAGCCGAGTCCGACGCCGACAACCCAGTCGTGCTGTTTGGACACCCGATCGAGACCCTGAGGTCAACTCCAACCAGCGGCCAAGGTGTCTTGATGACCCCAGAAGTGGTTCGTCACCTTTCGGGAGCACACTCCAACGGGATTGTGGCTAACAATCCCCGTGATGGTCATCATCGCTACCCCGACCTTGCAGTCCCTCCACCATCTCCGACTAATTCTGGCAGTGAGACACGTGGAGAAGCCTCGTCATCCACCAGGCATGCCCGTTTAGACGTAAACGAGGTAGATTAAGCTGTACGAGTAGTGCCGAGTCTCAGTGTATCCCCGCTTTGTAATCACATAATCTTGTGTATTGACGCAGCCTGTCATTGTGCCCCTATTTTAATGGTAGCCACGCGTATTTTTGTTAGCACATAGTGCACATTTTCCGGGCACAGCTACCAAAACCAACCCCGACGACAATCATAGTAACACGTCTCTTTTTGAGATATGTGTATCTCTGACACTGACCCGACCTTTGGAGCTAAGCTGGCAAATTTATTACCTTTCACCATGGTAAAATGACCCAGCTCCATTGCTATATAAAGGCCACCTTGTGATCTTACCCAGCACCCCACATCTTGTGCACCACCCTCACAACCTTCTTCCTGTCATGCCGAGCCCCAGTATTCATCTGAGAACCCTAGATGCAACCCCAGGTAGCTTTGTCAAAATATTGTGGGACTTTACCCGCAGTACTATGGGTTCTACATATCCACCCCAGTATGAGCTATTCAAGTCGAGAATCACTTTTTCCACCTCCGAATATTGGGCAGCAGTACACATCCCTCCCGTAGACTCCAATCAAGATCCAATAGAAGTTTCCTTCATGGGGAAATCTATGCCAACCCCACACCTGGCCATAGAAGCTGCTGCAAAAGAAGCGATTGCTCGCCTTCGATCCGCAGTACCCTATGCCCGCGAACGAGGATATTATTACTTTCCAAGCCATGCAACGCCCAGAGGAGTAACATTTTTCCTCGGTGGACGGATTGAGAGAGACCCAGTGCTAGCCAACCTCATCCAGTACATCATCGCTCAAGAGCATTTGAACCAGCAAGTGATGGATTATCTCCAGAATCTCACTGATTTGAACCATCAGATTGCCATCGGCAGACCATTGAGACCCGACCCGGAGAGATGCATACATCGACAGGTCAATCCACTTCCTCCGATAGAAGAGGAGTGTATCCCTTTGCCAGAGACATTTTATCGGGACCACGTCCAGTTACCGTTTTCATTTTAGACATCACCGCTGTGTTTGTCATTGCAGCATTTATTATTACATTGTAACTTGTGCATGGTACCTCGAATTTGTGCGACGAGTCGAGTATTTAGTTTTTACGTTTGTGAGTGGTTTTCTTCGTGAGCAACCTGTGTAACCGCAAAAAAATCCTAGAATGAGATTTCTTTTCCCTAAGTTGCTGTAACGTTTATCCCCTCACTACATGGATTATTTATATTCGCGCAGCACCACGGCAGCAGACTCACAACCGCTCGAACACGTAAGGAGTATTTATTTTTTTCACAATGGCTCTTAGCAAATCTCGAGGACGAGATTTTTCTTAAGGGGGGTAGTAACTGTAACACCCCAAAAATTTAACCAGGTTTTAGTTATTAAAATCTTGCCAAGAGTTTAAAATTTCGCCTGCAAGAATATTTCTATTGATTTCAAAACCTTTCTTTTAATATTAAGTATTTATTTTTCTCAAGTGGATCCTTCCAAGCATATTGAACTTCTATGCCATCTCATTAAAACAATTTCCTAATCAGTAGGTTTATTTATTAAATTATTCCACCCTGAGCTATATTCTTTAAAATGATTTGTTTTAAGTTTGGAGCTCTTTTTGTACTACAACCATTTGATAAACTTAACTAAAAATTCCACCAAAATTTGGAGATGTCATGTGATGCCTCTAAATCACTTTTATGCAATAATATAGTTCATTCATTGCATATTTTGAGTGCTACACATATTTTTCTTCTCTGGTCCAGTAGACATTTTTGCACTGCAACCCTTTTAAATATTTGTTTCTAGCTTCCACCAAAATTATGGGATGTCAGTAACAACATATGATTCCATTATATGCAAAAATCCAGGATGTTCTTTGAAAATTTTGAGTGAATCAACCTCATCTCCATTCTGGTCCAACATGATGGTTTGTACAGCAACCATATTATTGCTTGCTCTTTGGCCCTTGATTCTTTCTCCTACTTGTAGTCCTCCATGCTAAACCCCTAAGTCCAGGAGCATGCAACCATTGGCATATTTTTGGTTCATGAAATAATGCCACTCACATCCTGTCCAGATTTGAAGTTCTGCAAAGCTTGCACTAGCAAGTTTGTGCTTTCCACCAACTAACCTCACCACCCTCTTGTGCATCCAAGGAGACACTAATATGGAAGATTTGTCCCCTCCAAGAATAGCCTAGGTGCCTTTGGCATTTTGACAAACACCTGGAGTGCATGGACTGTTTTGGCATGATCTCAAGTGTACACTATGAACTTGGCCACCTAACCAAACCACCTTGTCCCTGGAGTTTCCCTCTATCTCTAACCTAGTTCTGTTGCTTGCCAACCTCACCTGTGACCTGTAGCATGCCATGGCATTATGTCGAACACCTTCCGTGCGTGCACTGGACGCGCCTAGAGCGCGCGTATTGCACGTGCATGCGCCCGAGCCGCCGCGTCACGCCCCACACTCACCCTAGCCCGTGACCGACCGCAGCCAGCACGCCGTGTCCCCTTGCGCGCTGCATGCTCCCCCTCACCACAACGCGCCAAGCAGAGCCTCGCCGCATCCCCGGCAAGACAGGGACTAGCCACCACGGCCGCCCGACAGCCCTGCTCAGGCCAGCGCCGCCCGAGCCACCCCGACTCGCCACCTGCCCCTGGGAGATGTGCAAGCTTATCCCCTCGCTCGTTGGCTAGCTCTCGTTGTCGCCACGACGCCCTAACGCTACAGGGAGGCGGTTCGCCGACGAACTTATCCCCGGCCGCTGCAAACCGACCTCATTGCGCTATATAAGGAGGCCCTCGAGCACGTTCCATTGGCTAAGCAGCCTCAGCATGCTCCACTAGCTCTCCCGTGGCAGCCAATCGACCCGGGGAGGTCTTCTTCCCCGTCTCCGGCAACTGCAGCCGCCGCCACTGCCCCGATCATTCCAGCACCACCAGAGCCTCCCCCTCTCCACTCTCTTCACCAGGAACTCCCTCTCCTCCTCGTAAATCCATCCCCCTGCTCAATTTTGATCGAGACCCACTGCGGGGAAAAAATCACTTTGCCCGACGACCACCATCCGCCGTGAAGCTCACCGTCGGCAACTCCGTCCACCCCAGAGACCATATCAACCACCGGAGTAACCGTCTTGATCCCCTGAGCACGTGGATGGCCTCCGTTTTCCTAATGCCGTCATTCACCGACGAGCCTCGCCGGAGCTCCGCCTCTGTTTCGGCTGGAGGAGGCGACGCGCGTGTGGACTGGTCAAACCTGACCAGTGGGCCAGGCGGGCCCACTGTCAGTGACCCACGCGCGTCCACGCTGGGGTAAGTGGAGGCGTATAGTCGGAATACGTCTTCGACGTGTACGTGTTTCCGAATCGTTTTCTTTTAATTCTGTTTTATTTTATTTTATAAAAAAATAGATTTTGACCAAATGTTTGACTGGCTATATCTTTTAAAATATAACTCCAAATGAATTGATTCTTTTTCCTACCTCTCTCAAATTTAACCTAGTTTATTTTAAGATTTATTTGAAAAAAATTCAAACAAGTTTTTGTGCTGTTTTTATTTTGTGTGTTAATTCATTTATATTTTCAAAAATAGGATTTTTGAAGAGAGGAGAAGTATTTCAAGAGTTTGAAATGCACCCTGCCTTCCCATGACCTGAAGGCAAGCATTCTGAACCCCGGCATAATATTTTTGTGTGTTCGATGACACGTTCATAACATCACCTCACTTTGGAGAAACTTGTTATTTCATGTGATATGATCATATGCATGGGTGCATGTTATTGATTTCCATGCTGTTGGAAATGAACACACTTGTGATGATAATCATCCTCATGTGCCTTGCATGCATACCGGCAGGAACCCGGGAAAACCTCTGCCTTGGGTAGTCATGAGTTTGTCGCCGATCTCCGTCGGGACGGTTATGTCCGGTATGGCATGGTAGGGTATAATGAGCGGTGATCCTGTTGGTTGAAATGTTATTGTTATACATCACATGCAGGGAAGATTATAAACCTCCTGAGTCGACCATAGATCGAGTCTTGTTCCAGTAACCCCCATACTTGTTCCGTACTACCACTCGTCTCTACAACAAGTAGAGTACGGTTCAGTAATTTGTCAACCCCTTTCTAGCACACACCGTACAGAGGGGCCGGGATGAGGGTACCACGGCCATGGATTAAAGCCAGTCATCCGGTCAGGGGGCATCCCCTTTCTAGCCTATGGATGGTGTTTTCGGTTGTAGCCGAGGGGGTAGCTTCCCTAGTTTTGCGTGCGGTATAAATTTTGTGATCCCATGCTAATCGAGGTTGTAGCCTCCCCACTTAGAGTTTGCTTGATAGGTGTCGTGGGTGATTCCAGACACGTGTGAGTTAAGCTGGTGTGTGCAAGTCAGGTGCATTTTCATTTAAAAGACCGAGACGGAATTAGTTCCGATGGACTAATGGAATCCGTTACTCGTGGGTAAAGAGTACACCCTTTGCAGAGATTAAATCTATTCGAATAGCCGTGTCCATGGTTAAGGATTACAGTCTGGGATGGGTCAAGTGTCGGTCTTAGTGTCGGTCTTCAGAGGTGAAACTATTAAACCAGAACGGGAATTACTACATGTGACTTGTGAATATTATGATTGTTGACTAACCCGTGATATTACTGTTATCGTCGAGTATCTCTGGGATGGTTCTACCTCCGGGATATTCACTATGATTGTTTCTTTTAAAGCCCTTTATGTGGTGTCACTCAGACGCCCGACTGTGGCATTTCTTTTAAAGCCCTTTATGTGGTGTCGCTCAGACGCCCGACTGTGGCATTTCTTTTAAAGCCCTTTATGTGGTGTCGCTCAGACGCCCAACTGTGGCATTTCTTTTAAAGCCCTTTATGTGGTGTCGCTCAGACGCCCGACTGTGGCATTTCTTTTAAAGCCCTTTATGTGGTGTCGCTCAGACGCTCGACTGTGGCATTTCTTTTAAAGCCCTCTATGTGGTGTCGCTCAGACGCCCGACTGTGGCATTTCTTTTAAAGCCCTTTATGTGGTGTCTCTCAGACGCCCGACTGTGGCATTTCTTTTAAAGCCCTTTATGTGGTGTCGCTCAGACGCCCGACTGTGGCATTTCTTTTAAAGCCCTTTAAGTGGTGTCGCTCAGACGCCCGACTGTGGCATGCTTGTTATTTATTTCATTATATTTTAATACTTCTATGATATTACATATTCTTATATAACATGCTTACACACATCAGAGTTATATTTATATTTTTGTGACTGACGTCATGAGTATAAAATAGTTTTAGCACATCATTGCAATATTATCCCTGTGTTCTTAATGTTTGCGAGTACATTCAAAGTACTCACTGGCTTGTCCCTGGCTATTGTCTTGGCCAGATTTATTGCACGGAGAGAAGCAACGTGATGACAGCCCTGAAACCTAAGCAACGGTGATAGCAGTCTCGCGAGGATAGGAGTTAACCTGGTTAGCTGTTCCCGTGGAAAATGGAGTCCCATATACACTGATGATTCACAACCGCTTCCGCCATCAACCACTAGAAACCATTTGTTGTACTCACAGGCCAGAATGGTCTTGTACGACATATTTTGTATTTGCTTGGAATTTCTGTATCGAGTTGGTGCCTCATCAGCTAACAGTTATCCTGGGGCTGATGAGTACAAGGGCCACTTTCTGGGAATTAATACCCGGAGAATCGGTCCCCACAGTGAACTAGGAAATCAGACTATGCGGCTTTATTACCTTCACTTAGCCATAGGAGTCTATTGTTGGGGCTAGCCATCGAGATTACGGTGCCTTTGCAACGTGGCTGGTCGAAGCCCAGCCCCTCATGTGACACGACAATAATCGCTAACGATCTGTAGTATAACACTAAGTCACCGGATCACTGACCAGCTCTCGCTTAGCATGAGGACAGTTATCGGCTTTCTCTACTGAGGTACTTAACTAGAAGAACCATAAAGACAATCGCAGTAGTTCTCCCTTTATTACCTTAGCCAAACTGGCGGAATGGAAGGTGGCAAACACAGGAGCCTGGCAACCCAACTATATATCAAAGACATGATTCGGAACAGATGCATATAATGCAATATCCAGGACGCCGAAGAGTTCCCTATATGTGTTCGGACTTTATAGTGTGCAAGGCCAGATACAGCCCCCGGTGTGAAGGCCGGGATAAAGCATGTATGGCAGTTAGAAGTAAGGAGGGGATACAAATGATAGTATAACATGCGTACCGTACAAAAAGTGTTGATCATCTGCTTCCTTTATATCCTTATTAATACGTCGAGACGTGTTTCGACAGAAAAGCCATGAATATTGAGGTCATGTTACATGCCAAAAATTTACATAAGGGAAAGGTTTACACAGGGCCTAAAAGTAGAGGTTTAAAGATCCCAATGGTGCCCTGCCGCACGTCTGCGCCATTCCTCCTTAGTAGTGAATCCTTTAAGAGGAGAATTAGATGGTTGTATGTAAAGAAGAGAAAGAGGGGCCGAGGAGGGAGTCCTCATGCAACCATACAGCTGGTAGGTTTTGAATGAACCTGTAGTGAAAGAAAGAAATAAAGAAAAAAGGTATGTGAGGTCCGAATGGGGTCGAACTATACTATGGACCTTTTTTGCAGTGTGCCTCTGGCGTTGCCCAAGGAATTATAAGTGCGTAGTTATGTACGTGCGGTACGTATACTGCGGCCTTATGGGGTAGTCGGCGGAGGAAGAACTGCTATTTGAGGTCCGAGTCCACCGAGCTATCTCCATGAGGTGCGGACCGGACCCTTTTGGCAATGTCACTGATCTTGATGGCCGATGAATTGTTTGGCTTGATAAGGCGGCCATTCACCTCGGTTGCTAGGGCCGCAGTGTGCTCTTTAGTACGGAGGGAGCGCTCCATATTTCCATTGACTGTGATGACGCCATGTGGTCCGGGCATTTTAAGCTTCAAATAAGCATAGTGCGGGACCGCATTAAAACGGGCGAAAGCGGTTCGTCCGAGCAAGGCATGATAGCCACTACGGAAAGGGGCGATATCAAAGATCAGGTCTTTGCTACGGAAGTTGTCTGGAGAACCGAATACCACTTCCAATGTTAATGAGGCTGTGCAATGGGCCTCCACGCCGGGTATCACTCCTTTAAAGGTAATGTTACTAGGCTTGATTCTTAACGGGTCGATGCACATTTTGCGGACAGTGTCTTGATAGATCAAGTTAAGGCAGCTACCGCCATCCATAAGGACTCTAATGAGATGGTATTCGTCGATGATAAGATCGAGTACTAGGGCGGCCGAACCCCTCTGACGGATACTGGTTGGGTGATATCTGTGATCAAAGGTGATCGGACATGCTGAACATGGATTGAATTTTGGGGCGACATGCTCTATGGCGTAGACGCCCATTAGTGCGCACTTGCGCTCCCTTTTGGGTATGTGAGTGACATAGATCATGTTCACTATTTTCACTTTAGGGGGAAACTGTTTCTGACCCCCGGTGTTCGGCTGACGGGGCTCATCGTCATCCTCGCTTGGAGGTCCCTTCCCCTTATTTTGCTATTTAACTTACCGGACAATTTAAAAACCCAACAATTTTTATTGGTGTGGTTGGCAGGCTTATTGAGGGTGCCATGGATCTGACAAGGCCTCTTGAGGATTTTGTCCGAATTGGATGGATCGTCCCTGTTGCCTTTGAAAGGTTTCTTCCACTGACCGGGTTTAGAACCACTGAATCCAGCATTAACTGTCGTGTCTTCTATGTTGTTGTTGTTGTTCCGGCGCTTGTTTTTGATGTGGCATGGCCTGCCATTGCCATCCCTAGACTCAAAGGTGTCGGGGTCACTGGAACTGTTGCTTCTACGAGCTAGCCAGCTATCTTCGCCCGCGCAGAAGCGGGTGTTGTAAGGGCTGCCATGGTTTCCGGCTTTTCCTACCCGAGGCGTAGGGCGAGCCATTCATCACAGACGCTGTGTTTGAAGGCCGCTAAGGCTTCGGCGTCTTGACAGTCCGTAATTTGGTTCTTTCTGATGAGGAACCGATTCAAAGCTTGCGAGCTGATTCCCCGGGCTACTAGACTATGTGACTTTGGTCATCGGCATCCGGTAGCCGGACATAAGTGCCCTGGAAATTGGCCCAGAAAACGTCTTCTAAATCACCCTAGCTCCCAATGGAGTTCTCTGGGAGTATCCAACCAGTGTCGTGCTAGTCCCTTCAACTTCAAGGGGAGGTATTTGATGGCGTGGAGGTCATCTCCACGAGCCATGTGAATGTGGAGAAGAAAATCCTCAATCCAGATGGCAGGGTCTGTTTTTCCATCATAATGTTCGATGTTTACGGGTTTAAACCCTTCTGGAAATTGATGCTGCATTACTTCAGCAGTAAAGCACATAGGGTGTGCGGCACCTGTATACCTGGCTACATCACGTCGAAGTTCGGATGACATCTGCATTCGGTGCTGACCTCAAACTTGATGGTGTTCATTGCGCCAGGTTTAGTGGCCATCATCTCGTGCCAGAGCATGTCCTCTAGATCTGTAGATCGATCTGGTCTGGCCGGCTTTATTGGCCAGGTCCTGGCGTAAGTCGTAAGTGTAGTCTGCTGTCGTTGTCTCCTTGCCTCTACGGCAAGGTGGTGCGGGCTGGTGTTCGACGTGATAGGCCGTTTTGTCCCGTCCACGTGGTGGTCGGTCTGGTTGATCAACATAATTGTGTTTTGACGTAATTGGCTCAAGGGCTACATCGTCAAATTGTGGCAGCAGCCTACGCTTGGGATAACTCTTTACGGGTCGCTCAAGGTTGTACTCTTCGGCGGCTAGGACCTTAGTCCATCTATCGTCGAGTGTGTCCTGTTCAGCTTGAAGCTGCTGCTGTTTCTTTTCAGGCTCCACGCAGTGGCGATGAGTTGTCGCTTGAAGCTTTCTTATTCAAGGTGTTCCTCTGGGACAATGAAATCTTCGTCACCGAGGCTCACATCCTCTTCGGAGGCAAGTAAGTAGTTGTTGTCTTCCGAGGCCTCATGATCAGCGTGTTCAGGGCTATACTGACCCTCCTCCCTCTCTTCCTATTTGGACGTGGGCTCGACGGGGTGGTCGTGGTCATCAGTGTTATCCGGGGTTTCATTATCTCCGGTGCCAGTATTACTATCCTTTGCCCGACGTGATCGTGAGCAGTGCCGCTGACGCCAGTGCTTTGGTGGTTCATCGACGGGCTTGTCCTTGCCTGGATCTTGAATGCCATCATCGTCCTTCTTCTGAGGAGTGTCCACCATGTATAAGTGGCTGTCCAGCGCCCAGTGGTAGGCTGGTTTGGCTTTGTTCGGCATCGACATCATCGTCTATGATGTCAATGTCTTCGAGGCATAGTCTAGCATGTCGGTTAAATCCTCGATAGTGGCCATTAAGTGGGTGATGGGTGGGGTGTCAAATTCCCTGACCTCATCCCCCAGCATGTGTTGGGTGTAGGTTGGAGGCAAGGCTTTTGTAATGACAAGAGATTTTATTAAGCCCAGTGCATCATCTAAAAGCGAAAGCTGGATGGGGGTCTGCGGATCTGCGGGGCCGGGTACTTGATCGAGCCCAATGGATGCAGACCTCAACAGTTCGGAGTTATCATCCAGAGGCGAGTCGAGCTCTCCAATAACTAGGAGAGTCCCGCTTGACTCCGAGTTTAACAATGGCGCAATCGCAACTGGGTCTCCGGCTGAGAATTCCATGATAGGAGAGAGTCTGGTGGGGTCGATCCTCTCGTCGTCGGACAACACGACTGCCCCGGATCTAAGGCCGAGGCAGGTGTGAACATTGACCCCTGGAAGGGATCTGATAATGTATCCGAAGGGCCTTATTCATGAGGGTGGGGAGCGTTAGTCGGGGCCGCGAACCCCTCAAAGATCAGATTTCCTCGGATATCAGCAACATAATTCAAGTTCCCAAACTTGATCTGGTGACCGGGGACGTAACTGTCGACCTGCTCAAGGTGGTCGGCTGAGTCGAAGCGTAGCATGAAGCCGCCAAACACAAAGACCTCTCCGAGGAGAAAAGTTTCCCTGGACACAGCATCATCGTTGATGAAGAGGCGCACCATCAATCCTCCTGTTGACAACACAGCAGAGCTCTCAATGAAAGCACCAATGTCGGTGTCAAAACCGGCAGATCTCGGGTAGGGGGGTCCAAGCTGTGCGTCTGAGGATCAATGGTAACAATGGACAAAGGGACACAATGTTTAGCCAGGTTCGGGCCTTCTTAAAGGAGGTAAAACCCTACGTCCTACTTGATTGTATTCAATGAGTATAAGGGTTACAAGAGTTGATCTACCTCGAGATCATAATGGCTAAACCCTAGCTTGTCTAGCCTATGAATATTATGATCCTGCCTCTGATCTAAACCCTCGAGTTTATATAGACACCGAAGGGGGCTAGGGTTTTATAGAGTCGGTTTATAGAGAAAGGAAATAGCATATCCGAACACCTAATCTTGTCGTTCACGCATACAGGAGTCCTAACCGGACATGGGAGGTGGTCTTCTTCCTTCATCTTCACAGCCCATCAGTCCGTCCCATATTGAATAGGCCGGACACCCGAGGACCCCCTAGTCTAGGACTCCCTCACCAGTTGTGTGGGTTGTAAGGACTATGAAGTTCAAGGCTTAGGAGGCGACTCATGGAGCGGGCCGGCTTACTTGGGAAGTATGATAAGTAGGAAACAAATTAGGGCATGAGTTGGACTACGACCAAGACTCTGTTGTAAACTCAGGGCCTCAACCTATATATAATGGGGAGCCCCTGAGGTAGAGGTGGGCCAAGTTACAAGATTTCGACTACTAGGTTAGCCAAGTTGCACCCATGTAATCGAGATCCCAAGCAGTAATGAATCAAGAAGGAAGTAGGCTATTACCTCCACCGTGAGGGGCCAAACCTGGGTAAACCCGTGTCTCTCGATTCCGATCAACCCCATTCAAGCTACTACCTACCTGCTATGGCCTCACGACTAAGTCCTTTTTCGATGACATCTGTCGTGACAAAACCATGACAGTTGGCGCCCACCGTGGGGCTATCACTTGGTGGTGTTGAGTTCTTGGAGGGATCTCTCCTAGGGATCAAGGGATATGCGATCGGCTGCATGACAAAGAGTCACTGTGGCAAGCTCGACATCAACGATTTAGGCTGGGGCCTCCAGGCTAACTCAATCGAGTATGGGTACCGGGGCCCCTTCAGCAAGATCCACGCCTTCATCAAAAAAATCAGCGAATCAGGACCTGAGCTGGACATCTGCACTGACATCATCGAGCCGTCTCAGCGCACGCAACTTGCACGGGTCAAGCTGGTTGAGCCATATCTTCGTCGGTTTCACCTAAGGGGTCGTGTCGGCATTCTGGATATGGGGGTATCTAGACTTGCCTGCCTGCGGCCCATGGTGTGGCTCCACCGACGGCCTGGTACGGCCCAGCTTCAGCATCAAAAACTCAAGACCCTCGCGAGGGGCCAAGCCTCGCGAGGAGGATGACACCAAGACCCCCGAGGGGATCGGCCTCTTCAGGTTGGCTCCCAAGGGGTGAAGAGTTCTATGCAAGGTGCACCTCATGAGGCTCAGCTGACGTGAGCCATGACGACCAGGGCCAGGCGGGCGCAGAGCGCCAGTTTCCTCTTTGGTGCAAGGGAGGCAAGCCGCAGGCGCGGAGTCCCGAGGAATCAGCCAAAGGTTTCCATTCTGGTGCAACAAGACCAAGACCACCAGGACGGCAGGACGGAGGTCATCACCGAGCCCACCGCAGCGTAACGACCATGGGCTTTTCGCAGGCGAAGACCACTTTAGTCAGGATAAGCTATACTACTTGTCCTCTTTCAAATCCGGCTGTCGTGGGATCCCTTCCTGCCAACATTTGGGAAGAGGACCAAGGCCATTATAAATAGGACTTAACCACCACCATAGAGGGGGAGGGAATCGAGTTCAGAGCAAGGGCAAGAGATCCACTCTCATCCGACCACCTCACCAGCTCTCTTGAGCTCAAGAACACCTCACCTCCTGAGGCACGTCCATCCACTGTACTAGTTCATCCTCAGCCCCTCGAGGCAATCCACCAAAATGTTGGAGTAGGGTATTACACCGCAAGGTGGCCTGAACCAGGATAAGCTGATGTGTCTCTTTGTCTCTTCGAGCCCGTCGCGCTAGGCTTAGGAGGATTGCGAGTAGGCAGGCTGGGTAGGTTCAGATCTCTGCACGCACCCAAGAGTTCGAACCTCTCAAGGGTTTGCGAAACCCATAATCCGACATTTGGCGCACCAGGTAGGGGTGCGTCGGACCTTCTCTTCTGCGATCAATCCACCATCACTCCGACACCTCCATGGCTGACGCATGCCGGGCTCGCGCCAAGCGCTGGGCCGTAGTCGCCGCTCGCATTGCTCAGACAGCTCCAGCGGGTGATGGTTGTGCTCGATGAGCTCCGTCTCCGGTGGCCAACTCCGTCGCGGGCCTTGCCGGCTATGAGCAGCAAGCTTCCTTGCAGCACCCTTCGGTGCACCACGACGGGCGCACCACCACTCCATCACTGACCCCGGCAGCTTCATCCTCCCACGTGCATCACGGCCCGGCGAACGCGCATGCCGCTCTACTCATGGAGCGAGAGCTCCTTCGCTACCGCCCGGTCGACGACTCCTACGAGGAATGGCTCAAGCGGATGGCTGAGCTCGTTGTCGATGTCAAAACTGGTGGATCTCGGGTAGGGGGTCCCAAACTATGCGTCTAAGGCTAATGGTAATAGGAGGCGGGGGGCACGATGTTTACCCAGGTTCGGGCCCTCTCTATGGAGGTAATACCCTACTTCCTGCTTGATTGATCTTGATGATATCAGTATTACAAGAGTTGATCTACCACGAGATCGTAGAGGCTAACCCTAGAAACTAGCCTATGATTCTGATTGTTCCTCTCCTACGGACTAAACCCTCCGGTTTATATAGACACTGGAGGGGGCTAGGGTTACACAGAGTTGGTTACAAAGAAGGAAATCTACATATCTGAATTGCCAAGCTTGCCTTCCACGCAAAGGAGAGTCCCACCCGGACACGGGATGAAGTCTTTAATCTTGTATATCATAGTCCAACAGTCCGGCATAAGCATATAATCCGGCTGTCCGAGGACCCCCTAATCCAAGACTCCCTCAATAGCCCCTGAACCAGGTTTCAATGACGATGAGTACGACGCGCAGATTGTCTTCGGCATTGCAAGGCGGGTTCCTTCTCCGAATACTCCAAAGATGATCTTGAACACAAGAATTTTGTCCGGCTCTGCTAAACAAATTCCACATACCATCGTAGAGAGCACAATATTCCACAAGTCTAATTTGCTGACAACTTTTCCATAGCGTGACATCACGCCGTGGCCCGGTTATTATTCAAACCGTTTTTCCAGCCTGCCACTACACGCCTTGTGAGGCGGTTTTATTGGCACGTCTTGTCGAAGCAGAGACGTGTCCCCCTTATCACGGGATTGTCATCAATATGGGCGTGGGTAACCCAACCGCTCCATTAAAATGAACCCTTGGTTTAGTAAAGTTCCAAACGGCCGTGCGGAGGACGCTTGACATTCATCCTCTTTATAAAGAGGTCAAGACGTGTCCTTTGCTTTCCACGCCTGATCCTTCCCTTCCCTCACCTTGAGTTCCAACACCCAAGGTTTAGCCCAGGCACTCCAGATATTCAACCATGTCCGGATCCAACCTTCAAGGCCGGTGGATGGCCTCTTCCGTTACAGAAGAGGACATCAAGAAGCTTAGGAAGGCTAGGTATTTGACCGCCGAAATCCTTCACGGGCTTTCTGCTCAAGGGCAGGTTATCCCTACTCCTGAACCCAACGAGAGCATCGTATTCATCTCCCACTTCCTCCGAGGGCTAGGCTTTGGTCTTCGTCCCTTCGTTAGAGGGCTCATGTTCTATTACGGGCTAGATTTTCATGATCTAGCTCTAGATTCATTCCTTCACATCTCAACGTTCATCATTGTGTGTGAGGCCTTCCTCCGCATTACCCCACACTTCGGCTTATGGCTCAAGACCTTCAATGTGAAGCCGAAGATGATCAACGGGCGACACACGAAGTGCGCTGGCGCTATAATAAGCAAAGGTGTCGATGCATTACGGACAAAGGGCTCTTTCCCGGAAGTTTCTGACCTATGGCAACGGGAGTGGTTTTACATCACTGCGCCTCGAGGGAGGAAGTGGGCGGCCGCCCCGGCCTTCCGCTCTGCCCCTCCGCCACAACTTGCATCATGGGTCAACAAGGGGCTGGACTGGGGATCGGTTAATGACGTGCTGACATTGCAAAGCCACATTCGGGATCTCCTCAAGAACGATATCAGTCTTGTCAAAGTAATTCAAGTAATGCTAGTTCGTCGGGTCTTGTCGTGCCAACGTCGACCTCTCTGTATGTGGGAGTTCAACCCGGAAGGACCGCGAACTGTTCAGCACTTCTTCGGTAGAACGCTCGAAGGAATGTATCAATTATTCTTCGGATCACGAATAAAGTGCCCTGTCACCATAGAGGATGCGGGCCTCGACTGCAACCGTCCAGATACCCAGGTAAGTAATTCCACGACCGAACATGCTGTCATTATATTTGTCACAACATTATTCTGAAAAACCACCCTCTGCCAGGACTGGATAAGAAAGGCGAAGAGGATCAGGTGTTCAGCCCCTCTTCCCGAAGATTTGCCAGATCCTATACTAACCAGGATGCTGTCTCGTGCACCTTATCAAGTGCCATCAGGGAAGGACAAGGAGAAGAATGGGGAAGCCAGAAGTGAACTTCATGCTGGAGGTACATTACGCATCCTAACCGGGGAAATTAGTACCCCTGTGTCGGAGGATGAACAGGGAGGAGAATCCGGCGTCCCCTCTCCCCACGCGGAGAAAAGGGCCGCCCCTAAAGATTTGGGAGCAGAGGTCTCCAAACAAGGGAAGAAATATTCATCAGGGGGCCCCGCCCCGGAGGGCAACATTGCTGCACAACGCCCTCAGGGGGCCAGCCGTTAACCGAGCCGTATGTGAACAAAGGTGCTTAGTAAACCTACCTTGTTATTTTCCTGAGAATAATGACCGAGACATATGTTTTGCAGTTCAGCTTATAGCCTCCCTCAACAATGTTCATCTTTGGGAGATCTTCTTCCGGAGATGATGGAGAGCGAAACACCTCCTCCTACTTCTCCGCCTCATGAGGCGGACGACCCTGAGGTGTCATCCCGGAGGATCTCTCCCAATCCGCAAAGACCAGAAGGTAACTCTTTGGCCACTTGAAGTCCGAGGTTTTCAGCTCCTAGAGAGAGCAACAGAAAAAGGCCCGGATTGTCCGATGTACAACCGGACACATTGATGGGTCTTCTACAGCAAGCGGCTATCTCAAAGGCACATCGTACCTTAATGGGTACGGTGGTGGAGAGGATTTCATCCGCAAAAAGCGGGCTGAATGAAGCTTTTACGAGCCTGCTAAGAGGCTTTGAGGTACGCAAAGTGATATATATATTATTTTTTTGATTGTACCGTACACGCAAGGTGTACTTTGTATAGTAGCCCCTAAGACTCTGGTTGCCATCTGGACGAGGCGAGCAGAGGATCATAGTCTCAGGTAATCATAGCGTTGATTTTGTACGCAGGCGGCTGCAGATCCAGCGACTGACCGAACTGCCGAATTTGCCGAATTGAGGCGGCAACTTGACGTGGTGGATGCAGACATCACGCTTGTGAACAAATGGCTTGACGAGGCACATGGTATGTATATTTGGGTGGTCAGCAAATATTAATAAGAGCATGATGTCAGGATTAATAATATGCTTTGATTGCAGATGGTGCTGCCGCCGTGGAGACCCTTAGGGCAGAGCTTGCCCGGGCCAAGGAGCAAGCCAGGAGAAGAAATGCGGCCACCGTGAAGGCAGCTGATGAATTAAAAGCCGAACAGGCTGCTCATCGCCAGAGTGAGGATAAAATAGCCAACATGGCTCTTGAGCTACAAAATGCCGCCCGCCGATATGAGCTCCTTGAAAGGGAAAACCAAACGAAAATGGCTGACCTAAAGAAGGCCTTACAAGCAGCAAAAGAAACTCGCTCTGAGATCAGAGCGGTGTGGGAGGAGCTTCGGCAAGCCGGTGATATCGCGGCTGGGAAGCCCTTTTTATTGCGAACGAAATTCAGCGAGCCGAAGTATGCCCCTCTTGATCATTTGTGGAGTTCTTCAGACGCATACTTGGATTTGGCAAAGAGTGCTGCTGATGCCACGCAATATTTCAAAGATCGAGAAGATCATGAAGTGGAAAGATTGTTCTGGTCGCAGTTCCGTACTCCAAGGCATCCGTTGCTGTTGAATGAGCAAATGGCCGAATGGGCCGAGCTCCATAGGTTATCCGGGCTTGCCATGAAGGCCGTCGTGGATCACCTGTGGCCGAAGGAACCAAGTCCGGATAGTTATTTTGGTTTGGTGCAATGATTTATTCGTGATGTGCCGCATATCAACGCTGTCAAGAGGTCAACGTGCATAGAGGGTGCACGGATGGCCCTTGCCCATGTTAAGACATATTGGGCGAAGATGGAGGCCACCGATATTGCAAGCAGAGGTCCGCCCGGGGGCTAGGACTCGCCCGAGCACTATTTTGAAGAAGTCTTAGAAGGTGCCCGTTTAATAGAGGCTTAATGCTCAAAGAATACCATGTTCAGATGAAATGTATCTTGATTGTAAAAACAATGCTTTTGATAATAAAGGCTATATTTATACTTTTTCCCATAAAGTATTGTAGTGCCTCCTATGCGGCTGCTTATGTATATATGTATATAACCTGAAAGTTTGCAATCGTCGACTTAAGCCCCCTCGCATATAATGCGGGGGTGTTCGTATAATGCGGGGGTGTTCGGCAAAGCGCGTAATCACACTTGATCCAACGTCTTGGTCCGTTAAGGAGGTGGTAACGTGGCGAACGAGGCAATCGGACTATATAGCTTTAACACTTTCACTTAGCCATTGGAGTTTGACGGTGGGACTACTATATAGCCCCTGGTATGTCCGCGTTTATCTGAATACGATGCGTTTAAATACGTGACCAGGAAACCGGTCCTTCGTTAATGCGGAGGAATCCTGAAGATTCCGCTGAGTCATCGAGTGGTTGACCAGTCTCTCGCTTTATCATGACAGTCAGTTTTCGGCTTTCTCTACTGAGGTGCTCGTCCGGATGAACCAGGGCACAATCATAGTAGTTCTCCCTGTGCCACCTTAGCCGATAGATCGGAACGTAAGGTAGCAAAACATGGGAGCCGGGAAAACCCAACTATTGACCAAAGACATGATTCAGAGCTGATGCATATAAGGCCAAACTCGCGACGCCGAACACTCCTGAAGGTATTCGGACTTTACAACATAACTGGGCTGGATACCGCCCTCGATAATGAACCCAAAATTTCAAGGTACATGCATTAATCCGGTGTGACGAAAGAGCGCCTGTGGTGAGAGCATAGATCTCAAAAAACACACTGGCTGTTGTCTCTGTAACATCTATTTCAGAACAAAGAATCATAAGCTCGCCGGTAACGCGGTATTCCTCTTGGTCATTTTAAGTGCCAAGAGGGTGTGAGACAACAAGAGACAATAAAAAAGGTTTACACAGGGTCTTAATCTAAAAAGAAACCTTTGGACGGGGTCGTGCTGCACATCTGCGCCTTTGTCTCTGTTGTGCCGTATCTTTGAAGGGTGTAGCACGATGGTCACTTGTTTAAAAAAAGAGAAACCCAGGCGAAATATTCTGGTGTGACCGTGCGTAAAGTTAGTTAATCTTAATGAACAGTGAAAATTCAATTTCTTAAGTGTAAATAGGATCAAACCAAACTGTGGACCCTTTACATGCGGGCAGCCCCCAGCACAACATATGGGGGCATCACCATTAATCAAGCTCGGGGTTACCTGGGCTGCTTCAACTAGTGGTGCGCTGAACACGTCTAGCCATGTTCGTGGTTTCGAATACTGATCAGTTACTCGGGTTGGAGAGGTCGTTCAATGGCTCAGCTTCTAGAGCCACCACGTAGTCTTCCATGCGAAGAGAACGCTCTGTGTTTCCGCTGATAGTGATGACGCCGCGTGGACCGGGCATCTTAAGTTTGAGATAAGCGTAATGTGGTGCTGCATTGAAACGAGCAAAGGCCATTCTTCCGAGTAGTGGATGATAGCCACTTCAAAATGGAGCGATGTCGAAGATTAGTTCTTCGCTTCGAAAGTTGTTGGGAGAACCGAATACAACCTCTAATGTTAAGGAGCCCGTGCAGCGGGCTTCTACACCTGGTATTACTCCTTTAAAGGTAGTACTGCTTTGGTTGATTCTTGAGGGGTCTATCGCCATCTTGCGGACAGTGTCATGATAGATCAGATTAAGACTACTGCCGCCGTCCATGAGGACTCGAGTGAGATGGTATTCGTAGATTATTGGGTCGATCACCAAGGCAGCCGAACCTCCATGCCGGATACTAGTCGGATGATCCCTGCAATCGAAAGTGATTGGGCAGGCCGACCATGGGTTGAATTTGGGGGCGACGGGCTCTACATCATATACGTCACGGAGTGCGTGTTTGCTCACTGTTTGGTATGTGAGTGGCGTAAATCATGCTCACTGTTTTGACCTCCGGTGGGAATTTTTTCTGTCCCCCAGTGTTCGGCTGGCGAGGCTCGTCCTCATCTTCACTTGGCAGCTCCCTCCCTTTGTGTTCGGCGTCTAGCTTGCCGGCCTGCTTGAAGACCCATCATTCTCTGTTGGTGTGATTCGCAGGTTTCTCGGGGGTGCCGTGAATCTGACAGGACCTATCTAGAATTTTATTGAGGCTGGATGGACCATCTCTGCTGCCTTTAAATGGCTTTTTCCGTTGATCGGGTC
This sequence comes from Triticum aestivum, assembly GCF_018294505.1. Lineage (NCBI taxonomy): Eukaryota > Viridiplantae > Streptophyta > Magnoliopsida > Poales > Poaceae > Triticum > Triticum aestivum. Next base: position 366,653,442 of record NC_057801.1, on the reverse strand, counting down.
TAGAGCCCCTGAATCTGGTGTTTACCGTTGTGTTGTCTGGGTTGTCTTCATTACTTCGACGCTTGTTTTTATTGCGTCGCGGTTTTCCATTGCCATCCCTTATTTCGGATGTGCATGGATCACTGGTGCCGCTTCGGGCTAACCAACTGTCCTTGCCCGCGCAAAAGCGGGTCATAAGAGTTGTTAGGGCTTCCATTGTCCTTGGCTTTTTCTGGCCGAGGTGTCTGGCAAGCCATTCGTCCCATACACTGTGTTTGAAAGCTGCTAGGGCTTCGGCATCCGGACAGTCGACGATTTGGTTCTTCTTGGTGAGAAATCTGTTCCAAAGCTTACGGGCTGACTCTCCGGGTTGTTGAATTATGTGACTTAAATCATCTGCATCCGGAGGTCGGACATATGTCCCTTGAAAATTGGCCCTGAAAGCGTCCTCGAGTTCCTCCTAGTTTCGAATGGAATTTTTGGGGAGGCTTTTCAACCAGTGCCGAGCTGGTCCTTTCAACTTGAGGGGCAGGTATTTGATGGTGTGAAGATCGTCTCCATGAGCCATATGGATGTGAAGAATAAAGTCCTCAATCCAGACTACAGGGTCTGTCGTTCCGTCGTATGCCTCCATGTTTACGGGTTTAAACCCCTCTGGAAATTCATGATCCAGCACCTCATCGGTGAAGCACAAGGGGTGTGCGGAACCCCTGTACTTGGATGTGTCGTGGCGTGGGTCCGACGGCTGTAGTGTTCGGTGTTGATTCCAAGCTGGTAGTCGATCAGTATAGTCGGTTTGGTGGCCGTGATCCTGTGTAGGAACACGTTTCCTAGATCCATAGATGGACCTGGCCATACCAGCTCTTTTGTCCAGGTGCTCACATAGATCGTGTGCTAACTTGTGTGTGGCGTCATTAGCCGCTCTGTCTCGGCCACGGGGTGGTCGGTCCGGCAGATTGACTATATTTTTTTCCGGTGGAATGGGCGCGATAGCCTCGTCATCGAATTCGGGCAACAGTTTGCGTTTTGGGTAGCTCTTTGTGTGGTGATCACCGCCCTATATTTCGTCGGTGTCGAGCACTTTGTTCCATCTGTGGTTGAGCATATCCTGTGCGGCTTTAAGCCATTGCTTCTACTTCTTCAAGCTCCTCACGGTGGCAATAAGCCCTTTGTGGAGGTGCTCTTGTTCCAAGTGCTTTTCCGGGATGATGTGTGCATCGTCATCCGGACTATTCTCCTCTCCGTAGACAGGTTTATAAGTTTTGTCATCGGCATCGTTGTGATCGAACAGCGGCCCCGGACTGTGTTCACCGTCTCCTTGCCAGTCCTGCTTCATCGCTGGGTCTGCGGGGTCGTTGTTGTCTTCGGCATCATTCGGGGTGTTATTCTTTCTTGTACCAGTGTCGCTGTTTTTGCTATGGCGGGGTTTAGAGCGCCGCCGCTGACGTTGGCGCTTTGGCTGCTTCTCTGGAGTTGTTGCATCCTTCTTCTCCTCCCCATTGTTTTCTTTGGGTGAGTCCACCATGTATATGTCATATGATGAGGTGGCTATCCAGCGCCCTGTGGTCGGTGGTTCCTGTTCTTCTCCGGCATCATCATCCATACCATCGATGTTTTTGGAGTCGAAATCAAGCATGTTGGATAAGTCGTCAACAGTGGCTATTAAGTGGGTGGTGGGTGGGTAACGAATTCCTTCGTCGTCCGATTCCCACTCAAGCCAGACATAGTTGAACCAAGAGTCTCCTGACAGGGAGAGAGATTTTAATAAGTTTAGCACATCGCCCAAGGGCGAGTGCTGACAGATATCCGCGGAGCTAAACTCCATGATCGGTGCCCAGTTAGATCCGATGGGCATGGATGCATGCGGTTCGGAGCCTATGGCCGGAGACGAGTCCGAGGGTCCGATGGCACATACCTCCTTAGAAGTGAAATCTGTGTTCAGCTCTATAGCCGATGAGTGTGCGGCCTCCGTGGCGGGGTCCGTCCTCCCGTCCTCGGATGGCACGATCTGCACTGGATTAAAAGCCAGGGCAGCTGCAGGTATGATATCCTGACCACCGACCGACGGCAGATCTAAGTCATGCTTGTCGTGACTGTAGGGTGTACCCGTCATGGGCTCGAATCCGTCAAAGATCAAGTCTCCGCGGATGTTGGCAGTGTAATTCAGGCTTCCAAACCTGACCTGATGGCCAGGGGCGTAGCTATCAATCTTCTCCATATGGCCAAGCAAGTTGGCCCGCACTGCGAAGCCGCCGAATACAAAGATCTGTCTGGGGAGGAAAACCTCACGCTGGACCGCATCATTGTAGATGATCGAAGGGGCCATCAAGCCTTATGGTGACAACACAGTGGAACTCTCAATGAAAGCATCAATGTCGGTGTCAAAACCGGTGGATCTCAGGTAGGGGGTCCCAAACTGTGCGTCTAAGGCTAATGGTAACAGGAGGCGGGGGACACGATGTTTACCCAGGTTCGGGCCCTCTCTATGGAGGTAATACCCTACTTCCTGCTTGATTGATCTTGATGATATGAGCATTACAAGAGTTGATCTACCACGAGATCGTAGAGGCTAACCCTAGAAGCTAGCCTATGATTCTGATTGTTCCTCTCCTACGGACTAAACCATCCAATTTATATAGACACCGGAGGGGGTTGGGATTACACAGAGTCGGTTACAGAGAAGGAAATCTAGATATCTGAATTGCCAAGCTTTCCTTCCACGCAAAGGAGAGTCCCACCCGGACACGGGACAAAGTCTTCAATCTTGTATCTACATAGTCTAGCAGTCCGGCATAAGCATATAGTCCGGCAGTCCGAGGAACCCCTAATCCAGGACTCCCTCACTTGTCAGCGCGGCTGGGGGCTCCTCTGCACCAGCCCACTCGCTGCCTCAGCAACCGCCTGACGTGGGCGACGTGGCTCACAGGGCTCCTCCACCGCCTCCGGCCCAGGGCGTCATCGTCGAGCCAAGGCGTGTGGCACCACGGCGCGACCCGCCGCGCCAGGCGCCTGCACGGGAAGAGGTGAGCTGCCAGGTGGTGTAGCAGCCTCAAGGGGAAGCACGCGTGTTCCCTGCACCTCCACGTCAAGCCCGCGTGCCACCACAGGAGGTGGCGGCGCGCGTGCACTATGACCAAGTTCCACCTCCTCGACGGGTCCCCGTGGCGACGGCAGGATGTCGCGCGTTCACCTTGGAGCTCCGCAACGTCATCTGGCCGAGCAAGTTCAAACCTGACCTGCCCACACGCTACGACGGCACCGTCGACCCCGCCAAGTTCCTGCAGCTCTACGAGCTGAGCATCGAGACGACCAGTGGCGACGAGAAGATCATGGCAAACTGGTTCCCCATGGCCCTCAAGTATGGCCCTCGTTCTTTGCTCCTGAATCTCCCCGTGGGATCGGTCTCATCCTGGGAGGAGATGCGCCTCCGCTTCATCGCCAACTTCCAGGGCACTCGTGACCGTTCACCGACAGCGGGTGATATGCATCGCATCAAGCAGCAGCCAGGAGAGACCCTGCAGAAGTATATCCAGCGCTTTGATACGTCTCCAATGTATCTATAATTTTTTATTGGTTCATGCTATTATATTACCCCTTTTGGATGTCTATGGGCTTTATTTTACACATTTATATCATTTTTGGGACTAACCTACTAACCGGAGGCCCAGCCCGTATTGCTGTTTTTTTGCCTATTTCAGTATTTCGAAGAAAAGGAATATCAAATGGAGTCCAAACGGAATGAAACCTTCGGGAGCGTGATTTTTGTAACGAACGTGATCCAGAGGACTTGGAGTGAAAGTCAAGAAGTATCCGAGGCGGCCACGAGAGGGTAGGGCGTCCCCCTATAGGGCATGCCCCCTATCTCGTGGGCCCCTCGGGCGGCCACCGATGTACTTCTTCCTCCTATATAAGCCTACGTTCCCCGAAAACATCCAGGGAGCCAACGAAACACAATTTCCACCAACGTAACCTTCTTTATCCGTGAGATCCCGTCTTAGAGCCTTCGTCGGCGCTCCGCCGGAGGGGGAATCGACCATGGAGGGCTTCTACATCAACACCATAGCCCCTCTGATGAGTTGTGGGTAGTTTACCACAAACCTTCGGGTCCATAGTTATTAGCTAGATGGCTTCTTCTCTCTTTTTGGATCTCAATACAATGTTCTCCCCCTCTCTTGTGGAGATCTATTTGATGTAAACTCTTTTTGTAGTGTGTTTGTCGAGATCCGATGAATTGTGGGTTTATGATCAAGTTTATCTATGAGAAATATTTGAATCTCCTCTGAATTCTTTTATGTATGATTGAGTTATCTTTGCAAGTCTCTTCGAATTATCAGTTTGGTTTGGCCTACTAGATTGATCTTTCTTGCCATGGGAGAAGTGCTTAGCTTTGGGTTCAATCTTGAAGTGTCCTTACCCAGTGACAGAAAGGGTTGCAAGGCATGTATTGTATTGTTGCCATCGAGGATAAAAAGATGGGGTTTATATCATATTGCATGAGTTTATCCCTCTACATCATGTCATCTTGCTTAAGGCGTTACTCTATTCTTATGAACTTAATACTCTAAATGCAGGCAGGAGTCGGTCGATGTGTGGAGTAATAGTAGTAGATGCAGGCAGGAGTCGGTCTACTTGTTGCGGACGTGATGCCTATATACATGATCATGCCTAGATAATCTCATAATTATTCGCTTTTCTATCAATTCCTCGACAGTAATTTGTTCACCCACCATAATACTTATGCTATCTTGAGAGAAGCCTCTAGTGAAACCTATGGCCCCCGGGTCTATCTTCTATCGTATTTGCTTCCAATCTACTTTTTTTTGCATCTTTACTTTTTGCATCTATATTATAAAATACCAAAAATATATTTATCTTATCATACTATCTCTATTAGATCTCACTTTCGCAAGTGGCCGTGAAGGGATTGACAACCCCTTTATTGTGTTGGTTGCGAGTTCTTTGTTTGTTTGTGTAGGTGCGAGGGACTTTTGAGGAGCCTCCTACTGGATTGATACCTTGGTTCTCAAAAACTGAGGGAAATACTTACGCTACTATTGTTGCATCACCCTTTCCTCTTCAAGGAAAACCAACGCAAGCTCAAGACGTAGCAAGAAGGATTTCTGGCGCCGTTGCCGGGGAGGTCTTCACTCAAGTCAAGACATACCAAGTACCCATCACAAACTCATCTCCCTCACATTTACATTATTTTCCATTTGCCTCTCCTTTTCCTCCCCCCCACTTCACCCTTGCCGTTTTATTCGCCCTCTCTTTCCCAATCTCCTCCTCTCTCTCCGCTTGCCTTTTTCTGTTTGCTTATGTGTTGGATTACTTGTTGCCATGGCGCAAGATAATACCAAATTATTTGATTTCTCCAATACCAATAATAATGATTTCCTTAGTACTCTGATTGCTCCTCTTAATGTTGTTGAGTATTGTGAAATCAATACTGCTTTGCTGAATCTTGTCATGAAAGATCAATTCGCCGGCCTTCCTAGTGAAGATGTCGCTACTCATCTAAACAACTTTGTTGATTTGTGTGATATGCAAAAGAAGAAAGATACGGATAACGATATTGTTAAATTGAAGTTATTTCCGTTTTCACTTAGAGATCGTGCTAAAGTTTGGTTTTCGTCTTTGCCAAAAAATAGTATTGATTCTTGGAACAAGTGCAAAGATGCTTTTATCTCTAAGTATTTTCCTCCCGCTAAGATTATCACTCTTAGGAACGATATTATGAATTTTAAACAACTTGATCGTGAGCATGTTGCCCAATCTTGGTGAAGAATGAAATTGATGATTCACAATTGCCCTACTCATGGTTTGAATTTATGGATGATCATACAAAAATTTTATGCCGGTTTGAACTTTGCTTCTAGAAATCTCTTAGATTCGGCCGCGGGAGGCACATTTATGGAAATCACGTTAGGAGATGCTACAAAACTTCTTGATAATATTATGGCTAATTATTCTCAATGGCACACCGAAAGATCGTCTAGTAAAAAAGTGCATGCTATAGAAGAAATCAATGTTTTGAGTGGAAAGATGGATGAACTTAAGAAATTGTTTGCTACTAAGAATACTCCTCTTGATCCCAATGATATGCCTTTGTCTACTTTGATTGAGAATAATAATGAATCTATGGATGTGAATTTTGTTGGTAGGAATACTTTTGGAAACAATGCTTATGGAGGAAACTTTAATGCTAGACCGTTCCCTATTAATTCCTCTAATAATTATGGAAATTCCTACAATAATTCTTATGGTAATTTTGATAATATGCCCTATGATTTTGAGAATAGTGTGAAAGAATTTATGATCTCTCAAAATAATTATAATGCTTTGCTTGAAGAAAAATTGCTCAAAGTTGATGATTTGGCTAGGAACGTTGATAGACTTTCACTTGATGTTGATTCTCTTTAAACTTAGATCTTCTTCCCCTAAGCATGATATCAATGAGTCTCTCAAAGCAATGAGAATTTCCATTGACGAGTGCAAGGAAAGAACCGCTAGATTGCGTATTAAGAAAGATTGCTTTATAAAGGTGTGTTCTTCTAGTTTCCATGAAAATAATGATGAAGATCTTAAAGTTATTGATGCGTCTCCTATTATATCTTTGTTTTGCAATATGAATTTTGATAATTATGGGACTGAAGATGAGTCAACTTTACCTAGAAGGCGTCCTAAGAATTCGGAGTTTTTAGATCTTGATGCTAAATTTGGTAAAAGTGGGATTGGAGAGGTCATGACTTTAAATAGCATTGAACCCACTATCTCGGATTTCAAGGAATTTGATCATGATAATTGTTCTTTAGAAGGTTGTATTTCCTTGTTGCAATCCGTTGTTAATTCTCCTCATGCTTATAGTCAAAATAAAGCTTTTACCAAACATATCGTTGATGCCTTGATGCAATCTTATGATGAAAAACTTAATTTGGAAGTTTCTATACCTAGAAAACTTAATGATGAGTGGGAACCTACTATAAAGATTAGAATTAAAGATCATGAGTGTTTTGCTTTGTGTGATTTGGGTGCTAGTGTTTCCACGATTCCGAAAACTTTATGTGATATTCTAGGTTTCCATGATCTTGATGATTGCTCTTTAAATTTGCACCTTGCGGATTCCACCATTAAAAAGCCAATGGGAAGGATCAATGATGTTCTCATTGTTGCAAATATAAATTTGGTGCCCGTAGATTTTATCGTTCTTGATATAGATTGCAATCTTTCTTGCCCTATTATTCTTGGTAGACCTTTCCTTAGAACGATTGGCGCGATTATTGATATGAAGGAAGGGAATATTAGATTCCAATTTCCATTAAAGAAAGGCATGGATCACTTTCCAAGAAAGAAAGTCAAATTACCTTATGAATCTATCATGCGAGCTACTTATGAATTTAGTGCCAAAGATGGCACTACTTAGATCTATCTTCGCTTTTATGCCTAGCTAGGGGCGCTAAACGATAGCGCTAGTTGGGAGGCAACCCAATTTTCTTTGTGTTTTTTGTTTTTGTTCCTGTTTAGTAATAAATTTTGCATCTACCTCCTTTTTATATGTGTTTTTATCTTTTAATTAGTGTTTGTGCAGTAGAACCTATAGGATAACCTATGATGATAGTTGATCTGATTCTGCTGAAAAACAGAAACTTTGCACGAACGAATTTAGTGTTGTTAAATCACATAACCGTTCTTTTCCGTTGATTCTTTTTGATGCTGATCAATAGACAAATTTTCCAGGACTTCCTATTTTGTTAGGAATTTTAGAGTTCCTGAAGTTTGCGTTAGTTACAGATTGCTACAGACTGTTCTGTTTTTGACAGATTCTATTTTTCATGTGTTGTTTGCTTATTTTGATGCATCTATGGCTAGTAAAATAGTATATAAACCATAGAGAAGTTGGAATACAGTAGTTTTAACACCAATATAAATAAAGAATGAGTTCATTACAGTACCTTATGTGGTGGTTTTGTTTTCTTTCACTAACGGAGCTTATAAAATTTCCTGTTGAGTTTTGTGTTGTGAAGTATTCAAGTTTTGGGTAAAGCTTTTATGGACTATGGAATAAGGAGTGGAAAAAGCCTAAGCTTGGGGATGCCCATGGCACCCCAAGATATTCAAGGATAGCCAAAATCCTAAGCTTGGGGATGCCCCGGGAAGGCATCCCCTCTTTCGTCTTCGTTCATTGGTAACTTTACTTGGAGCTATATTTTTATTCGCCACATCATATGTGTTTTGCTTGGAGCGTCATGTATTATAATAGTCTTTGCTTTTTAGTTTACCACAATCATCCTTGATGTACACACCTTTTGGGAGAAGCCCACTTGATTAGAATTTGCTAGATTACTCTATGTGCTTCACTTATATCTTTTGAGCTTGATAGTTTTTGCTCTAGTGCTTCACTTATATCTTTTAGAGCACGGCAATGGATTAATTTTGAAGAAATTGCTAGTCTCTCATGCTTCACTTATATTATTTTGAGAGTCTTTTAGAACAGCATGGTATTTGCTATGGTTACAAATTTGGTCCTAGAATGATGAGCATCCAAGTTGGGTATAAATAAAACTATCATAGAAAGTGAATTGGATGCTATGATCAATTTGATACTTGATAATTGTTTTGAGGTATGGAGGTAGTGATATTAAAGTCATGCTAGTTGAGGTGATTATGAAAAATGCTTGTGTTGAGTTTTGTGATTCCCGTAGCATGCACGTATGGTGAACCATTTTGTGATGAAGTTGGAGCACAATTTTATTTATTGATTGTCTTCCTTATGAGTGGCGGTCAGGACGAGCGATGGTATTTTCCTACCAATCTATCCCCTAGGAGCATGCGCATAGTACTCTGTTTTTGATGATTTCTAGATTTTTGCAATAAGTATATGAGTTCTTTTGACTAATGTTGAGTCCATGGATTATACGCACCCTCACCCTTCCTCCATTGCTAGCCTCTCTTGTGCCGCGCAACTTTCGCCGGTACCATATACCTACCATATACCTTCCTCAAAACAGCCACCATACCTACCTATTACGGCATTACCATAGCCATCCCGAGATATATTGCCATGCAACTTTCCACTGTTCCGTTCATATGACACGCATCACTTTTGTCATATTGCTCTTTGCATGATCATGTAGTTGACATTGTATTTGTGGCAAGGCCACCTTCATAATTTTCATACATGTTGCTCTTGATTCATTGCATATCCCAATACACCGCCGGAGGCATTCATATAGAGTCATATCTTGTTCTAGCTTTGAGTTGTAAATCCATAAAAGTGTGATGATCTTCATTAATTAGAGCATTGTCTCAGTGAGGAAAGGATGATGAAGGCTATGATTCCCCCACAAGTCGGGATGAGACTTCGGACTTTACAAAAAAAAGGCCAAAAAGAAAAAAAAAGAAAGGCCAAATAAAAAAAGAGAAAAAGAAAAAAAAGAAAAAAAGGAAAAAACGAGAGAAAAAGAGAGAAGGGACATTGCTACTATCTCTTTTTCCACACTTGTGCTTCAAAGTAGCACCATGATCTTCATGATAGAGAGTCTCATATGTTGTCACTTTCATATACTAATGGGAATTTTTCATTATAGAACTTGGCTTGTATATTCCAATGATGGGCTTCCTCAAAATGCCCTAGGTCTTCGTGAGCGAGCAAGTTGGATGCACACCCACTTAGTTTCTTTTGTTGAGCTTTCATATATTTATAGCTCTAGTGCATCCGTTGCATGGCAATCCCTACTCACTCACATTGATATCTATAAATGGGCATCTCCATAGCCCGTTGCTACACCTAGTTGATGTGAGACTATCTTCTCCTTTTTTGTCTTCTCCACAACCACCATTCTACTCCACATATAGTGCTATGTCCATGGCTCACGCTCATGTATTGCGTGAAAGTTGAAAAAGTTTGAGATTATTAAAGTATGAAACAATTGCTTGGCTTGTCATCGGGGTTGTGCATGATTAAATACTTTGTGTGATGAAGATAGAGCAACAGCCAGACTATATGATTTTGTAGGGATAACTTTCTTTGGCCATGTTATTTTGAGAAGACATGATTACTTTGATTAGTGTGCTTGAAGTATCACTATTTCTTATGTCAATATGAAAATTTATTTTGAATCATTTGGATCTGAACATTCATGCCCCAATAAAGAAAATTACATTGAGAATTATGCTAGGTAGCATTCCACATCAAAAAATCTGTTTTTATCATTTACCTACTCGAGGACGAGCAGGAATTAAGCTTGGGGATGCTTGTTACGTATCCAACGTATCTACAATTTTTGATTGTTCCATGCTATTATATTACCCCTTTTGGATGTTTATGGGCTTTATTTTACACATTTATATCATTTTTGGGACTAACCTACTAACCAGAGGCCCAGTCCGTATTGCTGTTTCTTTTTCCTATTTTAGTATTTCAAAGAAAAGGAATATCAAACGGAGTCCAAACGGAATGAAACCTTCGGGAGCGTGATTTTTGGAACGGACGTGATCCAGAGGACTTGGAGTGTAAGTCAAGAAGCAGCCGAGGTGGCCACGAGAGGGTAGGGCACGCCCCCCTGTCTCATGGGCCCCTCAGGCGGCCACCGACGTACTTCTTCCTCCTATATAAGCCTACGTACCCCGAAAACATCCAGGGAGCCAACGAAACACTATTTCCACCACCGTAACCTTCTGTATCCGCGAGATCCCATTTTGGAGCCTTCGCCGGCGCTCCGCCGAAGGGGGAATCGACCACGGAGGGCTTCTACATCAACACCATAGCCCCTCCGATGAGTTGTGAGTAGTTTACCACAGACCTTCAGGTCCATAGTTATTAGCTAGATGGCTTCTTCTCTCTTTTTGGATCTCAATACAATGTTCTCCCCCTCTCTTGTGGAGATCTATTCGATGTAAACTCTTTTTGTGGTGTGTTTGTCGAGATCCGATGAATTTTGGGTTTATGATCAAGTTTATCTATGAGAAATATTTGAATCTCCTCTGAATTCTTTTATGTATGATTGAGTTATCTTTGCAAGTCTCTTCGAATTATCAGTTTGGTTTGGCCTACTAGATTGATCTTTCTTGCCATGGGAGAAGTGCTTAGCTTTGGGTTCAATCTTGCGGTGTCCTTACCCAGTGACAGAAAGGGTTGCAAGGCATGTATTGTATTGTTGCCATCGAGGATAAAAAGATGGGGTTTATATCATACTGCATGAGTTTATCCCTCTACATCATGTCATCTTGCTTAAGGCGTTACTCTGTTCTTATGAACTTAATACTCCAGATGCAGGCAGGAGTCGGTTGATGTGTGGAGTAATATTAGTAGATGCAGGCAGGAGTCGGTCTACTTGTTGCGGACGTGATGCCTATATACATAATCAAGCCTAGATAATCTCATAATTATTCGCTTTTCTATCAATTGCTCGATAGTAATTTGTTCACCCACCGTAATACTTATGCTATATTGAGAGAAGCCTCTAGTGAAACCTATGGCCCCCGGGTCTATCTTCTATCATATTTGCTTCCAATCTACTTTTGCATCTTTACTTTTTGCATCTATATTATAAAATACCAAAAATATATTTATCTTATCACACTATCTCTATTAGATCTCACTTTCGCAAGTGGCCGTGAAGGGATTGACAACCCCTTTATTGCGTTGGTTGCGAGTTCTTTGTTTGTTTGTGTAGGTGCGTGGGACTTTTGAGGAGCCTCCTACTAGATTGATACCTTGGTACTCAAAAACTGAGGGAAATACTTACGCTACTATTGCTGCATCACCCTTTCCTCTCCAAGGAAAACCAACGCAAGCTCTAGACGTAGCACGCTTCAACAATGTTCGCCTCAAGATCCCCAAGGTGTCATACGAGGTCATCCTTTTAGCATTCACTGATGGCGTCCGCAATGTCAAGATGAAGGAGGAGCTCGCCATCCACGAGGACCTTTGCACAGCCTTGGAGATGTTCAATATGGCAAACAAGTGTGCAAGGGCTGAGGAGGGGTGCTTCTCCCTCCTCGAGCTCCCCGATGCAGACCCCGAAGACAAGAAGTCCAAGGCTAAGGACGTAAAGCGCAAAGGGCCGGCCGTGCTCGCGGCCGAGCCAGAGATGAAGCGCGGCTGCGACCACCCCGAGTCATCCAAAAGCAACCGACCATTCTACGTCTTCCACAACGTCCACAGCGACAACACCAACGACTGCCAGGAGCTCAGGGCCATCCGTAACGGGCGCCTCGGTCGACGCCCCAAGTGCAACGATCGAGGCTACCACCGTGGAGGTGGCTGGGCTGGAGGACGCTGGGACGGACGCGACCATCGCCAGGAGTGGCGTGACCATCCTTGGGAGGACCTTTGGCAGGGCCAACCTTGCAAGGGCGCCTGGAGGGAGCAGCCTCATGAGGATCGCCCTCAGGGCAATGGCGGTCTTCCCCCAATTCCTCCACCCTCGAGAAGGAATGAAGATCATCACCAGGATGAGGGGGTTGGGGGCTTCCAGGAGCCTCGAACCATTTCCTGCATACTGGGCAGCTCACAGGCCTCGGCTTCTCACCGCATCTACAAGCCGTTCACGCATGAGGTGAACGCAGCGCTTCCCAAGCCCGAAGCAACTCGCCGGCTCAGGTGGTCCAAATGTGCCATCACCTTCGGCTCCTTAGACCAACTCAAGTGCGTGGCCACTGCCGGCGCGCTCCCCATGCTCTGCTCACCCGTCATCAGCAACGTGGTCGTCACCAAGACTCTCATTGACGGTGGAGCGGGGCTCAATGTCCTATCTGTTCAAACATTCGACGGGCTCCAAGTGACGTACTACCAGCTTCAGCCAACCAAGCCATTCTCAGGAGTGACCGACAGTTCCACACACCCGATAGGGCAGGTCCGCCTCCCTATCACGTTCGGCGAATGTAACAACTACCACACATAGCTCATCAACTTCGACATCTCCGACATTCGCCTGCCGTACAATGCCATCCTAGGGTACCCAGCACTGGCCAAGTCCATGGCAGCGACGCACCATGGCTACAACATCCTCAAGATGCCAGGAAGCGGCGGCATCATCACGGTTGCATGCCAGGAAAAGGACGCGGGGTGCTCCCTAGAGTGCGCCTACCAGGCTGCAGCAATCGAGAACCCTAAAGATGAGGGCGGTGCCCTCCCTCCCGAGGTCGCCCCCAAGATGAAGAAACTGCAGTTGGGTTAGGTATGTTGCAAGGAAGCATTGCCTGAGGACGCTGCTATGAGCCTCGCATCCCCGAATGGGGCTATCACAGCCTGGTTTTTGCCCTCTTTTCTTTTCTTGATTTTCAGCTGAGTTGGTTTTGGATTTGGAGTTTTGAATCATTCCATTTGGACTTGATCACTTGGGTATCCCTTGATTTTCACCCAAGTGCCCCCTCTCCTCTTCTAATCCATCATTTCACCCCTGGCCAACCCAACAATATTGCTAGGAATATTTTTCTTAAATGAAAAATATTCATTTTGCCTCTTAAACCCTAGCCAAACTCTTTGACCTCCAAAGCAACCCTCATTTCTGTTGCCCTAAAAATCCTGAGAAAAATCCCAAATATTCTTTGGACCCTAGGGCACATTTCTGAGCAAAAAATATTTCACTACTTTTTGGAGTATTTTTGCTACAGAAAATAAAATCACTTCTGGGCTGAAATGGTAGTTTCTACAGCAACTACCTTTTTACTAGCTCCAATGTAGCTGGTTTTCCCTGTGCTCATTCACCTTAGTAAGAGTCAGTAAAACCCCAAAACTCAGCCCTTTGAATCCCTGTGGTTTAACCATAGTAACTGTTCAAAGTTTCTGTCCAGTAACTTAACCTCTTCACCATTTCACTTCTACTGCACCTGGAAACAAACCGAGCCATGGTAACACCTAAGTTTACTAAGGACTACACGCCAGACATCATGGTTAGTGCATATGTGGCCTGATGTCACGGTCCACGCGGTGACCGCGTTCGTCCGAGCGTGCTGGCATGCCAAACGCGCGCTCTGCGCGTCGCCAGCGCCTCTGTGGCGCGCGTGCTCGTTGCTCGGCCAGCCAGAGCGTGTCCCCCCTCGCCACCATCCTCGTCTCCACCCCCTTTAGTCCACCATGCCGCTCACCAACGTACGGGCACGAACACGGTCCGGCTAATGGCACAGTGCCCGCGCACTGTGTTCGTCCCTTTCCTCCTCGCTCCTGTGCTCGTCCGTGTCCACGCACAGCTCCCGCGTGACCCCCGTCACCTTCCCCCTCTCTCTATGGCACCATTCTCGTCGGGCGCTGGAGACAGCTATCCTACGGCGGAGCCCGAGCCCCCCTTGCCCCCCCCCCGCCTATAAAACCCCCCTCCGCAGCCTCCTGGAGCATCGCAACTCACCACCTCTCCCTCCTATAGCCACTAGAAGCCACAGCCCGGCCGGGCAGGCCGCGGGCTGCCGTCCCTGAGCTGAGCTCACCGGCGATCCCCTCTGGATCCTCCCCACAGCTCCGGCCACTCCCAAGCCAAGGTGACCCCGCCAGGGCCTCCGCCTCTCCTCCGTGAAGCTAGCGCGCCTAGCCAGAGCCCCTGGAGCCGCCCCTAGCCGCCGTCTTCCTCATCTCCGGCGACCACCGTGTTCTGCCTCCGCTTGCGAGGAAGAATCCGACGCTGTCCGGTCACCATTAGCCACGCCACGGGTACGGGCAGGTGCACAAGAGCCTTCTCTGTCGATCCCTCCCTCTCGTTTTCCTCCAAGATGCCTCAACACCAGCGTAAGCTCCGGCGAAGCGCCACGCCTCTCTATTTCTTTCTGCCGTCCCTCCGGCCTGACTAGCGAGGCCTGCTAGTCAGCCACTCACTACGCGCGCGAAGCGGTATGAGTGGTGGCGCCCTGGGAAAATACGCCATCAACGTCACCCCCCCTCTGTTTTCTTTTTTTTCATATTCATTTAAATTCCAGTAGCATTCAAAGAACCATAACTTTTATTCTACAAGTCCAAATGCAGTGATTCTTTTTGCATTGTGTTCTTTGTCCAAAGATCTAACAGCTCCCAAAAGATGGGATTTTTCCTTGCTATCTAGATTTTTTGGAAATTTTTAGAAGTTTTCTTGATATTTTTCTTTTGTGGTTTTTGAATGTTTTCAGAGGAACCAGCTTGTCTTGAGGATCACCAGGAGCCTTGTGAACCTCATCAGTACTAAGGCAAGCCACAGTAACATTTTCATGGTGCCACTTCAATATTTATGATTTTCATACTTGAACTTATGAATATTGATGCATTTAAATTAGTTATATAATAAATATATTCTGTTATATGCTTGTTATGTTAAAATGCTTGAACTTCAGTATGTTTGAAGTAAATATTGTTAGTAAGATAATGAGAACTTAGTTGCAAGTGATAAATAAATAATATGATCATAGAATTGATGAGTAATTTGAATATTATTTTTGCATGAGGTATAATGATGATAATTGCTAGAAATAGTTCTAGTATAAGTAAAGAGAGGTCTTAACCAGTATAGTAGCATGAGTTTATGTTGGCTCCGTGGGAGCGTGATTGGTGCAGTCCTTGCACGGTTATGTGATGCATATGTTAAGTGATGCATGGTATGGCAGTATGACACCGGTTATTTTCTTTTCACATTAAGTTGAACCTGATTAATAATTCAACTTGAACATGTTGTTGACCGGGTCGTGGTGCCGTTGAAACGAGTCTTTCCCAGTGCAACCACATTTGCCAGTATGGGACGGCCTTAATGCGTTTCATTGTCGTGCCTCTGGTCGGTACCTCAATTTAGGGAAGGTTATGGGCGTGCTATACCCTGGCACGGTAGGCAAGCATAACCTTGTGAGCCCGTTGTTAAGTTGATTTTGGTACCGGATCCCAGTGTGGATCGTGGCCACGACGGTGGTCGAGGTGCCTGGAGGTAGACACGGGGCCACCCAGGACTAGCCCGGTGGGGTCTGAGTCGGAGGGGCCGGGAGAGTGTCATGACAATGAAATGGTTTTGTCGGAACGTTGTTGGTCCACTCGTATGGGAGAGTGAGGCCATGTGTTCCGTAATGTGGGTATAGTGTACTAACCTCTGCAGAGTGTTTTTATTCTATCGATAGCCGAGTCCATGGATACGGACATGCTCGAAAGTAAGGTACACCATGGGTCAACACTTAATAAATATCACAAAATTGCACTAAGGATGACAGTGAGGTCATCGTGTTGAGTTGGACATGATTTGTCGGGTTGTGATCATCGTAAGGATCACGGGCCACGAGTTGGTCGGGTTGTGATTGCCGTAAGGATCACGGGCCATGAGATGGTCGGGTTGTGATCACCGTAAGGATCACAAGTATGTGTTTGTAATATTATGTTTGTTGGTCACACATGGTAAGCAAGTCGGGAGAATGAGTACCTGTTGAGCATAGTCAAATCATGTTGGTTATATAGTTGCATTGTTGATTAAATTGGATAAATATCATAATATTGTCTGTCATCTTGTTTATGCTTATTGTGAGCTTGCAAGTACATTCAATGTACTGACCTGGCGTGTCATGCTAGATTTCAGGAAAGTTCCGTTGGAAAGGAGTGTTGTCCGAGTCTAGACCGTGTCCACGTCGGTGTCCTTGTGCTATGGAGTCCCGCTACGATGTTGTTCCACTGCCGAGTAGTTGTCATGATCGAGGCCCCTTTATGTTCACTAAATAATGTACATACTGTTCAGCCGCACTGTGTGTGCCGCTTGGCTCGCTAACTATTGTAATATGAACTATGTTCCGCTAGCATGAATAAAGCGGTTGTTTTCTATACCATGTTGTTGTGTGTTGCCAGAATACAAGGTCTCTGGGCTGGCAATGCAAGGTAAACCGGTTGCTCTGAGCCGGGGTGCCACAGGGGTGCCTTCACCTATCGCATAGGAAGGAGCGCCCGACGCCCCTCTCAGGCTGGGCTCGGGGGCTCTCCTCGGGAGGGCCTCAAACCTAGCCAGAGTCACGAGGGAGGCGCTCGGGCACCATGTGGAGGCATGCTTCAGCGCACGCTTCCCAGGAGAAGGCATCAGGTGGAAGGTGCTAGGCGTTCAGGAGTTCATCAGCAAGGCAATCAAGGAGATTCAAGAGGCAAGGATTCTACAAGGCGATCGCTGCCTACCGTGAGGCGCGGCTCACTGCCCTGGCGAGGCTAAGGAGTTCCGCGTCTCCGTCGACATCCTAGGGCTCAATAGGACCGCATCTCGGCAGCTCTTATGGCCGTCTCATGTTGGCCGATGTGAGGGTCCACCCCACAGCTACGTCCGCATGCCTTTCGGTCTACCAGGCGCAGTTGTGGCGTTCCAGCACTGCACAAGGTACGCCCTAGTGGCTTGTGAAGCCAGGCACCAGGTGACCCTGGCGCAAATGGAGGTGCATCTTCGGGAGCCTCCCGGGCCCCCTGGGCCTCTCGAGGCTCGGGGCCAGGGCGGCTCGTGAGGAACGACTCTAGCAATGCGTGTCTTCTGGTACCCCGACATCTCTTCAACAACAATGCAAGGTGACATCTCTCTAGTTCGTTCAGTTTGCGGGCGTCCCACGGGCTGCATCATCCCCAAGCCGTACGGATCCGTCCCTGTGGCATGTATCCCTTTTGCATCTGTCAGAGCTAGTTTACCTTCCGTTACAAGCTACCTTAAGATTATCAACTGCCTGACCGACGCTTCGTTGCCAAGAATGTCTCGTGCCCTTGCGAGCCCTCCCGCGACCGCCTCATGATTAAGGACTGGCACGGCGTCTGTGCTCGGGTCTGTCCCTGCAGCATCACTAAATCCAAGAGGCTGAGCTCTGGCTTGCAGGCTAGTCCCCATGTACGTCACCTCCCATGGCCCTTGGTGCTTTGTTCTCGCATGAGCTAATCACGGGCGGATGAGTGAGGGCGCACGGCTTGGTGCCCCCGTGGCCACGAGAACCGCACGCCGGTTGTTTTTCTTCAGGATCTTTGCATGAGAAGACTGGGCACGGCATCTGTGCTCAGGTCCGTCCCTGGAGCGTAGATAAACCCAATGGCTGAGCTCTGCCTCGCGGGCCGGTCCCATTCACGTCACCTCCTAGGGTCGCTGGTGTCTGGCCTTCTCATGCAATAGCCTCAGGAGACTCATTCGGCGCAGGTTGCCTTACCATCTTGCAGGACTAATACAAGTGTTCCCAATCAAGTTCAGGCGCAACCCGCCTTGAGGTAGAGCCTCGTGAGTCCTGCGCTGGCTCACGGGTGCCCATACACACCTCCTCCAGCCCTACCGTGCAAGCCATGTGTCAGGGCGGGGTTGTACATGCCCCGGGGGCTCTACTCAGAGGGAGCCCCCTCCGACGCACCAGTGGAAGCACCATGCTCCGCGCTGGCCATCGACACTGGCGAGGAACGGTTATGCCCGTGCAAGAGCAGAAGCGCTATGCTCCACGCTGGTGATAAACAACTGGGGGTGGCCTCGCGGCTGCATTAACCTCAGGGAGCTTCCGGGCTCAGTGACCAGCCTCACCGTGCTGCTCTCCCTCAGGAGGGTAGCGCGAGGGGGCTGAGCACACGGTCTACGGTCACGTCACACTTGGCATACCCCATCTCGCCAGGTCCCATGGACCTGGTCTTCGCGTGACCCTCCCGAGCGAGAGCCCGACGAGGAAAGGTGTGATGGTCGGTTCGTACGTCAAGGGGGAATCCTGAGCATCGCGTCTCAAGAGCCTAACTGGCCACGTAGCCCCTCACCCCCTGGTCTTGTCTTGGTGATTCAGACGACCCAACGGCGGCTGAGGTATGCGCCGGGGCGGACCCTGCCGATGCAGAACGCCAAGGCCTGACTCTTGCCCTTTTCAAGCCGTTCGTACGTCAAGGGGGGCTCCTGAGCACCGCATGTCATGAGCCTAACTGGCCACATAGCCCCTCAACCCTTGGTCTCATCCTGGTGATCCGGACGACCCAACGGTGGCTGGGGTATGCGCGGGGCCGGGCCCTGCCGACGCAGAATGCCAAGGCCTGACACTTGCCCTTTTCAAGTTGTTCATACGTCAAGAGGGACTCCTGAACACCGCGTCTCAGGAGCCTAACTGGCCACGTAGCCCCTCACCCCTTGGTCTCGTCCTGGTGATCCGGACGAACCAATGGCGGCTGAGGTATGCATGGGGCCGTGCCCTGCCGACGCAGAACACCAAGGCTTGCCTTCGCGATTTTTCCTAAGTTGTTCGCACGTCAAGTGGGACTCCTGAGCATCACGTCTCAGGAGCCTAACTGGCCACGTAGCCCCTCACCCCTTGGGCTCGTCTTGGCGATCCAGACGACCCACCGGCGGCTGAGGTATGCGCGGGGCCGGGCTCTGCCGACGCAGAACAATAAAGCAAACAGAAAAAGTCGAGGAACCACAATCTAATTATTACAAAACATATTGTTCCAAGCAATCAGTTTTGAACGCCTCCACGAGGCATGCTACATGATACAGGACGAACAGGAAGGAGCAGTGTCTCCAAGCCACCTCTTCAGCCATGGGTACCGCCATCACCCGCCAAAGAAGCCTCGTCGCCAGCCGCGTCGCTTGGCCCCTCGGCCCCAGCCGGAGGACCGACGACAAGGAACATGCTCAGTATGGCATCCACGGAGCTCTTCACGGCGGCGGCAGCAGCGCTGCGGGGTTCAGAGTCCACGGGCTCGAGGAAGGTGGCGAAGTTGAAGTTGGCGTCCCAGAGATAGAGATGGCTGAAGACGCACGTAAGGGCCGAGGAAGAAAGCAAGCGAGCCTCACCTTCCACCAGAGAGCAGAACCCGTCGACGGCATCCTCGAGCACTGCCACGACCTCAAGGAGTAGGGCAGCATGGCTCTCCCTTGGGGCCACCACTGCCTTCTTCGAGGGATCATCCCCAAAGAGTGACTGCTGAGCCTTGTGGAACCTTGCCTCGAGGGAGGTGAGGGTGCTGCGCTCCATGATGGCCGCTTCTTTGGCCTCAGCAAGGGACGCCTGGACCGCGTCCGCCTCCTCCTTCAGCTTCGTCAGGTGGACATGCTCTGCAGCCTGTTCCAGGGCTTCCTTCTTCAGCTCAGCATCTCAATTGGCAAAGGCAGCCTCTTGGACCTTCAGCTTCTCCTTTCGCTCCTGGAGCTGGCCGGCCTATCGATCGTGAAGAGCCTTCAGCTCAGCTTCCATCGTGCGGCACCGATCCTTGGCTTCCGTGGCCTCCTTTCGCACCAGATCGTGCTCAACAGCAGCCATCCCGTACACCTTCTGGGCCTCCTCCGCAGAGCTCCAGGCCGCTCAGACAGACGCGTTGGCCTGGAGCGATCCAGAGATTAGCCCTAGGCGCCCCAACGCTATGCGCCGGTCCGGGCCCTGAAGTTCACCTTGGAGAAGGTTCAGCGCCGCTTGTGCCTCCTCGAGGGCTCCGGAGGCGGCAGGAGCGCCATGGCCCAACTGTGCACCGGACAGGAGAGAAGACGTTCTCGGCACCAAGGCAGGAGAAACCACAACAGCAGGCAAGACTGGGGGCTCCAGAGGCTGGGCGACCTCGGCAGCCGTAGTGACAATGGGTGACGACAGGGTCACCCCCGCTGAAGATGTTAGCACCTCTTGAGGGTGGGCTTCGGTGCCCTGAGAAGACGACATCGTTGCTGGAGCTGCAGGGGCCACGACGCTCTCCTTCGCCAGGGCTGTGGCGGCCACCTCGACGCGCTCGACTGCGGCAACCCCTGCGCCCTCCTTCTTCTTCGACGACGAATGTTGCCTAACAACGAACGAAGACGCTAAGCATCACATCAGGAATCAATAACAAGATCAGGGGGAAGCACTCACTGGTTAGAGAAGATGTAGTTCCTGTTCAGGCCCAACAGCGAGGGCTTCACCGGGGCAGTCGGAGCTGCACACTTGGGAGCAGGAGAGCACGCGGTCGGCACCACTCAGTACGCTCCTGGCGAAGGCGGAATTCTGCCCGGGGGGATCAACGCAGTCCTGCCCTTCTTCACGGCCGATCGCTTGGGCTGCTTCGAGGAGGCTGCCCCGGATCTCGTGCTGACCCCGAAAGGGCAAGCCAGCTCCGCCACCGGAGGCGCATCATCATCATCATCATCAGGGAAGTTACAGAGGAGATCCCTCTACCTCGGGGCAGAGGATTCCCCCTCTCCCTCCTCCTCGGTGGCCTCAGAGGAATGGTCGCCGGAGGACAGGTTCACCAAGGAGGCGGGCAGCGGGGGAGGCCCCATTAGCACGGGCCAGAACTCATCGAAGACTGGCATGGCAGCGGCAACCTCCTCCCCATTGACTCGGCGGTACAACTCGAGCCATTCCCCCGAAGGACCGCTCGGATCCTTTCAAGTCAAGTAAAGCGACACCTTGCTTAGCTCCTCCTCAGGAAGGGTGTCCTGGCGCAGGCAGATCTTGTTATCGGCGCCCCCAAGCTTCCACAAGGGGCGGGAGCAATCCTGGAGCGGCGCTAGGTGCTGCATCAGGAACTCCTTAACGATCATGGCCCCCATCAGCTTTTCATTCTTCAGTTTGTCCTCCATCTTCTTCATCAATGGCTTCAGGGAAGGGTCGGTGATCTTCTCAAAAAGCCACCCCTTCTCGAAGGAGGGGAGCTCGGTTGGCAGTTTCATCAGGTGCCGTGATCACTTGGCGTCCATTAGGACCCACCTCTTCAGGGCATCCTCCACCTTATTCCCGGCGCAGGAGATTGCATTGCCGCCCCGATCTGCAATGAAGCCGACGCACACATTAGGTTGGTCGCCAGTCATGCAGAGGAAGAAGAAGTAGTAGAGCATGGCGACGGAGGGCATCCCCCCCACGAACGTCTCGCAGTAGAAGGCGAAGATGGACAAGAGGAGGATGGAGTTGGGGTGAATATGGAGCGCATGGATGTCGTAATGATGGAGAACGGAGTAGAAGAAGCGGGATATGTCAGGACCCCGATCCTAAGTCACACCGATCTAGCATGTAACACATCATATCACTTTGCGGCCACACGCACGGTATTCCCACGGGTGCCACCTTACCTGGCTCGGGACCGTTTGCGCCTTTTGGCTCACGTATATGATGGTGTCGCTAGCATCCATATGACAAAGAACCCGGGCCGACATGACTAGTCGTAAACCCAAAGTGGCACTAACTTACAGGGACAGGCATACATGACCCAGCAACGAACGTGTCGGTCAACAGCGAGTGAATCCGGGCTGTAGCAGCTGGGCTAACAAGACTCCGGAGAATCCGGGCTGTAGCAGGCTAACAGGACTTCGATAGACACCGCATGACATTTCCCCGAAGGGAAAGACACAGGAACGAAGAAGGACACATGCCGGCCAGCCTAAGTGTTCCGGAGCAGTAGCGAGCTACCATGGCCCAGTGGAAGCACCAGGAGATATTTCCCGGTAAGAGAGGCTACCAAGAATAAACAACTAGGTTGTCGGATCCCACACATACCAAGCATTTCAATAATCATACACACAATATACTCGATATGTGCAAATACAACATGGCATCACAACATGACTCTACAACTCAAGTATTTATTCATTAGGCTCCGAGGAGCAAGATATTACAAACATGGGTCTCATGACCCAACATTCAGAGCATACAAGTCAAAGCACAAATGGAAGCTTAACATGTCTGAGTACAGACATCTACAAATGAAAAAGGCTGAGTAGCCTGACTATCTACCAGATCCTGCCGAGGGCACAAGATCGAAGCTGAGGTAACAAGCTAAACATCGAAGTCCACGCGAAACTACTATCTAGACTGAAGTCTCTCTGCAAAAACATAAAATAGGCAAATGTGAGTACAAATGTACCCAGCAAGACTTACATCAGAGCTAACTACATATGCATCATTATCAACAAAGGGGGTGGTGGGGTTTAACTGCAGCAAGCCAGCTTTGACTCAGTGGCTATCCTGAACTACGACTGCAAGTAACTCCTTTGAGGTGGCGCACACGAGTCCACATATTCTCCATATCAATACACCACTATGGATCCGCTCTCGTCTCCCTATGAGAACGCCATCTGCAGCACTCACGCTTATCTTGCATATTTTAGAGTATCCACTTTCACTTGTCTATGAACTGTACAGGCAACCCAGAAGTCCTTTACCGCGGACATGGCTATTTGAATAGATCATATTAACCCTACAGGGGTGTACTTCTTCACACACGCTCTCGCCACTTACCACCATGTACACATCATGTATCTCGGCAACCTTCAAGTGGAGGCCTGGCGAGGGTGTCGGCCATGACCTGACTAACCACACAAGTCTCTAGTCCAGGTTTATCGCCTATTCGGGTTCCATCCGCAAGGAGATCCGGCCGGGGTGTCGCTCACGGCCCCAAACGATGTGAGCAGGGTTCCCAAGCCCACCATTCGGGTGCCACTTGGTACACCATGCCACTGTGCCTAGTCTGTCCCAAGCCCACCTGTATCGGGTGCCACTTGTTAGACTACTAGCACTACCTACAAACACCAGAAACTAGTTGCAACTCCTGGACAGAGATCGAGTTGATTAATAAGTCGAGAGAGCTTGGAGTGCCCGGAGCCCAATGTGTGGTAGTAACTGTTCATGGATCACAAACACAGAACTCAGTTCCTGAGGATGGTTTCAATGAGACAACCCACCATGTACTCCTACATGGCCTCTCACCGCTACCTTTACCAAATCGTGTTCACACACTTAGCTCACACACAGTAGAACATGTTCATCACTGTTCCAATTCATCCCCGATGAATCAGACCCGACACAACTCTAAGCATAGCAGGCATGAAAAACAAGCATGGATGAGTAGGCACATCAGGTCTCAAACAACTCCTACTCATGCTAGTGGGTTCATCTATTTACTGTGGCAACGACAGGTCAAGCAGAGGATAAAGGGGTTCAACTACCGCAAGAAGTAATAGATGAATCGTTGTTGTCCTACTGGAGTAAAAGAGAGCAGGAGTGAGAGAGTGGGATTGTATCGGAATGAACAAGGGGGTTTTGCTTGCCTGACACTTCTGAAGATAGTATAGTTCGTCATCGGTGTCATCGAACTCATCGTCGAAACCACGTCTACCGAGAGGGGACAATTACCGGCAACAGAGAAGGGGCACAATCAATACAATGCAACAATATGATGCACGATCATGACATGTCAATATGTTGTGTTTTAAGCTAATGCAACTATCAAGAGGTTAAATGGAGTTGGTTTGAACCCTAGGTTCAAATTCAAACTCCATATGTGATTTCGTAAATGTAATTTAATTGAATTGTCCTAAACAGTAGTTATAAGTTGTTCTAACATGCATGAAAATGGAATATATGGATAGATTGGATTTTTCTAATCATTTTTCATATGTGAATTATTTCATTTGGAGTTATGGTTAAATTTCTATCTATTTTAGAAGTTTTGGGCATTTTCTGGAATTTACTGAATTATTTTAGATCCAGAAAATGATTAACTGTGTCAACATTGTGTCACTGTGATGTTAGCAGGTCAACTACGGCTGACCAGGTCAAACCTAACCAGTGGGGTCCACTGGTCAGTCACACAATGTTATCTGAGTCACAGACAGGCGGGGTCAGGTCAACAGCCACGTCAGCACGGTCAACTCTGACGTGTGGGTCCTGTTGGATTATAACTAATCTAAGCAGAAATAAAGTTGCAGTTAATTAGGGAGTGGGGCCCATGTGTCAGTGGCCTGGGGGGTTGGATAGAAGGGCGATTAGCCGCTAATTAAGTGTGCCACATCGGCGTGGCCGGAGTTAAGCCACCGGCGACCATCCAGTGCGGCGGCGGTGCTCGTCCCGGTGATTCCAACGATGAGAGGAGGCGGGGTTGCACTCGTTGGAATGCCCGCATTGCGGTGCATCCAACGATGGCCGCAGCTGGAGCCTGGGTGAAGCGAGTCAGTGACAGCGACAGCAAAGGCGGCTGCTGGAGCACGGACAATGCCGGAAGTGGCGTCGCGGCACGCTAACGACCGAGGTTAGGCGCTGGGGGGCTCTACGGATGAGGGAGTCCTGGATTAGGGGGTATCCGGACGGTCGGACTATATACTTCGTCCGGACTACGGGAACGTGAAGATACAAGACTCAAGACTCCGTGTCGTGTCCGGATGGGACTCTCCTTTGCGTGGAAGACAAGCTTGGCGATCCGGATATTATATTTCCTTCCTTGTAACCGACTCCATGTAAACCCTAGCCCTCTCCGGTGTCTATATAAACCGGAGAGGTTGGTCCTTAGAAGGTCGATCACGATCGCAATCATAATCATCATAGGCTAGCTTCTAGGGTTTAGCCTCTACGATCTCGTGGTAGATATACTCTTTTACTACTCATATCATCAATATCAATCAAGCAGGAAGTAGGGTTTGACCTCCATCGAGAGGGCCTGAGCTTGGGTAAACATTGTGTCACTTGCTTCCTATTACCATTAGCCTAAGACGCACAGATCGGGACCCCCTACCCGAGATCCCCCGGTTTTGACACCAGCATTGGTGCTTTCATTGAGAGTTCCTCTGTGTCGTCGCTGCAAGGCTTGATGGCCCCTTCAATCGTCAACAACACGGTCCAGGGTGAGACTTTTCTCCCCGGACAGATCTTCGTGTTTGGCGGCTTCGCACTGCGGGCCAATTCGCTTGGCCATCTGGAGCAGATCGACAGCTACTCCCCTGGCCACCAGATCAGGTTTCGAAACCTGAACTACACGGCTGATATCCGCGGAGACTTGATCTTTAATGGATTCGGGCCTGTGCCAAGTGCGCCGAACGGTCACGATGAGCACGGCTTAGACCTGATGTCGGACAATGCTCGGGATGTCATCCCTGCGGCAGACCCGGACCTAAATCCGGAGCAGACCGCGTTGCCTAAGGACGGAGGGATGGACCCGCCCCACAGGCCACACACTCATCTGCGGTAGAGCCGAACACAGGCCTCGCCCCCAAAGAAGCCTGCGACACCGGACCTCCGGACTCGTATCCAGCTGTAGGTTCCAGTCCACGCTCTCCTGAGCCCGCCGAACCTGGTTGGGCTCCTGTAATGGAGTTCGCCACAGCGGACATCTTCCAACACTCGCCCTTTGGCGATGTGCTGAACTCGTTAAAGTCTCTCTCTTTGTCAGGAGGCATGTCGGTGTCAAAACCGGCGGATCTCGGGTAGGGGGTCCCAAGCAGTGCGTCTTAGGATCAATGGTAACAGGAGGCAAGGGACACGATGTTTACCCAGGTTCGGGCCCTCTCGATGGAGGTAAAACCCTACGTCCTTCTTGATTAATATTGATGATATGGGTAGTACAAGAGTAGATCTACCACGAGATCAAGGAGGCTAAACCCTAGAAGCTAGCCTATGGTATGATTGTTGTTGTATATCTATCGACTAGCCTGGCCCCGGTTTATATAATGCACCAGAGGCCTAGGATAACAAGAGTC
Organism: Triticum aestivum; assembly: GCF_018294505.1. Lineage (NCBI taxonomy): Eukaryota > Viridiplantae > Streptophyta > Magnoliopsida > Poales > Poaceae > Triticum > Triticum aestivum. Next base: position 366,627,130 of record NC_057801.1, on the reverse strand, counting down.
CTAGCCGAATACGCCGGTGGGGGAGGAGTCCTTGTCTTGATCTCCAAGTCTTGTTGATTCTTCCTTGTATGCGACAGATGTCCGGACTGGCCCATGAGTATACGGCCATGGGGGTCCTCGGCCCAATCCAACTGATCGGGAGACGACGCATTGAGTACCCCCTAGTCCAGGACACCGTCAGTAGCCCCCTGAACCGGTCTTCAAGTTAGGGACGCTCCTCGATTCTTCCGAACTGTTCTTCATCTTCGGTTGCCGGTCTTGAAAACTGGTTCAACAAATCTTTTGATCTTCTATCTTGAGGATCGCCGAAATGCATTCGACGAGTTTATACGTCGGGTATCCAAGGAGCCCCTTTAAGTTTCCAGCCTTTATCAATGCCTTGTTATTTTTATGCCACACCTCGGGTTTGAAGTTGTTCCCGGGAGGCAGTGTCCCCTTGTGTCCGAGCTCTAACGCCGGACTGTATTCAAGGTATCTTTTGCAGCCGAGCACCAATGCCGGACTGCTCTCGAGCTCCAACGCCGACATGTATCCGAACTCCAACACCGGACTGTGTCCAAGCTCCAACGCCGGACTATATCCAAGATGTCATAGATCATCTTGGTCCAAAAAAGTTGAGGGAGTTTAGCCGAGCTTAATGCCGGAAATGCCCTCTAAGGAGCCAGCCACTTGCTTCCAAGCTATATGCTGAACTGCTTCCGAGGTGGTTAAGCACCTCGGTCATGGGCTGATTTTTGTCAATATTTTTGATTGATGCAATTTATTCTCTGCCGAGATACATAGCCAGTAGCCCTCAAGGTGAGTATCGGTCTAAAACCCGAGATGCACATGAAGGATGACATAAGACCGCTGATCCCCGTAGCCACTGAGACTCAGGTTGATTTGTAAAATGGGTCTGAGGATCAAGTCCTAGCTCGGCAGAATACTTCGGGACACAAAAAGCGGCATGCTCAGTCCTCGAGACTCAGGTTGGGTGCGGCCTACCAACCTGAGGATCAAAATCTCCTCAGAAACTGTATTGCACTTAAAATTTTCTGCATAGAACAGGCAATGCAGTAGCCCCCGAGACACTGGTCGGGTGGCAACACCAGATCAGGGGATCGATGTGCCCCTTTAATATTTGTAAATAATAAGCCCGGAGCCCAGTAGCCCCCGAGCCTTAATGCGGGCACGGGAGGCCGAATTAAGGATCGATATCCATAGTAAAATCACAAATGATGTGTAATGACTCTATGTATCCAAGTACTTTACGCCATTAATGCTCGGATCCGCATTGTACAAAACTTTGTTGACCGACCATCGGCTTCCACCTCCTCGGCCAATAGCCGAGGAGTGTTTGTCCTACTTTATAAAGCCTTTATGAGGGCAAAGATTTACAACAAACAAGGCAATCTGGCCATACGGTTTTATAAATTACAAAGGTACGCAGAGAGACATGCTGTATTACTGTTTAATAGAAGAAATGTCTTCCAAAGAAAATAGTCCCGCTATCGGTTCCTTTCTTTGGGTTGTCATGCTAAGCATGATCATGAAACCTCAGCTCCAATGTAAGAGCAAAATATCGAGGATTTAGTTTGGGAGGCCAGTTAATAGCCCCCGGTAGTGTTCGGCGACAGTCGAGGTCAAGCCGTAAACACTTCGGCCATTGTTATGAATGGCCCGTCATTTAACGCCGTCATCGGATCGCCGACCAGTTTATGCTTATTGTGACAGTCAGTTTTCGGCTTTCTCCACTAAGGTGCTTAACCATGTGAGCTGGAAGCACAATTGCAGTGGTTCTCCCTTTGCACACCTAGCCGAACAAAGCGGAACATAGGAGGCAAGCGCAGGAGTCGGGCAACCCAACTATTGACCGATGACACAATTCGAAACCGATGCATATATATAGCAATATCTGAGAATGTTTTTGCCGAATCTCTAAAGGTGTCCGGCGTTGCACTGTGAGACTTGTGCTGAAAACACACAAATAGTTTAAAAGTGCCATGGGCTCGAAAAGCCAAAAAACTTATTCAAAAAGTTAATGTTCGAACTAGATCAAATGTTCGGTGCCAATCCGAAAATTGGACTTTAGAAAAAAAGGTGCTTCTGCCGTGCTTTAACATGACACATCCTATCTCAAAATTTCAAGCGGGTCAGCCTACGGCTTACTAGGCTAGTTTAGCAAACTAAACTCCTAGCGGCTTTGAGAGAGAAATTAGGCTCCCCGGCTAGTGACCGCACACTTGTGTCGAAAAAAGGAGTGATAAATAATAAAAACTTTGCAACGACTAAGAAGAAAAACACTTATCATAAAACGGCTCATATAAATTTAAGAGCCCCCAAGTGACTTGGGTAAAAGAATGATTGCATGTACCGAAGTACTCATATCATATCTATGTTCAACCGAACTTTAAACGCGTCTTAACCGACCGTCGGCTTCTCCCTCTTCGGTCAAGGACCGAAAAGTGTTATGTACTCCATCTGTCGAGAATATCGACAGTGTTTTCAATAACCAGGCAATCGGGCCATAAGGCTGTAACAGACAAAGCGCGCTCAGGGAACTTATGCTATATTACTGCGAAGAGTAAGAAGCATCTTTGAAGAAAATAGTACCCCCACCGCTACCTTTCTTCGGTGCTCATTGTTATTATGAGACTTGTGCAATAGATTTTTTTGTACTCATGAGTTCCGTTGTGTGCCGACCATGATTTCAAACAGTAAGAGCGCTAGCTTTCGGCTTCACCCAGTCTGAGGTCCGGCTCGGTTGACCCGATCGTGGCAATCGCAGAGGTGCTCCCTTTACTCCCTAGCCGAACAATCGGGAACGTAGGGGTAAGCACAGGAGCCAGGCAACCCAGCTTGCAAATCGCTTAAGTCAATATGGTGCATATTGCAGCGTAATACACGAACAAGGAACGAAGCCGTAGAAGTATAACCATATGCAAGAGGAAAAAGCTTCATGAAGGAAGCCCCCAAGTAAACGGGGTATTTGAATTTGCACGTCACAAACAAAGTTTGGACAAGGAAATTTTTACAAGCCACTTTTTTTCCAAAAAAGTATAATGCTTGACCGAGCCGAACACAAGTTAAAATTTAAAACTTTGAGCATGAAGACAACTTAGCTGGTTAATGTGTTCGGTATTGATGACGCGGTCCGAACTTGATGCAGGACAAGGTTCCATCCCCGAGACGGTCCCAAGGTGGCAGAGCAAAGAGCTCGGCACTCCGAAGTGGTGACATAGCACGGTCAATGCAGGACGGCAGGGTGATGCCTAATTCCCCGGCATGGGATAATGAAGTGTTGACGAAGCCCCCCGTCCAGCCAAGGTGACGCCAAAGGATATAGTCCGGCTGGATCATTTTCCTATGCACAAAAAATAGTGCAAACCGGAGATAATAGTAATAATAATAAAAATAAAAAAATTCGTTGCATAACAAATAATTTATGCAAAGTGAGTAATAAAAGAAATATGGCCTGGCGCCGAAGTCAATGTCGATGCAGGGCGGCAGCGTGATGCGGTAAGGGCATGGCAACGCCTGAATTCACAGGTCGGTTCGAGTTTTGGATGCGGCATTCGCCGGACTATGTACGGAAACTGACCGAACCACCATGCGACCGTCGTTAATGCGGCCACCATTTGATAGACCTGCGTACATATGACGGACAAACCAGAGTAATAATTCATTGGAAAAAATGAACCCTAACAAGCAAAAAATATTAGGATTAATAGCACCTGGCTTATTTGTTGTAGCAATTCGAAGAAAGGTGATTCCCAAAATTGGGACTCGATCTGCACACTTATCGCCTGATGGGCGATAAAGCAACGGCATGGCGATGCTGGCAAAGGTCGGCTCGCCGAGGCAAAGCCCTCGGTCCAGCTAACGTGACGGAGCTGGTCGGCCAGCGACGCCGAAGTCTCCGGAGTAGGTTGATGAAGAGATGATGAAGCCCCCGGTCCAGCGATGCAGGTCGTGACGTGGTCGATGCAGGTGTGCCCGCTCCGTGTAATCCGTGGGGCGGCGATGTTGGTGATGATTTATCCTTCGCGATGCCGAACTATTGTTCGGCTGGCCGAGATGATGATGCAAAGAAATTGAGCTCGGCTCGACAAAGCGACGACGTGTCTAACGCAGGTCGGCCGCCGTGGATTGATGTTGTCGGGCTGGTTTGACACCGGCGCGACGGTGAAGTTCGTATTGCAAGAATACTTTTAATACTACTGGATGTGTTTGAGAATAAAACACAACACCCCATACGAAAACTTCCTTCGAAAAGGATGTCCGAGATCCCGTCCATAAAGAAGATGAATTCGGGTCGCATTCGTTCTCACGCAGAAAACAGATCCAAAAAGTGACACACTAATCGGAAGTTTCCCGGAGTTTGGACGGTCGGATCGAGCTGAATTTTTGGCAGGTGGTAGATATGGGAATTCCGCAGCAAATCAACGGTTGGATCCTCCAAAGGACATCCGAGCTAGATGCTGGATACCACGCCCTAAACTCGTCCAGGTTCTCGTCCAGATTCAACAGGGCTCCGGTATATCGGAGATTGCCGGAGATTCCTCCATCGGAACTCGACGAAATTTTTGCAGGGTTGTTGAAGACTTAATTCCGCATAATTCCATCAAAGTAATCGTTTAAGCGAAACTCGAGGAGGTGGTGGCGGCGGATACACGTTTTTTGTCCAGAAAAACAGCACGGTCGCCTGAGGGCAATGTTGACGTTGAGCCCCCGAGCTCCATGGATGACTCCTCCATGATCTTGATAGAGATCGGAGTTGGTGTTGATGAAGGCCTTCATCCGAACATGACGATCGGAGGTAGGGCGCAGTCCTCGGTCAAGCCAAGGTGACCAGTCGAGCTGGCGACGAAGAAGCCGACGTCGCAGTTGACCTGCAGTCGAGCCATTGATCCTTTCGCCGATCACACAGCGGAACTCTCAATGAAAGCACCAATGTCAGTGTCAAAACCGGCAGATCTCGGGTAGGGGGTCCCAAGCAGTGCGTCTTAGGATCAATGGTAACAGGAGGCAAGGGACACGATGTTTACCCAGGTTCGGGCCCTCTCGATGGAGGTAAAACCCTACGTCCTGCTTGATTAATATTGATGATATGGATAGTACAAGAGTAGATCTACCACGAGATCAAGGAGGCTAAACCCTAGAAGCTAGCCTATGGTATGATTGTTGTTGTATGTCTATCGACTAGCCTGGCCCCGGTTTATATAATGCACCAGAGGCCTAGGATAACAAGAGTCCTAGCCGAATACGCCGGTGGGGGAGGAGTCCTTGTCTTGATCTCCAAATCTTGTTGATTCTTCCTTGTATGCGGCAGATGTCCGAACTGGCCCATGAGTATACGGCCATGGGGGTCCTCGGCACAATCCAACTGATCGGGAGACGACGCGTTGAGTACCCCCTAGTCCAGGACACCGTCAAGGCTCGTGGCCGAACTATGTCCGGCTCGAGTGGGAAGTGGGCGACGAAGGAATTCGTTGCCCACCCACCACCCACTTCATTGCCAAGGTCGATTATTTAACCGACGTGCTAGACTTCGACTCCAAAAACATCGATACTATGGACGACGATGCAGCAGAAGAACAGGAACCACCGCTTATGGGGCGGTGGACAACCACCTCCTCATATGATATATATATGGCGGACACTCCGAAGGAAACCAATGGCGATGAGGCAATGGAGGATAACCCCTCAGGGAAGAAAGCAAAGCATGGGCGTCATCAACACCGCTCCAAGCCCCGCCACAGCAATACCGGCACAGGAGACGAAAACAATCCGGATAGCTCCAAAGATGAATACAACCCTGATCAGCTTGCCTTCAAGCAGGCCAGACTGACCACGGTGGGATACTTGGAGAGGAACAACTATATGCCCCCTCCAAAGACAAGGTAAGCCTCGGCAATGACGAATTCGGCATGCCTGAAGATCCAGTGGAACAAGTTCGCTTCAAGCGACGGCTCATGGCCACGGCAAGGAGCCTACAAAGGAAGCAATAGCAGCTTAAGGCTGACCAAGATTTGCTCGTGGACAGGTGGACCAAGGTCCTGGCCACCGAAAAATACGGACCCGACCGCCCCGACAAAGGGCACACATGGCATAATTTGCTACCTCAACCTAAGCAGGAGAACCCAAGGCACATACCCCGACGTCAACACACCACCACGGTCCAAGACAATACGAAGGATACACGAAGAGGCATCCTCAAGCCTCGGTGCAATTGTCATAAACGTCAAGTTAGGGAAGTTGGTGCCAAATCCAGCAACTCCCAGACCGGTCAGCGGACAAAGAACAGCTCAAGCCTGTCCGGCCCGAGCCACATACTCGATCAACCATGTGAAATTCATGGTACTCCTAGAAGGACGGCCAAGCACACCAATAAAGAATGCCGGATCCTCAAAACAAAGCGGTCGGTCGTGTGCAGGAAACAATGAGGGGAGGAGTCTAGTCAAAGGATCCCCCAGAGCATAAAAGTACGGCCGATCTCCCCCGATCATATCGACCGTACGGACAATATCAACCACAGCAATTTAATTGCACTATCTCTGGACAGAGTAGTCTGGGGGCTCCATCTCACATAAAGCCCCCGCGGGTATGAAACCACAAAAATCATCTTCTAAAAGATGCTAGGGGCAAAGGCCAAGTTTTACTGTCCCACCACTCTAACGGTTGTCTTCGGATCACCAAACAAATACCACGCCGGAGAATAACTCTTTGGCACTTTCCCCACATACAGTAATTACCATATGTTAACGAAACGAACCACGCTGACTAGATTCCACGTGGTAAACCATTAGGCCAGCCCCGTGTGATATAGTCACACCTATGGGCAAGGCCGAATGCCACCCTTAAAGCGGACATCATACCGCTGCCGGAGTAGCGAGTCGTGCCTGCCTATCAAAATTTTGATATGGCAGCCAACTATCCGGATACCAACTGAGGAGTCCATGCTACTTTACGATATAACGGCTAGGTTAACTAGGTTCTGATCAGGCACCCTCGGTCCAACCACAAGAGGACATTCAGCTGCCCTCAAGTATTTGCCTTCACGAACTAACTTTGACGCAGAACAGGATTGGCAACGTAGAATCAGCCCGGACACACAAGGGCAGGAACACACAAGCGACCCCCCCAAAGAAGGCAGTCCGGAATCACTGCAGATCCACTCACAACCCCCTCCAGTCCGGCCATGACAGGTTCCGCCAAAAACACCTCTTTTCATAATCATAAGTCGTACTCATATGCATAGACATATCATCCTACTATAGTGTGTAGATTTAAACAACACTTACCAGCTGTCATTCTTCATTAGATGCCACTTTTTTGCCCTCAACGGCACCCATACGTCGTATTAGGCCCCACTACGCTAGGGGCTTCAGAATACTCCTACTACGACAAAGTCCAGCCACCTTCCAGGTCGCTCGGCACCCCGAACTTATAGCACTATATGCATCAGCTCCGAATCATGTATTGGGTCATTAGTTGGGTTTGCCCGGCTCCCATGTTTTGGTACCTTACGTTCGGCTCTATTGGCTAAGGTAGCGCTGGGAGAACTAGTGCGATTGTGTCCCGGTTCTTCCGAACGAGCACCTCAGTAGAGAAAGCCGAAAACTGACTGTCATGATACGGCGAGAGCTAGTCAGCTGTTCGAGAGGTTATAAAATCCTTAAAGATTTATTCCGCACAATGCCATTATAAATGCAAAGTGTGAAGGATCGGTTTTCCGATATGGCGCCGATAGAGCCCCCAGTTCGGCCTTCCGAACACTAGGGGCTACGCCGACCATACTCGAACTCCTATGGCTAAGTGAGAGCGGTAAAGCCCTATAATCTGATTGCCTGGTTCAGCGAGGAACACCTCCTTAAAGGACCCAACAATGGGATAAAGAGTGTTCAGATATGTCCCGAACACCCCCGTACTTTTTACGTGGGGGCAGAAGCTGACGACTGGCCAACTCACAGGTTTTATGAACACTAAACGGCCGCACAGGAAGAACAAGCTTTCACATAAAAAGGGAATAATTAATAAAAGTGTCATTTCCCCGCATTACAATGGCACGACGGCCTTCAGGTAAATATAGTGTCTTTAGCACACTTGTCCGCCGCAAGGCGGGCCCCTTTTAGTACACCCTCATAGTACAACTCGGGCTTGTGATGCTCCTTACCCTGCGGTGGCCCCTCAGTCATCAGCTTCTCAGCATCAAGCTTCCCCCAGTGCACCTTCGCGCGGGCAAACGCCATGCGCACACCCTCTATGCAAATCGATCGCTTGATGACATCAAGCCGAGCGCAAGCACTAACAACCCGCTTCACAAGTCCGAAGTAACTGCTTGGAATTGGCTCCGCGGGCCACAGCCGGACAACCAAGTCCTTCATGGCTAGTTTAGCCGCCTGGTGCAGTTCGACCAGCTGCTTCAGTTGATCGATAAATGGCACCAGATAATTCGACGCCAAATACTGCGACCAAAAATCCTTCTCCGCAGACTTCTTCTCCTCCGCACGGTAGAATTGGGCAGCATCTGATATGCTGCGTGGCAGGTCCGCACACACACCAGAAGGAACAAGAATTCCGTTCGTTGCTTAGCGCCCCTATTACTATGCAAAAAATGGCTTTGAGTACAAAAGGCCTTACCAGCCGCAACCTTCCGTGCCTCCTGAATATCCTTCAGAGCACCTCGGGCTTCTTCCCGAGCATCCTCGGCGGCTTGGAGAGTTTGGGCGAGTTCAGATTCTTTCCCTACTAAACTCTGCTCCAAATCCTCACTCTTCTTCACCGCCTCTTAGAGCTCTCGCTTAGCTTCGATGACCCTGGCCTCGTGTTTCTCACGAAGAGCCTGTTCAGTGGCAGCCTTCTCGTTGGCTTCGGCCATAGCCTTCTTCAGCGCCTCAAATTCGGCACTCGCTCCTAGAGCATACAATACAAATACTTTTCATCAGGCACAATTACTCATTCATGCCGAATCCAAGACAATGTTTCAACATACCTTGCTTGTCCTCCAATTGCTTCTTCACACGGCCAAGTTCCTCTTCGGCCCGTTCCAGGCTCTGCTTCAGTCCGGACACCTCCACATTATGAGCGGCGGTCTTCTCTGCAGATGCCTGTTTTCAAACAAAGGGATATACATCATTAAAAAAGGATCCTGCAGAAGCAGATGATTTGATCCCCTGCCCGGCTTTTTCTCTCTTTCGCCGGACAGTGCATCAGGGGCTACTACTCATATTATGACAATTCCTCAAAGGTTTCTTAGAAAACATACCTCAAAGGCCTTTATAAGGCCAAGTGTCGGTGTCAAAACCGGTGGATCTCGGGTAGGGGGTCCCGAACTGTGCGTCTAGGCGGATGGTAACAGGAGACAAGGGACACGATGTTTTACCCAGGTTCGGGCCCTCTTCATGGAGGTAAAACCCTATGTCCTGCTTGATTGATATTGATATTGTGGATGTTTACAAGAGTGGATCTACCACGAGATCAAGGAGGCTAAACCCTAGAAGCTAGCCTATGGTATGATTGTAATGGTTGTTGTTGTTGTTGCTGTTCTACGGACTAGAGCCATCCGGTTTATATAGACACCGGAGAGGGCTAGGGTTACATAGAGTCGGTTACAATGGTAGGAGATCTACATATCCGTATCGCCAAGCTTCCCTTCCACGCCAAGGAAAGTCCCATCCGGACACGGGACGAAGTCTTCAATCTTGTATCTTCATAGTCTTGGAGTCCGGTCGATGATGATAGTCCGGCCGATGACAGTTCGGCTGATGATGGTAGTCCGGCTATCCGGACACCCCCTAATCCAGGACTCCCTCAGTAGCCCCTGAACCAGGCTTCAATGACGATAAGTCCGGCGCGTATATTGCTTGGCATTGCAAGGCGGGTTCCTCCTCCGAATGATAGAAGATTGTGAACACCAGGATAGTGTCCGGCTCTGCAAAATAAATTCCACATTCCACCGTAGAGAGAATAATATAACAAGTTCAATCTGCTGACGTTTTTTGCGGCATGACGTCACGCCACTACCAAGCCATTACTTGAATCGTTTTTTACTCTACCACCTCAGCGCATTTAGCGAAGCGGTTTCCTTGGCACGTCTTGTCGAAGCAGAGATCGTGTTCCCCCTTAATCCGGGATTCTCATCAATACGGACGTGGGTAACCCAACCGCGCCATTGATGGTGACGCTTGGGGGATAAGCGAGTTTTACCAGGCCGGTGGGGGACGCATAGACTTCGCCCGCCCATATAAGGGATAAGGATTCACCTTTTCACCTACGCCTTCTTCCTCCTTTGCTTATCCATCTCCGCGCACTCGAGCTCCAGCGCCCAAGCCCGCACATCTCGTCTCAACCTTCCCCAGTTATGTCCGGAGTGGGAGGCAAGTGGATGACCTCCTCCGTTACGGAGGAGCACATCGAAAGACTGCGCAGCGCCGGCTACCTGTCCGGCGACATCGCGCACCGGCTGCCCAACGAGGGGCAGCTCATCCCCACCCCCAGGCCCCATGAGAGGGTCATTTTTCTTCCCCACTTCCTCCGCGGACTGGGTTTTCCACTTCACCCCTTTGTCCGGGGGCTCATGTTCTACTACGGCCTGGATTTCCATGATCTGGCGCCGAACTTCATCCTCAACATCTCGGTGTTTATCGTCGTGTGCGAGGCCTTCCTCTGCATCCAGCCCCACTTCAGCTTGTGGCTCAAGACCTTCAATGTCAAGCCGAAGGTAGTGAAGGGCACTCAAGCGGAGTGCGGAGGCGCCATGTTGGGCAAGATGCCCAATGTCCTTTGGTTCAAAGGGGCCTTCGTGGAATCCGTCAAGGGGTGGCAATCGGGGTGGTTCTATATCACCGAGCCGCGCGACCCTAAGTGGGCGGCGGCCCCCGAGTTCAGATCTGGTATCCCCACGTAGCTCACCTCCTGGAAAGAGAAGGGCTTGCTGTGGGGTAGTTCGGAGGAGCTGATGGGACTCCAAGCCTATATCCAGAAGCTGGTGAAGAAGCTCAGGCTGGTTAACGTGGTCCAAGTCATGCTCGTCCGCCGGATTCTCCCATGCCAAGAGCGGGCATTCAATCTGTGGGAGTTCAATCCGGAACAGCACCAGGCGCTGAGCGGGCTCTTCGACACGACGTACGAAGGCGCCTGGAGGGTGCTGTTTAAGGGCGCCGAAGCCCCCGCATCCGCGACTGAAGATCGCGGATTTTGCTCGCAGCGCCAAGCCGACGAGGTAAGTGATTCTACCCCTTTACGGGACACTTGCTTTTCATAGTTTGACTCTATGCGGGTTTTAATTTCCCCTTTTCCTTTGACAGGACTGGATGAGGAAGGCGGAGCAGATTATCTGCCCGGCTCCCATGCCAGAAAACCCAGTAGACGCCCATCTAGCGAGGCTGCTGGTTCCGGCACTGCACGTGGTGCCGGAGAAGAAGGCCAAGAAGGAGGCCACGGGTGCTCGAAAGAGTTCCCATTTTCAGGTGTTTGACGACTCCGGGGCAGACTCCTCCCCCGAAAACGAGGAGGAGAAAGAGGACTCTCCCCCAGAGGAGGGAGAGAGGAAGAGGAAGGCTTCCCCAATAGGGGAGGCCGAAGGGTCCAAGAGGGGAAGGACTATTCCCCCGGACAGCTCAGCCAACATCAACATTGGCGAGGAAGAATGGCCTTCAAGGGCCAGGCCTCCGGCGAGATCGTAAGTATCCGGATTCCTGAATGAGTTATAATTTCTTTTTCTGCGTCACATAGTGTCATTCTGATGCCGCATGCTTCCTGTAGTCCGGCCAATGATGATCTCCCCGCTTCATCGAGCGGCTCGTTGGCTCCATCGGACGTAGACTCCGTCCCGACCTCCTCCACCCCTCGCGACACCGAGGACGCCGAGGTGGGATCCCAAGAAGGGACCCATCAGGGGGAGGCTCCGGAGGCGCCACAAGGCGGCCTCCCGGACTTTGCGCCGGACTCCATATCAGAACCCGCAGTGGTTCCGGAGTCCGGCCGGCGGCCCCTTCGCACGAAGGGCAAGACCGTGACGCCGGCGGCTTCCGTCCAACCGGAGGCGCCGGACAATTTATGATTTATTTCATAACTAAATAACCGTAACTCCGATCAAGGAAGAACACCGCACTATTATGAGTGCGGTGATTTAGAAGGTACAGCTCGCCAAGAGCGGGCTGACCGAAGCCTGCAGTAGCCTTCTATCAGGCTTTGAGGTAAGAAGTTAAAAATATGCAATGTAATACCGCATAGAAAGTAGCCCCAGATGCTCGGTTCGGTGTTCGAAAAGAAAAGCCGGACTGAGGATCTGAAAAAAAGAAGATATACGCAGGGTTGCTAAAAAATTATGTCAATATGGGTTGCATGCTGCGCTGCTGACCTCTGCCGCACTGACTGCGGAGGTCGGTGCTTTGAAGCAGGAGCTCGAGCGGTCCGAGCAAGAGCTCGGCCGCGCCAAGAAGCAGCTCCAGGACAAAGAAGGTGAGTAACACCACTTTGAACTTGTACCTTACAGAAAAGGATTTAGGTTGCAACAAAAAATAACAAGGATAACATGGGTACTGCAGGGGCCACGAACAAGGTGGCGACCCTGAAGGAGGCCGTGTCCGCGGCCGAACGCAATGCGGCCGCGGAACGGGCAGAGCAAGAAAAGCAGGAGGCGCAGGTGGCGGTGGTTCGGCAAGAGCTCCAGGCTCTCATGGAAAAGCATGAGAGTTTGGAGCGTGACTCAAAGACTCGAGAGTCCGAGCTTGCCTCGGCTCTCGAAAGTGCCAAAATTGCCAAGGCCGATGCCCATAAGTCCCTTCAGGAGATTGAGTTGGTGAGGAAGATAGCGGCGGGTAAGGCATTTTTCATGCAAAGCAAGCATGTGAATGTAAATTACGTGTTACTTACCCATATTCGGAGCTCTCCAGGGGCATTTGCAGATCTGCCTCGCAGTGTGTCTGATGCCGCCGCATTCTATCGAGCCGAGGAGGGGAGCTCAACGGAGAAGGTCTTCTGGTCTCAGTATGCTGAGGCCGGCCATCCGGTGCCCCCTAGCGACGAGCTGAGGCAGCTGGTCGAGCTCCACAAGGCGGCCGAGCAGGCCATGAAGGGCCTCATAGTCCGGCTATGGCCTGGAGAGGCCATGCCTGGGAGCTACTTCGGCCTCGTGCGACGGTTGGTGGATGCGTGCCCCTGGGTGGAGGTTATCAAGCGCTCCGCCTGTATTGAAGGTGCTCGTCGGGCCCTTGCCCGCGCAAAGGTGCATTGGGGCAAGCTGGATGCGGAGAAGCTAATCACTGACGCGCCACCAGCGGGCAAGGAATATCGTACGCCCGAAATGTACTATAAGACTGTCCTGAAGGGTGCCCGCAAGATTGCGGATGAGTGCCCTAGGGATGTAATTATTGAGTAAATTCGCAATGTGTTATCCTGTGCACTGAAAACTTTGTTCATATGCGCTAAGCAATGCTTGTTAATTTAAAATATTACCTTCTGTGCGGCCGTTTATTAAAATCTGAGAGATGGCAAGTCGTCGGCTTCAGCCCCCATGCCACGAGTGCTGGGGTGTTCGGGATAAACTTGAGCACTCTTGTTCCCATTTTTGGGTCCATCTAGGGAGGCGCTCAACACAACGAACAAGGCAACCGGACTTATAGTGCTTGAACACTCTCACTTAGCCATAGAATTCTATAATTTTAAATTTCGGCGAAGCCCCTAGTATTCGGAAGACCGAATTAGGGGCGCTATCCACGCCTTCGTCGGACATTATCCGGAACTTCGCTCGAAGCGGCGTAGGTCTTTAAGGACCCGAAAGGACCTCTCGAACAGCGACCAGTCTCTCGCTTTATCATGACAGTCAGTTTTAGCTTTCTCCACTGAGGCGTTAACCCGGCTCAACCGGGGCGCAATCGCAGTGGTTCTCCCAGTGCTACCTTAGCCGATAGAACGGAACGTAAGGTGCCGAACATGGGAGCCGGGCAAACCCAACTATTGACCCAAGACATGATTCGGAGCCGATTCATATAATGCTATAAGTTCGGGGTGCCGCACTTGTGAAAGTGTTCGGACTTTATCACACCATAATGCGGGGAACATAAGCCCCTGGTGTATTTGGCCGTACCAAAATGTACGGATGCAACATGTCGTAAATGAACATATATATATATAAGGTAATGCAATTATGGGCAAAAAGTGCTGCATTTTATTCGAGAAGATCTGCTATGAGTGCGGAATGATACAAATAGTGCGGAAAGCAAGGGATTGGACGAATTAAAGGCGTCTCCCTCCAGGGGTAGGCCGCGGAATGGTGTATTTAACAAATTTAATGCTCTTAATGGAGACCACCTGAGTGTTCGTCGCGGCCTTTGTCCCTCCCTGGCTGTTGCATCATGAGTTCGGCAGGCTCGCCGCCGGACGGAGTTCTGTATAAAAAAGAGAGAAATAAAAGATAAAAAGAGCGACACACTTGGGAGCCCCTGGTGTGGTCGAACCGCACTCTGGGTCTGTTGTGGTTGTGCCTCTCCCCCTATGCCCATGGTATCTCCAGGGCGTAATTATGTACGCGGAGAGTTTGTCTTACAATTGTGCGAGGGCTGGGGTTGAGGCCGCATTGCTACACGTGCTCGGAATGTGCCAGGTGGTCTTGGTTGATGTTACTCCGGGCGCGTTTGGCCGTGTCCGGTTGTTCAACGGCCGGACTCGAAAATTGCCTTAAAAGGCTGCTCTGTACTTCTGCCGCGAGAGCCGCTGTATGTTCCTCCATTCGGAGGGAGCGTTCCGTGTTTCCATTGACCGTGATGACTCCACGAGGGCCTGGCATCTTGAGCTTAAGGTATGCATAATGCGGCACCGCGTTGAATTTTGCGAACGCGGTTTGTCCGAGCAGAGCGTGATAGCCACTGCAGAACGGGACTATGTCGAAGATTAACTCCTCACTTCGGAAATTATCCGGGGATCCGAAGACCACTTCTAGTGTGACTGAGCCTGTACAACCGGCCTCGACACCTGGTATGACGCCTTTGAAGGTTGTCTTTGTGGGTTTAATCCTCGAAGGGTCTATGCCCATCTTGCGCATTGTATCCTGATAAAGCAGGTTCAGGCTACTGCCGCCGTCCATCAGGACTCTTGTGAGGTGAAATCCAACAACAATTGGGTCTAAAACCAATGCGGCGAATCCGCCATGGCGGATACTGGTCGGATGGTCTCTTCGATCGAAAGTGATCGGGCAAGAGGACCATGGGTTGAATTTTGGGGCGACTGGCTCCATCGCGTATACGTCCCTTAGTGCACGCTTCCGCTCCCTCTTGGGGATATGCGTTGCGTATATCATGTTTACCGTCCGAACTTGAGGGGGGAATCCCTTTTGTCCTCTGTTGTTCGGCGGCCGGTTCTCTTCCTCGTCATCGCTGTGTAGCCCCTTGTCATTGTTTTCGGCGATTAATTTGCCTGCCTGCTTGAATACCCAACAATCTCTGTTGGTGTGGTTAGCTGGCTTTTCGGGGGTTCCATGTATTTGACAGGAGCGGTCGAGTATTCAGTCCAAATGGGACGGGCCCGGAGTGGTTCTTTTGAATGGCTTCTTCCGTTGACCGGGCTTGGAGCCTCGAAATCCGGCGTTGACTGCTGTATCCTCATTGCTGTCGCTGTTAATGCGGCGTTTGTTTTTGCTTTGACGCGACCTGCCATTGCGGTCCTTGGTATCCGTACTGCCAGCGTTTTTCCTGAGGTTGTTGCAGCGAGCTAGCCAGCTATCCTCTCCTGCACAGAAGCGGGTCATGAGTGATGTGAGGGCTGCCATGGATTTTGGCTTTTTCTGTCCTAGGTGCCGGGCCAGCCACTCGTCGCGGATGTTATGTTTGAAGGCAGCGAGGGCCTCTACATCCGGATAGTTGACGATTTGATTTTTCTTTGTTAAGAACCGTGTCCAGAATTGCCTGGCCGATTCGTCTGGCTGCTGGATTATGTGGCTTAGGTCATCTGCGTCCGGTGGTCGCACATACGTGCCCTGGAAGTTGTCGAGGAATGCGGCTTCCAGGTCTTCCCAGCATCCAATTGACTCTGCGGGCAGGCTGTTAAGCCAATGCCGAGCTGGTCCTTTAAGCTTGAGCGGGAGATATTTGATGGCGTGAAGATCGTCGCCGCGGGCCATATGTATATGGAGGAGATAATCCTCAATCCAAACCGCGGGGTCTGTTGTGCCATCGTAGGATTCGATATTAACGGGTTTAAACCCTTCAGGGATTTGATGATCCATTACTTCGTCAGTGAAGCATAGTGGGTGTGCGGTGCCTCTGTATTGAGCAATATCGCGACGTAGCTCGAGAGAGCGTTGTCTGCTGTGTTCGGCCTGGCCGGAGTAGTTGTATCCGGCGCGACGGTATTCATCGTGGGTCTTGGGGCGCCCACGTGATCCATAGATAGATCTGGATCGTCTTGCCTTGTCCTCCAATATATCCCGCAAGTCCGGCGCGTTCCCCCGTGGCTTCATGCTTTTTGAGCGATGCCGGGGTACGGTTTTGGTGGAGGGCTTGCATGCCTCTCTGTCGTGGCCACGAGGTGGTCGGTCTGCCGTATTGTGCGCTGGTGATGCACGTTTGTACGCTTCCTCCTCTAGTCGGGGGAGCAACTTGCGTTTTGGGTAACTTTTGGAGGGGCATTCGAGTTCATACTCTTCGGCCGCGAGGACCTCGGTCCATCTGTCGGCCAGTAGGTCTTGATCAGCTTGAAGTTGTTGCTGCTTTTTCTTTAGGCTGTTTGCTGTGGCCATTAGCCTTCGTCTGAAACGCTCTTGTTCGACGGGATCCTCAGGCACGACGAATTCATCGTCGTCGAGGCTTGCCTCGTCTCCGGAGGGAGGTAAGTAATTATCATCCTCGACCTCTTCGTCTGCCTCCCTCTCGTGAGGGCTTGCTTCTGCCTCCTCCTGCGCTGGATCGTGCTGGAGGGGGTTGTCTTCGGCAATTTCCGGGGTGTTATTATCTCCTGTGCCGGAATCTCCATTCTTGCTGTGGCGGGATTTAGAGCAGCGCCGCTGACGTCGGCGCTTGGGCTGTTTCTTTAAGGAATCGGCCTCCGTTGCTTCTTCACCGTCCCCATCTTTTGGGGTGTCCACCATGTATATGTCGTATGACGAGGTGGTCTTCCAGTGTCCTGTAGGCACTGGTTCTTGATAGTCTCCGGCATCATCGTCCATACCATCGATGTCTTCGGAGTCGTAGTCGAGTACGTCGGTTAGATCGTCGACGGTGGCTACGAAGTGTGTGGTGGGTGGGCTCTGAATTTCTTCGTCGTCCGCGTCCCAACCATCCTGGCCGTAGTTCGGCCAGGGCTCTCCGGATAGCGAGAGATGCTTCAGCGAATTTAAGATATCGCCGAAGGGTGAGTGCTGAAAGATGTCCGCAGCGGTGAATTCCGTGATCGGCGCCCAGTCGGATTCGATTGGCAGGGGCGCAGGAGGTTCGGTGTCCGGCAGAGAGTCCGGCACCTCGGAGTCATGAGCTTTATGCGGGACAAGGTAAGTGTTTGGCTCCATCGCCGTAGAAGTTGCAGCTCCCGAGGCGGTGTCCAGCCATCCGTCCTTGATCTGAGCGATCGGCTCCGGACTATGGGTCGGAGCGGATTCGTGTGCGGCCTCCAAGGTGTTGCCCGGCGGCAGAGTTAGGTCGTGCCCATTGTGACAGCACGGCACGCTCGGCTGTGGCTCAGATCCATCAAAGATCAAGTCCCCGCGGATATCGGCCGTGAAGTTTAGGCTTCCAAACCTGACCTGACGGCCAGGGGCGTAGCTTTCAATCTGCTCCAGGTGGCCAAGTGAGTTGGCCCGCAGTGCGAAGCCGCCGAATACGAAGATCTGTCCAGGGAGAAAAGTCTCACCCAGGACTGCGTCGTTGTCGATTGAAGAGGCCATCAAGCCTATCGGTGACGACACAGAGGAACTCTCAATGAAAGCACCAATGTCGGTGTCAAAACCGGCGGATCTCGGGTAGGGGGTCCCGAACTGTGCGTCTAGGCGGATGGTAACAGGAGACAAGGGACACGATGTTTTACCCAGGTTCGGGCCCTCTTGATGGAGGTAAAACCCTACGTCCTGCTTGATTGATATTGATATTGTGGATGTTTACAAGAGTGGATCTACCACGAGATCAAGGAGGCTAAACCCTAGAAGCTAGCCTATGGTATGATTGTAATGGTTGTTGTTGTTGCTGTTCTACGGACTAGAGCCATCCGGTTTATATAGACACCGGAGAGGGCTAGGGTTACATGGAGTCGGTTACAATGGTAGGAGATCTACATATCCGTATCGCCAAGCTTGCCTTCCACGCCAAGGAAAGTCCCATCCGGACACGGGACGAAGTCTTCAATCTTGTATCTTCATAGTCTTGGAGTCCGGTCGATGATGATAGTCCGGCCGATGACAGTTCGGCTGATGATGGTAGTCCGGCTATCCGGACACCCCCTAATCCAGGACTCCCTCACCAAGGCAGGAGTCATTCAGCCCACTCTCGGCGGACTGAATCTTTTCAATCACCGCACCCATGAGGGTCCGATGTTCATCGACGATAGAGGCGCTCCTTAACGCTGTCGATAGACCGCCAGGAAGCTCTGCTTGGACAGAGGTTGCCGGCGGAGTAGGCAAGCCTCCCCCCGTTAAAGGTGGCCGCTCGCCCGATCCTGGAGCCTTAAAAGTCTCCAGGACCGTGTCTGGCTGAGGTCCAAACCCAAGATCGCCCCCGCCGTCGACACGCCTAGGGGCCACCGCTCTCGTGTGTCTGGCCCCAGAGATATGCCCCCCTGGTCCGGGTCCCATTGAGACGACACCTCAGTGTCACACCTAGACTTTGGGGAAGGGGTCGCTGGAGGCGTCTCGCTCGCCAAAGCGTCTGAGCTCAGCGAATCCTTCGATGAGGACTGTCCGGCGCGAGACCTCGTCGGGCTGTAATATAGCGACAGTTAAAACTACTAGACCCAAAAAACCTCAGACGCATATGCGTGTTCGGATTTCGTATACTTACGACTTTTCCAGGGGCTGGGCCCTGGGATCCCACTCCGGGCTGCTGTCGGCAGCCGTGGTGGATGCCTCTGGGAGGGAACCTTTCCCCCTCTTGGGCGATTTGGCCTCCAGGGATGAGGAGGCCGTCCTTTTCTTCCCACCTCCTATGGGAGGCTCGTCTTCCTCCGCTTCCTCCTCTACGTCTTCAGAAGAAGGATGGTCACTGGAGTCTTCGGATTTTGCATCTGAAGCATCGCGACGACGGAGGCCACTCCGAGTCTTTTTGACCTTCTTGGAGGCCTCTTTCTTTGGCGCCTCGTAAGGCGCTGGGACCAGCATCTTCGTCAGAAGAGGTCCGGCCGGTTCCTCCGGCAGCGGGGCCGGACAATGTATCCACTCCACCTTTTTTATCCATCCCTGGGGTCATGATAAAGCATGATAAAAATGTCTCCATCAGGACATGCCAACTGAAGCATGGATGGACAGAGAATAGCAGTAACTTATTAGGCTTGCAGAATGGGATAATTGATACCCACGTCCTCGGATGAGCCCGGCCATGATTTGCCGGACTTAAAGAGCACCTTCCAGATATCCTTGTGGGAGGAGTCATAGAGCTCCCGAAGGGTCTGGTGCTCGGTTGGGTCGTATTCCCACAAATTGCAGGCTCGACGCAGGCAAGGGAGAACCAGGCGAACTAACATCACCTGTACTATGTTGACGAGTTTGACGTCCTTGTCGACCACACTCTGGACGCGCATCCGGAGCAGTGACAGCTCGTCGGACGAGGACCAGTTCAGGCCCTTCTTGGGCCAGGACGTGAGCTGCACTGGAGCTCCGCCTCTGAACTCGGGAGCTACAGCCCACTTTTTGCTGCGCGGTTCGGTGATATAGAACCATTGCTGCTGACATTCCTTGACGGAGTCGTTGAAGGTGCCCGTCGGCCAAACGACCTTGGGCATCTTGCTCACCATGGCACCGCCGCACTCGGCGTGCTCGCCACTCACCACCTTGGGCTTCACATTGAAAATCTTCAGCCACAGGCCGAAGTGAGGTGAAATCCAGAGAAAAGCCTCGCACACGACGATGAACATCAAGATGTTGAGGAAAGAATTGGGGGAAAGATCATGAAAATCAATCCCGTAATAATACATGACTCCGCGAACAAATGGGTGAAGGGGAAACCCGAGCCCTCGGACAAAATGAGGAAGAAACACGACTCTCTCGTGGGGCTCTGGAATAGGGACGATCTGTCTCGCCGGTGGAAGACGATGGCCGATCTTCTTGGCCAGGTACCTGGCCTCTCGGAGCCTCTTGATATCCTTCTCCTGGATGGTAGAGGCCATCCATTTGCCTGCTTCTCTGGATCCAGACATCTTTGGAAAACCTCTCTTCGATGGAGAAAAAGAGTGCTTGGGCGCTAGGGCTCGAACAGAGGGGAATGGGCTAGCGGAAGGAGAAGGCGTGGGTAAAGAGGAAGAGACCTTATCTCTTTATAGAGACGGTAAAAGCTTTTTGCGCCTCCCCACTTTCCTGGTGGAACCCGCTCGTTCTCCACTCGCCGCGATTAGCGGTGCGGTTGGATTACCCATACCCGTAATGATGAGGATCCCGCAATAAGGGGACACGATCTCTGCTGTGGCAAAACGTGCAGAGGAAACCGCCTCGCGATATGCGTTGTGGCTGGTTGTGGGAAAACAGTCCGAATAATGACCTGACCGTAATGACATGTTGATAGGGGCAAAGGTGTCCCGTCTTTAGATGAGATGATGGATATCGCTTTGGTGGAAGTGGACTTTGACGATCCGACTACGAACGTGCGAGGACGTCGCGCCTTAGCAATCGCTAAACCAACTCCGAGAGGTTATTGACCATGCCGGAGCACGATCAACCTGACCACGAGGGTATGTTTCCTACGAGCAAATGAAGAACAAGCAAGAAACTGAGATTGCAATCTAGATATTGCGAATATAAGATGAAAAGCTTTATTGATCAAGGTGGGGTTCTGTGACGCCTTTGTCTGTTCGTTGAACACAAACGAAGTACGCGAAGTTGCAGCTATGGCGAACTTTTAATCTAACAAAACCCAAAGTCTAAACGACACCATAAGGGCTGTATATGTGGAGGAAGAGGGGGGGATTTCGTGGCCCTTGGGGAAGGGGTCCGAAACCAACCATATCGCTTGTTTCCCCATACGGACTCTAGAAATAGCCTATACTCCAGTATTTCTAAAATATGTGGGCCTGGCCCAATAATAAGGTGACGCAGCACCTAGAATAGCCTCTGGATGAAAGTTATGAAGTAGCATCTTGTATATTTCGTCCAAGGCTTCATGCACTCATTATGGTGGCTTAAACGTCCTGAAATCATCACTTGTAACTCCGTTCTTGTTCCCCTTGCGCATGCCATCATCTCCATGCTTGTTCATGCTCCAATGTTCATCCTTCTCCAAGCTAGGCCCTTCATTTGTAAGCAAAACAAATGTATCCAATTTAGGCAGAATCATATTCTCATGAACATTAGAATCATTACCAAGAAACGAAAGTACCTGGTAATTTAATTGGCGTGCGCGAGCTCTAGTAATTGGTCCATTATGTATAGCAGCAGGGGCTGTGGGTGTAACAATGGTATTGATGTCCTCATCATCCTCCCCTTCTTGAAATGAAGTCGTCCTCGACAGAAGCTCATCTTCCTCACCCAAATAAGGCTTCAAATCTGCAATGTTAAAAGTGGGACTAACCCCAAAATCTGCAGGCAGCTCAAGTTTATATGCATTATTATTTATTTTCTCTAACACTTTAAAAGTACCATCAGCACGTGGCATTAGCTTTGATTTGCGCAAATCAGGAAATCTATCCTTACGCAAATGTAACCAAACAAGATCTCCAAGTGCATACACAACATGTTTTCTACCTTTATCTCCAGCAAGTTTATATTTAGCATTCATACGCTCAATGTTTTCCTTAGTTAACTCATGCATTTTTAAAATCAATTCAGCACGTTGTTTAGCATCAAAATTAACCTTCTCCAAAGATGGAAGAGGCAACAAATCAATAGGTGCACGAGGTAGTAAACCATACACAATTTCAAAAGGGCACATCTTAGTAGTAGAATGCAATGAATGATTATAAGCAAATTCAATATGAGGCAAGCATTGTTCCCACATTTTCTTATTATTCTTCAAAACAGCCCTAAGCATAGTAGACAATGTTCTATTGACTACTTCAGTTTGTCCATCAGTTTGGGGGTGACAAGTAGTACTAAAAAGCAGTTTAGTCCCCAACTTAGCCCATAAACATCTCCAAAAGTGGCTAAGAAATTTAGTATCACGATCTGAAACAATGGTATTTGGCACACCATGCAAGCGAATAATTTCACGGAAGAACAAATCAGCAACATTAACAGCATCATCGCTTTTATGACATGGTATAAAGTGTGCCATTCTCGAGAATCTATCCACGACAACAAATATGCTATCCCTCCCCTTCTTTTTTTGAGGTAAACCTAAAACAAAGTCCATAGATATATCCTCCCAAGGAACACTAGGTACAGGCAAAGGCATATATAAACCATCAAGATTGAGTTGTGACTTAGCTTTTTGACATGTAGTGCAGCGAGCAACAAAACGCTCAACATCCCATCTCATCTTTGGCCAAAAGAAATGTGTAGCAAGTACGTCCTCCGTCTTCTTCATGCCAAAGTGTCCCATTAGTCCTCCTCCATGTGCCTCCTGCAACAACAAAAGACAAACGGAACTAGCTAGAATGCATAGCTTGTTAGCACGGAACACAAATCCATCATTAACGACGAACTTGTTCCATGTTCTTCCTTTTTGACAATTCTGCAATACATCTTTAAAATCAGCATCATGCACATATTGATCTTTGATGGTCTCCAAACCAAATATTTTGAAGTCAAGTTGTGAAAGCATAGTATAGCGACGAGACAATGCATCAGCAAAAACATTTTCTTTACCCTTCTTGTGTTAAATGACATAAGGGAAAGTCTCAATGAATTCAACCCATTTAGCATTTCTACAATTCAGTTTAGCTTGACTTTTATGTTTCAAATATTCATGATCAGAATGTATAACAAATTCTTTGGGCCATAAATAATGTTGCCATGTTTCTAAAGTCCGAACAAGAGCATATAATTCTTTATCATAAGTAGAATACTTCAGACTAGGCCCACTCTTTTCAGAAAAGTATGCAACAGGTTTGCCATCTTGTAATAACACACCTCCTAATCCAATTCCACTAGCATCACATTCAAGCTCAAAAGTCTTATTAAAATCAGGAAGTTGGAGTAAAGGAGCATGTGTCAACTTATCCTTCAACACCGTGAAGGCTTCTTCATGTGCGGTACCCCAAACAAAAGGCACATCCTTCTTTGTAAGCTCATTGAGAGGTGCAGCAATGGTGCTAAAATCTCTCACAAAACGCCTATAGAATCCAGCGAAGCCAAGAAAACTCCTCACTTGTGTTTCCGTTTTGGGATGCGGCCAACTCTCAATAGCTTCAATCTTGGCTTTATCAACTTCAATTCCCTGTGGGGTAACAACATAGCCAAGAAAAGACACTCGGTCGGTGCAAAAGGTGCACTTCCCAAGGTTACCAAACAAACGTGCATCACGTAGAGCAATAAAAACATCACGTAAATGTTCCAAATGTTCCTCAAAAGATCTGCTATAAATCAATATGTCATCAAAGTAAACTACCACAAATCGTCTAATGAAAACACGTAAAACTTCGTTCATTAATCTCATGAAAGTACTAGGTGCATTAGTTAACCCAAAAGGCATGACTAACCACTCATATAATCCAAACTTAGTTTTAAATGCTGTTTTCCATTCATCCCCCAATTTCATACGAATTTGATGGTATCCACTACGTAAATCAACTTTGGAGAATATTGTAGAGCCACTCAATTCATCAAGCATATCATCTAGCCTAGGAATAGGATGACGATAACGAATAGTAATATTATTAATGCCTCTACAATCAACACACATACGCGATGTACCATCCTTTTTCGGCACTAGAATAATAGGAACAACACAAGGACTAAGGGATTCGCGTATATAACCTTTGTCGAGAAGCTCCTGTACTTGACGCATAATCTCCTTCGTCTCCTCTGGATTGGTACGGTAAGGCGCACGGTTTGGCAGGGAAGCACCGTGAATTAAGTCAATCTAATGCTCAATCCCTCGAATAGGCGGTAATCCCGGTGGCACGTCTTGTGGAAAGATGTCATCGAACTCCTGCAAAATGTTAGTGGCAGCAGGAGGCAAAGAGAAAGGCACGTCCTCGAATGAAAATAATGCCTCTTTGCACACAAAAGCATAGCAAACAGATTTGCTGAAATCTAGCTCATCAATATCAGATTTAGTAGCAAGTAAGCATGCACTTTTCAATTTAATTTCATAAGCAACACTAGATGGTTTACTATTAGGCTTCATTTGTTGCTCAAATTCTTTTGCCAGAATCTGATTTTCACTCTTATTTTTCTCCTGTTGTGCTTTATTAGCTCTATTAATATCATGTTTCAAAATGGAATCAGGAGTCATAGGAAGCAAAGTAATATTTTTATCCTTATGGACAAGAGTATACTGATTGTTTCTACCATGGTGTACAAAATGTTTATCAAATTGCCATGGTCTACCAAGTAATAAGGAACATGCTTTCATAGGTACCACATCACAATCAACATAATCAGCATATGTAGAGATACTAAAATGCGCACGAACAATACGTGTTACCTTAACCTTGCCGTTGTTGTTGAACCATTGGATGTAGTAGGGATGTGGATGTGGTCTTGTGGTGAGAGATAGCTTCTCCACCATCTCCATGCTAGCCAAGTTGTTGCAGCTCCCTCCGTCTATGATGACACGCACAGAACATTCCTTCACAACTCCCTTTGTATGGAACAAATTGTGCCTCTGATTTTTCTCAGCTTGTGTGACCTGCACACTCAAAACATGTTGAGCAACTAAACATTCATACCTGTCAGCGTCTTCAGGAGCCATGTATTGTGTCTCATGATCAGAATCATCTTCACCATGTTCTTCCCGTGTAATAAGAGCCAAAGTATCCTCATCATAGTCACCAGCGGACTCATACCCACCATCCTCAGTAGCAATCATCACACGCTGAGAATTGCATTCTCTTGCATAATGACCTCTTCCCTTACAACGACGACAAATAATATCACTTGTGTGCCCAATTGATGCCATGGAAGAATAAGAGCTCTGTGTAGGCCCGGCAGGTGCGCTCTTGGCAGATAGTGGTGGTTGTGCCTGCTTTCTTGTATCACGGCTGGAGGTGGCACCTAATGGAGGTGCTGGTGCAATGGAAGTAGAAGATGCACGCGGTGTCCATGATGAAGGTCGACCTGCAGAAACGTTAGTTCGCACCAATGCTTTTCGATCCTGCACTTCACGTTCAGCTTTACAAGCAAGATGGAATAAACGAGTGATATTAGTATACTCCTTATACTCTAGAATGGTCTGAATCTCTCTATTTAATACACCCATAAAATGTGCAAGCATAGGTTCATCCTCCTCAACAATACCACATCTAATCATGCCAGTTTGTAATTCTTGATAATATTCTTCTACATAATTTTTTCCTTGTCTCAAATGCTGCAATTTTTGAAGCAATTCACGTTGATAATATGGTGGAACCCAACGAGTACGCATAGCAATTTTCAAAGCAGCCCAAGTAGCTGGAATAGGATATAATCTACAGTGTTCAGACCACCAAACACATGCAAAGCTAGTGAAAGCACAAACAGCAGCAGGAACGCGTCTCTCCTCGGGATATTGTAAACATGTAAATCGTTGTTCAATTTCTAACTCCCAAGCAAGATATATATCAGGAACATATCTACCCTCAAATGGTGGAATATTCAATTTCAGTTTAGGAAGATGATCATGATCTCGTACCTGCAGGAGAGCCCTACCATTTTGATTATTTGCATGTGGACAACCTGGTGGTTGTGGTGCTGGTGGTTGCACGTAGTTCTGATTTTGATCAACCTCATCCTCGTAATCTCCCGTATAATCATCCACCGCATCAGCAGCAGGAGCCACAGAAGTATCAACAGCAGCACGAACAGTTTGGCCAGGCTGAAGAAGGACACGGCTCACTCGGCGGAGGGTTGTTTCGCGACGTGGAGGTAGTAGTAGTTGTTGTTGCAGAGGTGTGGCAGGTGCAGCCGGTGGAAGACGCGCAAGCAGTTCATTAAATCTGTTATCGAGCTTTGTTTCGAACATCTTCTCAAGGCCAGTGATCTTCTCCATGGCCTCTTCAAAATTGTTCAGCACATCTTGCACCTGCTCAGTCATCATTTGCTGAAACTTATCATGAAGCTCCTTGTTCGTTAAGTTCTCCTAGACAATCTCGTCGGCTTGTGATCCTGGCATGGTTAGCAGAAATAGAAACACACAAGAATATAATCCTACAGACTACTAACAAGTGGTGGTGGTGGGTGTCACAAATCCGTCAAGCAAAACTCAAATTCTTACCAGTTCTTACCCAGCAGCAGGCGGTGATCGGCAACCGTTGTAGTCAAAACTCTCAAAGCTTGGATAGAGCGATTACTAGGGAGAGTCAAACACATGATGTAGATGTATGTGGAGCTGGGAAGGCTTATAATATGGTAGATAAAGGGATCAGCAATAATCAATTCAGAGATGCAAAGTTGAAGAAACGCTCAACGACGGTACTGTGCTGGTCCTAGGCTAGACCGTGCTAGAGACGCGAGCCTAGAACACTAAAAATCACGGCGCTGCAGTAAGCAAGGGAGGAGCACACTCTGAATTTTTTTCTCTTCTTTTTCACTTTTTTTTGAATTTTTTGTCCTCTTTTTTTTGCTCCGCACCAATTTTTTTTTGAAAAAGTCTACAAATGGTCCAGAAACTGCCTAGCCAGAATTTTCCAGACTTAGTTTTTTTTGGAAACTGGAACTATTTTTCTTGTACGGGTGGCACTGATGTTAGGAAGTCCGACTTGGTCACGACTCGGAGTATGGCGTGATCTGGAAATCGAAATCAAACCAACAAATACTGGACTCGGACTAGGACTAGTGGCGCAGATGAATCTGGTGGAAACTCAGACTTGTGGCGTATATACGTAGGGCGGTGGAACACGGACTGGTGGCGAATCTATGATGGTGGTGGACTCGGATTATCGTGATGGCGGTGGATATTGGTATATGGCTGTGGTGGTGACGATGGTGGTAGATGGCAGCGGTGATGACGATGGTGGTATATGGCAGCGGTGATGACGATGGTGGTATATGGCAGCAGTGATGATGATGATGCGGCGGCGACGTGAGAACTTGTGAACAGAACTCGAAACTTTAAAGGACTAGACACTAAGACCAGCAAGTAGACACGATGATGCAACCGCAAATTCAACAACGCAAATACAGAAAATATTATGCAATGGCTCAGACTAGTTCGGATATGATGAACTAACCCTAGTTTTTTTGTGGCTTTTTCATGGACTATAGGTATAAAGAACAGACTAGATCTAAACTACGAAAAACTGTAAAATCTCACCGAACAACCTGGAAATCTGATACCACTTGATAGGGGCAAAGGTGTCCCGTCTTTCAATGAGATGATGGATATCGCTTTGGTGGAAGTCGACTTTGACGATCCGAGTACGAACGTGCGAGGACGTCGCGCCTTAGCAATCGCTAAACCAACTCCGAGAGGTTATTGACCATGCCGGAGCATGACCAACCTGACCACGAGGGTCTGTTTCTTGCGAGCAAACGAAGAACAAGCAAGAAACTGAGATTGTAATTTGGATATTGCGAATATAAGATGAAAAGCTTTATTGATCAAGGTGGGGTTCTGTGACGCCTTTGTCTGTTCGTTGAACACAAACGAAGTACGCGAAGTTGCAGCTATGGCGAACTTTTAATCTAACAAAACCCAAAGTCTAAACGACGCCATAAGGGCTGTATATATGGAGGAAGAGGGGGGGGATTTCGTGGCCCTTGGGGAAGGGGTCCAAAACCAACCCTATCTCTTGTTTCCCCACACATACGGACTCTAAAAACAGCCTATACTCAAGTATTTCAAAAATACATGGGCCTGACCCAATAATAAGGTGACGCATCACCTAGAATAGCCTCTGGATGAAAGTTATGAAGTAGCATCTTGTATATTTCGTCCAAGGCTTCATGCACTCATTATGGTGGCTTCAACGTCCTGAAATCATCACTTGTAACTTCGTTCTTGTTCCCCTTGCGCATGCCATCATCTCCATGCTTGTTCATGCTCCAATGTTCATCCTTCTCCAAGCTAGGCCCTTCATTTGTAAGCAAAACAAATGTATCCAATTTAGGCAGCATCATATTCTCATGAACATTAGAATCATTACCAAGAAACGAAAGTACCTGGTAATTTAATTGGCGTGCGCGAGCTCTAGTAATTGGTCCAGTATGTATAGCAGCAGGGGCTGTGGGTGTAACAATGGTATTAATGTCCTCATCACATGTCGTGCTGTCTAAAAAGTTGTCAGCAGATTACATTTGTAAAATATCATCCGCTCTATGATGGTATGTGAAGATCATGTTGCCAATCCGGACACGGTCTAACTGTTCGATAATGACTTTGGAGTATTCGAAGATGGAACCCTCCTTGCAATGCCAAAGACAAGACTGCACCGGACTCATCGTCATTGAAGCCTGGTTCAGGGGCTACTGAGGGAGTCCTGGATTAGGGGGTATCCAGACGGTCGGACTATATACTTCGTCCGGACTATGGGAGCATGAAGATACAAGAGTCAAGACTCCGTCTCGTGTCTGGATGGGACTCTCCATTGCGTGGAAGACAAGCTTGGTGATCCGGATATTATATTTCCTTCCTTGTAACCGACTCCATGTAAACCCTAGCCCTCTCCGGTGTCTATATAAACCAGAGAGGTTGGTCCTTAGAAGGCCGATCATGATCGCAATCATAATCATCATAGGCTAGCTTCTAGGGTTTAGCCTCTACGATCTCGTGGTAGATCTACTCTTGTACTACTCATATCATCAATATCAATCAAGCAGGAAGTAGCCTTTTACCTCCATCGAGAGGGCCCGAACCTGGGTAAACATTGTGTCCCTTGCTTCCTGTTACCATCAGCCTAAGACTCACAGATCGGGACCCCCTACCCGAGATCCACCGGTTTTGACACCGACAACGGGTTGCGGTGAGCTCAATGGGTGCACGCACGTGACCAAATGGTCATTGAGGCCACGTAGGCAACAAGGCTAGGCAGCGGCACGATTCGATCGGCAAGGGGGCGATGGCAATAGGGTGTAAATGATCTCGGGGAGAGGGGGTTACGACGCGGGAGCTCATGGTGGTTGCAGAGGTCGTCGAAGCGGGTTCGAGGAAGGCTTGACGGTGTCGGATTACCGGCGGCGATCTCCTCTGGCCGAGGAAGAAGATGAGGTCAAGGACGATGTTGCAGAGCTCCCACGGTCGAACAGGTTGCCGTAGACGATGCAGGAGTCGACGGTGGTTCTTATGGGCGCATCAACAAGGAGAGGGGTGGACGGTGGCCGTGGCTACGGCGAATGGTGGCGACGGCTCTCTGTTCGGGCGAAGAATGAAGAGGGAGAGGGGAAAATGGCCAGGGGAGAAGGGGGGTCAGCACGGCCTCGTCCACGTCTCCTAGCGCGGGGTTGGGAGGAAGGAGGCGTCGACACGGCGAAGCAGGAGGTGGTCGGGGCGCGCCTGCGTGCATCGGCCACGCGTCATGCGTCTGACTGGCGGGAGGAAGAAGACCTCCCTGGCCCTGGTGGGCCGGGCCAGCCAGATGGCCTCCCAGGTGTGCGCCAGGTAACTCTCTCTCTCTCTCTCTCTCTGCCTTTTCCTAATTCTTTCTGTTTTTCTATTTATTTTCCTCTGTTTTGAATTACTAAAAATACTAACCCATTTGTAAACTCCTGAAATAATTTGTGGACTCTCTCTGGATTATTCCAGTGACCCACATTTAGTTTTAGAATTATTTGAGCACTTAAATTATTTATAGTATTTAAATACCCAAAGTCAAATACAATATGATTTAATTCAAAAATCCAAAAATGATCTAAGAATATATTCATCATTTTTGGCAGAGGTTTCCACCTTAACCAGAAATCATGAACTTTTCTTGGGGACATTTTGGGTTTATTGAAAAGGATTTTAATCCACACTAGTTGAGTTGATTTAAAGCTAGGGTTTGAACATCCCCAATTCAGATTCATTTGAATCTTAAATATGATGACATGATGATCAAGCAAAGACAACTGGGGCTGAGCTAGGTCTATGACAACTCACCCCCACTAAAGAAGAATCTCGTCCCGAGATTCAAGACATGAGGTAAGAAGATAGAGGGGCACAAAGCTAACACAATCTTCTCAATCCAACTGTCCTTCTCAAAGATGCTGATTCATTGCTTCAATTCATCTTGACGTCTTAGCTTTCGAGATCTTCATCCAGCACGAGGACAGAGACGCTCTACAAGGATGGATCATTTTAATGATCACAAGATCAACTCACGGAATGAGACGTAGAAACATCTCTTGAGCTGAGAGGCAAAACACACATCAGGAAGGGCAGAAGAAACAATTTGACGAGGGTTTCAAAGTAGCGAGGAAAATATTTGCCATGATCCCATAACGGGGCACCTTAGAGGAGGTGACTCATAGAATCATCCCTTAAATGGCAAAAAGACCTACTTTTGATTCAGAGATCATTGAGACTTTCTATACCAGCCTAAGGCAAATTACAAACGATCCTTTGCCAGAGTTCGGTAGAATGGCATGCTCGGACTAGTATGGATGATGTGGATTACCTCGTTGAAGACAATGCAAGGAATGATTTTGCTTGCACGTGCTCTCAAGAACTTGAGCATTTCCTTATTCATCAAGGTTTTACCAATATACGTGCCAAGGATCCTGGCAACACAACGTACTACCATGATGAATACCAGTGGAAGATGCAGATGCAAAGGAAGATAACACCTTCTCAGATTTCACCTTAGCGAGGCCAAGGGGACAACATCTGGATGATCGACGGAGAGACATTTGGCACTCCGCTTCTAATGTTCTCCTTGATGTGCTAGTGCAACCCATTTATTAAAATGGTTTGGTACCTAGAGCATCAAGTAAAAGGTCGGACTTCGGGAGCACAAGAAACCATAAGGAATAAGTACAGAAGTAAATCCTATGAAATCCTTATGGGGGGTGGCCCACTTTCTCAATCAAGATACTACGATAATAGGTTTTCCGGCTAGGTGTGCTGACCATGACATCCACTTTACCGGGTTACAGAGAGACCAATATTATGGTTCTTGGAACACGTTCCAACCATCATATCTGCCTGAGATTCAGATCTGGTTGGTGTCGGAATAATATAGACTCATCGATTCTAGAAAGAAAAATGAAAGTTTGCAACACAAATCGACGAGATGACGTTGCGAGATTCTCGGGTAATGAACTATGATAGTAAGCTCCAAAACATGAGCTGGTTTTTCTACACACCTGTGGACACGCTATCCCAGACAGGCATGACCACATGGTAGTCTTATAATAAAACACTACCGAGTTCAGGTTGGGAAACCATCATTGCGGATAATGAAGTCTTTACATAAGTCATATGATTAGCTCTTATGAAGAAACTTCTTCTGCTTGAACAATTCAATCAGTGGCTTGGTGTGCTACAGAGTTCATATGGAACGAAGATGATCAGTCTAACAGACCACAAAATACTTCGCATGTGCATGACTGACTTGGGATGGTTCCAGAGGAGGCAAAACTAATTTCTCTAATTCACGGCGGCAACTTGCATCAAATGCACACATAGTAGAGGAAATCACTTCTTTCATCTGAACATATTCCTCATGAATGGGACATGAAGATAATGCTTATAGAAGTTTCCAATACTAGCTGGATGTTCCACATGAACCATGGAGAAGATATCAATGTTGCTGATGGGATCAACAACAATTCATCTAGGTTTCCATATAAGTGGAGTTCCACAATTATGTGAAAAAGGTGATAGCATTGGTCAGACCAAGAGATATAATGGTGTATGCTCGAGGAGACAACCATGAGTAAGACAACATTACGAACATCGTTGGTTCTGATTTGATTTGAGGATAACCCATACTCAAATCAAAGTTTGGACAAGACAATAGACCCAACAACTGATCACGGGGATCAGTTGATGAAGATATCATCTCTCTTCAACATACATACAAGATACCCCTTAAAATGATCTAAATCGGACAAGCTTTTATTTTCCAACTCTCCAAGTTGTTGTTTAGCTTATCCAACTAGCTTAGGGTATCTGACACAGATTCTTGGAGAAAGGGTGGTTTACAAGAAACCAACTTGATCACGAGCTCAACATAACAGTCAAGAAACAACCTGGTGATACTTCTGAGAAGATATTCGGAAAATCACGAACCACCGTTATGTTACTAAGCTCGAGAACAATCTTGCTTTCGAGGCAAGATGATATGATCAAAAGAGCGAGGGATTGACACAATCCTACTCATAGATCGAGGAGTGCACCAGAAATATGGACTAGGTAGCACAATCTATCTTAGAATGATGATTCAAGAACTAACACGCTAAAAATCAAATTATTGTCCATTTAACTACCAAGCAACGGAGTTGCTAGGAGTATTGATTTCACACGTCATGATTCACTTGTCGGTGTTCCGGGTACAATAACACAGGGACCAAGGAATGAATAATGATGGGAGAAGTATCACTACATCAAGAATTCATAAGAGGGTGTGCAATTCTCATGACATACTTGACATGGAAGAGGGCAACGCTCCAAGGTAGAACAGAACAAAAGCTGGATTGGCATTTTGATCTGCGGAATACAGCTTCTTTGACCCAATCCTAGATATGGATAAGGTACTGGAGTTTGATTCTCCTAGTCATTCTGAGATAGAATGGCTTGACGGACCACAGGAATAATAAGCACCGATGAACACAAATGCAGAACTACTCCTGACTATCAATTGATAAACGAGGGCCAGAAAACAACTAAAGAGGGTCAACTCAAAAGAACATATGATTATCTGAGTTGTGGATGCATAGATTAGCATGTCGAACGAGTTCAACATATTTCTTCCGGATAACTCATCCAGAGAAGGTAGAACTGATAGAGTCACAACATAGAATCGAGAACTCGCCAAGAGCACTCTGGTTGTGATCTTTCGGTTCAACGAGGAACTTCTGCCATAAGTAGTTCATGGTATTTGGAAGAAAGAAATACCATGAACCTCGAGGACTATTGCAAAGGTTACTAATAATCTAAAGGAACTAGCAACACTATCAACATGAAGTAAGTAGGGAAATCTCGGGTTCAGAAACCCAGGAGTAGAATGCCTACTACTAAGTGGCATCACGGGATGCTTTCGAGAATGATGGCCATAATTATCACACTGGGAACACAAAGCATGGCTAGATTACTTGGTGATACTCTAGACACCTAGGATCATAAAAATAGCTCCAACCTATATACCGAGACAATGAAGTACCTCAACACACTAGCTAGTGTGGTTAATCTGGCCCAGAGGAACATCGGGAATGGAAAGAAGGGAGTTGCAAATGCATCAGACTATTTAGAAACCTGGGATGACTCGGACAACATAACGGTTGTAAATGGTCAAAAAGATTTGAGACATCCTGAAAATGGTGGTATAACCACTCAACATCACAATATCAAGGTTCCAAGACCATTATCACACAGATGCAGTAGGAGCTCACTGAGGCTTGAATCCATCAATCTTATAAGTCTACAGATTAGTAACACGCAATCCTGATAGAAAGAAGAGAGAGCCTGGTTCTTTAACCCCGTAGGAAAGATAAGATGACTCAGATCAGAAGGGCATAAGGTATAAGGAGTAAAAAGAGCCTTACGTTCCCTTCCACAATCAATTCCCTTATATAACTAAAGAATTTCTAGACTAAACTTCGACCAGTTTGGCTTGGCAATCCTACAGGCAGTCAGGCTCTGATACCAAAGCTATCAGGACCCCGATCATAAGTCACACTGATCTAGCATGTAACACATCATATCACTTTGCGGCCTCAGGCACCGTATTCCCACGGGTGCCACCTTACCTGGCCCGGGACCATTTGCGCCTTTTGTCTCACGTATATGATGGTGTGGCTAGCATCCATATGACAAAGAACCCGGGCCGACATGACTAGTCGTAAACCCAAAGTGGCACTTACTTACAGGGACATGCATACATGACCCATCAACGAACGTGTCGGTCAACAGCGAGTGAATCCGGGCTGTAGCAGCTGGGCTAATAGGACTCCGGAGAATCCGGGCTATAGCAGGCTAACAGGACTCGGTAGACACCGTGTGACATTTCCCCGAAGGGGACGAAGGACACATGCCGGCCAGCCTAAGTGTTCCGAAGCAGTAGTGAGCTACCATGGCCCAGTGGAAGCACTAGGAGACATTTCCCGGTAAGAGAGGCTACCAAGAATAAACAACTAGGTTGTCGGATCCCACACATACTAAGCTTTTCAATAATCATACACACAATATGCTCGATATGTGCAAATACAACATGGCATCACAACATGACTCTACAACTCAAGTATTTATTCATTATGCTCTGAGGAGCGAGATACTACAAACATGGGTCTCATGACCCAACATTCAGAGCATACAAGTCAAAGCACAAACGGAAGCTTAACATGTCTGAGTACAGACATCTACAAATGAAAAAGGCTGAGAAGCCTGACTATCTACCAGATCCTGCCGAGGGCACAAGATCGTAGCTGAGGTAACAAGCTAAACGTCAAAGTCCACGCGGAACTACTATCGAGACTGAAGTCTCTCTGCAAAAACATAAAATAGGCAAACGTGAGTACAAATGTACCCGCAAGACTTACATCAGAGCTAACTACATATGCATCATTATCAACAAAGGGGGTGGTGGGGTTTAACTACAGCAAGCCAACTTTGACTCTGGGGCTATCCTTAACTACGACTGCATGTAACTCCTTTGAGGTGGCGCACACGAGTCCACATATTATCCATATCAATACACCACTATGGATCCGCTCCCTTCCCCCTATGAGAACGCCATCCGTAGCACTCACGCTTATCTTGTGTATTTTAGAGTATCCACTTTCACTTGTCTATGAACTGTACAGGCAACCCAGAAGTCCTTTACCGCGGACACGGCTATTCGAATAGATCATATTAACCCTACAGGGGTGTACTTCTTCACACACGCTGTCACCACTTACCGCCATGTATACATCATGTATCTCGGCAACCTTCAAGCGGAGGCCTGGCGAGGGTGTCGGCCACGACCTGACTAACCACACAAGTCTCTAGTCCAGGTTTATTGCCTATTCGGGTTCCATCCGCAAGGAGATCCGGCCGGGGTGTCGCTCACGGCCTCAAACGATGTGAGCAGGGTTCCCAAGCCCACCATTCGGGTGCCACTTGGTACACCGTGCCACTACGCCTAGTCTGTCCCAAGCCCACCTGTACCGGGTGCCACTTGGTAGACTACTAGCACTACCTACAAACACCAGAAACTAGTTTCAACTCCTGGACAGAGATCGAGTTGATTAATAAGTCGAGAGAGCTTGGAGTGCCCGGAGCCCAATGTGTGGTAGTAACTGTTCATGGATCACAAACACAGAACTCAGTTCCTGAGGACGGTTTCAATGAGACAACCCACCATGTACTCCTACATGGCCTCTCACAGCTACCTTTACCAAATCATGTTCACACACTTAGCTCACACACATTAGGACATGTTCATCACTGTTACAATTCATCCCCGTTGCATCAGACTTGACACAACTCTAAGCATAGCAGGCATGACAAACAAGCATGGATGAGTAGGCACATCAGGGCTCAAACAACTCTTACTCATGATAGTGGGTTTCATCTATTTACTGCGGCAATGACAGGTCATGCAGAGGATAAAGGGGTTCAACTACCACAGCAAGTAACAGATGAACCGTTGTTGTCCTAATGGAGTAAAAGAGAGTAGGAGTGAGAGAGTGGGATTGTATCGGAATGAACAAGGGGGTTTTGCTTGCATGGCACTTCTGAAGATAGTATAGTTCTTCATCGGTGTCATTGAACTCATCGTCGAAACCACGTCTACCGAGAGGGGACAATTACCGGCAACAGAGAAGGGACACAATCAATGCAATGCAACAATATGATGCATGATCATGACATGTCAATATGCTGTGTTTTAAGCTAATGCAACTAGCAACAGGTTAAATGGAGTTGGTTTGAACCCTAGGTTCAAATTCAAACTCCATATGTGATTTCTTAAATGCCATTTAATTGAATTGTCCCAAACAGTAGTTATAAGTTGTTCTAACATGCAGGAAAATGGTACAGATGGATAGATTGGATTTTTCTGATCATTTTTCATATATGAATTATTTTATTTGGAGTTATGGTTGAATTATGAATTTTAGAAGTTTTGGGCATTTTCTGGAATTTACTAAATTATTTTAAATCCAGAAAATGATTAAGTGCATCAGCATTGCGTCACTGTGACGTCAGCAGGTCAACTGCGGCTGACCAGGTCAAACCTAACCAGTGGGGTCCACCGGTCAGTCACATAGTGTTGTCTGAGTCACACACATGTGTGGTCAGGTCAACAGCCACGTCAGCACGGTCAACTCTGACGTGTTGGTCCCATTGGATTATAACTAATCTAAGTAGAAATAAAGTTGTAGTTAATTAGGGAGTGGGGCACATGTGTTAGTGACCCAGGGGGTTGGATAGAAGGGCAATTAGCCGCTAATTAAGTGTGCCACGTCGGCGTGGCCGGAGTTAGGCCGCCGGCGACCATCCAGTGCAGTGGCGTCGCTCGTCCCGGCGATTCTGGGGACGAGAGGAGGCTGGGTTGCGCTTGTTGGAACGCCCGCATTGCGGTGCGTCCAACGGTGGCCGCAGTTGGAGCCTGGGTGAAGCGAGTCGGCGACAGCGACGGCAAAGGCGGCTGACGGAGCACTGGCAACGGCGGAAGTGGCGTCGCGGCACGCTAATGAGCGAGGTTAGGCACTGGGGGGGGGGGCTGTACGTGTCACAGGAGCTCAATGGGTGCATGCTCGTGACCAAATGGTCACCGAGGCCACGTCGGCGACGAGGCCAGGCGGCGGCGCAATTCGGTCGGCAAGGGAGCGATGGCTACAGAGCGTAAATGATCTCGGAGAGAGGGGGTTACGACGCGGGAGCTCACGGTGGTTGTTGAGGTCGTCGAAGCGGGCTCGGGGAAGGCTTGATGGCGTCAGATACCCGGCGGCGATCTCCTGTGGCCGAGGAAGAAGATGAGGTCAACGACGTCGTTGCAGAGCTCTCGCGGTCGAATGGGTTGGCGTAGATGATGCAGGAATCGACGGTGGTTCTTCTAGGTGCATCGACAAGGAGAGGGGTGGACGGTGGCCGTGGCTACGGTGAACGGCGGCGACAGCTCTCTGTTCGGGCGAAGAACGAAGAGGGAGAGGGGAAAATGGCCGGGGGAGAAGAGGGTCAGCATGGCCTCGTCCACATCTCCTGGCGCGGGGTTGGGAGGAAGGAGGCGTCGACACGGCGAAGCAGGAGGTGGCTGGGGCGCGCCTGCGTGCATCGGCCACGCATCGTGCGTCCGACTGGCGGGAGGAAGAAGACCTCCCTGCCCCTGGTGGGCCGGGCCAGCCAGATGGCCTGCCAGGTGAGCACCAGGTAACTCTCTCTCTCTCTCTCTCTCTCTCTCTCTCTCTGCCTTTTCCTAATTCTTTCTGTTTTTCTATTTATTTTCCTCTGTTTGGAATTAGTAAAAATACTAACTCATTTGTAAACTCCTGAAATAATTTGTGGACTCTCTCTGGATTATTCCAGTGATCCACATTTAGTTTCAGAATTATTTGAGCACTTAAATTATTTATAGTATTTAAATGCCCAAAGTCAAATACAATATGACTTAATTCAAAAATCCAAAAATGATCTAAGAATATATTCATCATTTTTGGCAGAGGTTTCCACCTTAACCAGAAATCATGAACTTTTCTTGGGGACATTTTGGGTTTATTGAAAAGGATTTTAATCCACCCTAGTTGAGTTGATTCAATGCTAGGGTTTGAACATCACCAATTCAGATTCATTTGAATCTTAAATATGATGACATGATGATCAAGCAAAGACAACATGGGTTGAGCTAGGGCTGTGACGGGATAATGGGGGCACCAGCCCCGAATAGACGTTGTGGAGGAAGAAAGGGTAGAATGTATTGTTCGAGGATTCTGGCACAACGGCGGCGACCCGTAGCGCAGTCTCCCCCCACTCGTTGTCCCTGCTTGCTGTCAAGACTCAGGAGAAGCGCGGTCTGGAGCTTCTCCTCGGTGATAGAGGGTGTGGTCAGCACCGGCTCATACTAGGCAAGGCCGGCAGCCAGAGCTGGAGCCTTGGTCTTCTCAGCAGCCATTGGGCGGAAGATTGGAGGAGAGAATTGGCAGATCTGGTACGTTCTTTCGATGTTGAGAGAAGGGGATCTGGAGCAAGATGAAGTAAAGGCCATGAATGCACTGCACCAGGCGACACCCCTTTTTCAGATGGAAACAGTTGCCAAGGCAGCATGGGGAAGTGGATACGCCCACGTCCCATCAATCACCATGCGTCATCAAGGCCGCAGGCGGTTAGGTCCCGCGGCGCTCCGCACTTGCCCCTTAGCTTCACCTGGAAGCCATGTCCGAGTGAGCCTTCGGCTCGAGGTCTACTGTCGGTGTTCTGGATATGGGGTATCTAGACTTGCTTGCCTGCGGCCCACGGCGTGGCTCCACCGTTGGCCTAGTACGGCCCAGCTTCAGCATCAATGACTCAAGACCCTCGCGAGGGGCCAAGACTCGCGAGGAGGACGACACCAAGACCCCTGAGGGGATCCACCTCTTCAGGCTGGCTCCCAAGGGGCGGAGAGTTTTATCCAAGGTGCACCTCACGAGGCTTAGCTAATGTGAGCCATGACGACCAGGGCCAGGCGAGCGCCAGGCGGGTGCAGAGTGCCAGTTTCCTCTTCGGTGCAAGGGAGGCAAGCCGCACGCGCTGAGTCCCTAGGAATTAGCCAAAGGTTTCCATTCTGGTGCAAGAAGACCAAGACCACCAGGACAGCAGGACGGAGGTCATTGTTGGTGTCAAAACCGGTGGATCTCGGGTAGGGGGTCCCGATCTGTGTGTCTAAGGCTAATGGTAACAGGAGGCAAGGGACACGATGTTTTACCCAGGTTCGGGCCCTCGCGATGGAGGTAAAACCCTACTTCATGCTTGATTGATCTTGATGATATGAGTATTACAAGAGTTGATCTACCACGAGATTGTAGAGGCTAAACCCTAGAAGCTAGCCTATGATGATTATGATTGCCCCTCTATGGACTAAACCCTCCGGTTTATATAGACACCGGAGGGGGCTAGGGTTTACACAGAGTCGGTTACAAAGAAGGAAATCTAATATCCGGATTGCCAAGCTTGTCTTCCACGCAAAGGAGAGTCCCATCCGGACACGGGACGAAGTCTTGAGTCTTGTATCTTCATGGTCCAACAGTCCGGCCAAAGTATATAGTCCGGCTGTCCGAATACCCCCTAATCCAGGACTCCCTCAGTAGCCCCTGAGAGGCTTCAATGACGATGATTCCGGCGCGTAGATTGTCTTCGGCATTGCAAGGCGGGTTCCATCTCCGAATACTCCAAAGTAAACCCCGAACACTTAAATTGTGTCCGGCTCTGCAAGACGATTTTCACATACCACCGTAGAGAGAACGATATTCCATAAATATAATCTGCCGACAACTTTAGATAAAGTGACACGACACCATGGTCGAGTCATTATTGAACCGTCTTCCCACAGCCAGCTACCGCACATATCGCGAGGCGGTTTCCTCAGCACGTCTTGTCGAAGCAGAGATCATGTCCCCTTATCACAGGATTCTCATCAATACGGGTATGGGTAACCCAACTGCGCCATAAATCGTGGCACTTGGGAAATAAGCGATTTTCAACGAGCAAGTGGGGAGGTGCACTGTTTTCGTCGCCTCTGTACAGGGATAAGGATTCCCCATTTTTACCCATGCCTTCTTCCTCCTTCGCTTATCCATTCTCGCACCCTCGAGCTCCAGCGCCCTAGTTCACACCTTCTCCACACAGGCAAACATGTCCGGAGCAGGAGGCAAGTGGGTGGCCTCCACCGTCAAGGAGGAGCATATTATGAAGCTC
This sequence comes from Triticum aestivum, assembly GCF_018294505.1. NCBI lineage: Eukaryota > Viridiplantae > Streptophyta > Magnoliopsida > Poales > Poaceae > Triticum > Triticum aestivum. The sequence continues at coordinate 366,586,937 of NC_057801.1, read as the reverse complement.
CGGGCGGCCGGATACTTGGCCGCAGATATCGCGCACCGGCTGCCGGACGCAGGGCAGATCATTCCGACTCTAGGACCCCACGATAGGGTCGGTGTTCCTCGCCCACTTCATCCGCGGACTGGGATTTCCACTTCATCCCTTTGTCCGTGGGCTCATGTTTTACTATGGGCTGGACTTCCAGAATCTAGCCCCAAATTTCGTGCTCAACATCTTGGCATTTATCATCGTGTGCGAGGCCTTCCTCCGCATCAAGCCCCACTTCGGCTTGTTGCTTCGAATCTTCTGTGTGAAGCCGAAGATCGTGAGCGGCCAGCAAGAGGAGTGCGGAGGCGCCATGGTGTGCAAGATGCCCAATGTTACCTGGCTTGACGATTCCTTCCCGGAGACCGTGAAAGGGTGGCAATCGGGGTGGTTCTACATCACCGAGCCGCGCGACGCCAACTAGGCAGCGGCCCCCGAATTCTGATCCAGAATTCCCATGCGGCTCACTTCCTGGGAAAAGAAGGGCCTGGCCTGGGGCGAACCTGCAGAGCTGACTGGACTTTAGAACTGCATCAAAAATATGATGGACAAGAAGATCAAGCGTGTCAACATGGTCCAGGTCATGCTCGTCCGCCGAATCCTTCCGTGCCAAAGACGGGCATTCAATCTGTGGGAGTTCGATCCGACCGAACACCAGACACTTCAAGAGCTTTACGGCACGACGCACAAGGACGCGTGGAAGGAGCTATTCAAGGCCTCCGAAATACCTCCTCCCACATCCGAGGACCGCGGACTCCACATCACGCGGCTCCCCCATACGGTGAGTTTTCTGACCATCACCAGATGTAGCTTTCTCAGCATACTCATGGGAGGATTTTAAGTCACCGTGTGTATTTAATCAGGATTACGTAGTGACGGCAGAGCAGATCAACTGTCCGGCTCCACTACCAGAAGGTCCAGCAACCGCTCTTCTGACGAAGATGCTAGTCCTGGCACCTTACGAGGTGCCGGAAAAGAAGGCCGAAAAGAAGGCCCCGGGTACCAGGAAGGGTCTCCGGCGTAAGGTCGTACCGGACGCCTCGTCCGAAGATGATGGGGCACGTTCCTCCCACAAAGGGGAGGAGGAAAAGGAAAGGGTCGCCCCATCCTGGGAGGCCGAAGGGCCTAAGAGGGCGGCCCAGGGGACCAGGAAGGGTCCCCGGCGCAAGGCCGTCGTAGACTCATCATCCGAGGACGGCGAGGCAGATTCCTCCCGCAGAGGCGGGGGGAAACACAAGGAAATTCCGCCTCCCCGCACTAGGGAGGAGTAGAAAAGGAAAGCCGCCCCGCAGGGGGAGGCTAGGGCACCCAAGAAGGGAATGACGTCCCTTCCGGATCACTCCACCACGGCCACCTACAGCGAGGAGTGGCTGCCCAGGGGCAAGCCCCTAGTAAGATCGTAAGTATCCACACTCTGTTGTACTTTAGTGCGACTTACCTTCATAGTTTGTTATAACGCCGAACACGTATATGCAGTCCGGACAGGGCCCATCCCGAGGTATCCTCTTCGGATGGGTCTTTGAGCGATTTGGCGATGAATTCACTCCCGACGGCCACCTCCCCTCGGCCTGCAGATGACACGGAGGTGTGGTCCCAAAGGGTACCAGAGTAGGGGGAGGCAGATCTGGAGACGTCCCAAGGGGAAATTCCAGACGCCGGGCACAAGGGGAGTAAGATCCCCGCAGATTATGCTGACGAGAGCCGCAGCAAGTCGGGCTCCCAGCCGGACACTGTACCGGAACCTCCAAAGGTTCTGGATTTGGGTAGGCAGCCCCTCGCTAAGGAGGGCGAGCCGGCCGTGCCGATGACTTTCCTTGCACCAGAGGCGTCGGATAGTCTGCTGGAAGTGCTTCGCAGCGCTTCCATGGATGAAGAGCACCATACACTTATGAGTGCGGTGATTCAGAAGGTTCGGTCCGCCAAAAGCGGATTGACCGAAGCCTGCACCAGCCTCTTGACAGGCTTTGAGGTAAGTAATCAAAAGTGTGTGGAATTATCACCCGATGGACAGTAGCCCCTGATACTCTATTTGGTGTTCGGAAAGAAAAGCCAAACGGAGAGTCAACTCTAAACCATGGGAGTCTAACAATAGGTGTCTATGTGAATAAGCAGGCAGTGCTGCTTGCCACTGCTGCCCGCACAGCCGAGGTCATCGGACTCAAACGGGACCTTCAGCAGGCCGAAGAGGAGCTCAGCCTCACAAAGAGGCAGCTCGAAGAGAACAAAGGTGAGTGATACCCCGTTCACATATCATATAGAGGATAAAAAAATTGGTGATGCTAACAAAAAGCGTCATGATTGTGTAATAGGGGCCACGACCGAAGTGGCGGTCCTGAAGAAAGCGCTATCTGAGGCCGAAGACAAGGCGGCCGCAGAGTGCATTGAGCGTGAGAAGCAAGATGCAAGGGTGGGCAAGGTGAAGCAAGAGCTCCAGGAGCTCGGCAAGAAGTTCGAGTCCTTGGAGTGTGACTTCAAGACGAAAGAGTCTGAGCTTGCGAAGGCCCTTTTAAGCAAGAAAGACGCCAAGGCCGAAGCCCAAAAGGCCCAGCAGGAAATCCAGGCGGCCAAGAAGATAGCGGCGAGTAAGGCATTCATTATGCAAAGCAAGCATGTGGAGGAGACATTTCTTTTACCTACTCAAATTCGAAGCTCGCCAGGGGCATTCGTAGATCTACCGCGCAGCGTATCGGATGCCACAGAGTTCTACCGTGCCGAAGAGGGGAGCTCGACGGAGAAGCTGTTCTGGTCCCAGTATGCTGGAGCCAAACACCCAATGCCTCTGAGTGACCAACTGAAGCAATTGGTTGAACTCCACAGGGCGGCCGAAGTGGCCATGAAGGACTTCATAGTCCGGATGTGGCGTGGTGAGCCCCTGCCCGCTAGCTACTTTGTCCTTATAAAGCGGATGGTAAATGCCTGTCCGCGGCTTGAAGTTATCAAGCGATCCGTTTGCATTGAGGATGTCCGTCGGGCCTTTGCCCATGCGAAGATGCATTGGGCCAAGCTAGATGCACAGAAGCTGGTGAAGGATGCACCACCGGAGGGCAAGGCACATCGCTACCCCGAGAAATATTATGATGGCGTGATGAAAGGCGCTCATCTCGTGGCCGATGAATGAACCAGAGACACAATCTTTGAGTGAATGTACTCATGTCATCTTTGTAATATGAAAACGAACTTGTTTGTGCTACATAGCGCTTTGTTGATTTAAAATATTACCTTTTGTGCGGCTGTTTATAAAATTCTAAAAGTAGGCCAGTCGTCGGCTTCCGCCCCCATGTAACTAGTACTGGGGTGTTCATGGAAAAATCCGAACACTCTTTATCCAAATGTTTGGTCCTTGAGGGAGGTGTTTGGCACAGCAAACAAGGCAATTGGACTATGCAGCTTTATAACTCTCACTTAGCCATAGAAGTCTACAATTTTAAATTGCGGCGAAGCCCCTAGAATTCGGAAAGCCGAATTGGGGTGCTATACACGCCTAAATCGGGAAAGGCCGATTCCTCGCCTAAAGCAGAAAAAATCTTTAAGGATTTTAAGACCTCTCGAACAGTGACCAGCTCTCGCCGCATCATGATAGTCAGTTTTCGGCTTTCTCTACTGAGGTGCTCGTCCGGGAGAACCGGGACACAATTGTAGTAGTTCTCCCTGCGCTACCTTAGCCGATATAACGGAATGTAAGGTACCAAAACAAGGGAGCCGGGCAAACCCAACTATTGACCCACGACATGATTCGGAGCTGATGCATATAATGCTATAAGTTCGGGGTGCCGCACTGTTGAAAGTGTTCGGACTTATCTTGCCGTATTAAGGGGCGCCATGAGAAGCCCCTGGCAAACTGATCGTACCAAAGTGTACGAATTCAATATTAAATAAACATTTTTAGGAAAAATGTGAAGATAGGAATAATGAGCTGACGCTATATATTATCTCCCATTGATAAATAATACGTCCAAGCGTATCTTTACAATTAATGCGTTGAAAAGAGGACTATTTGACATGTCCTATCCAAGGGCGGGCCGCATGTAGGTATATAAAACAGGTATAACGATCATTAACAAAAACAACTTGGGTATTCCCTTGTGTGCAAAGCCTTTTGCCTCCTTGGTTTTCCCTCCTATGATAAGTATGATGATCCGACTATCTGAAGAGGCTGCCCGAAAGTAGGGTCCTGAAAGATAAAGGGGGTTATTAAAGTATGTCGCGGCTGAACCGCACTGTGGACCGCATCACTATTGCACCTCCGCCTATGCCCATGGTATTTTGAGTGCGTAATTGTGTACGCGCGGCACGAATCCTGCCTGAATGGGGCTGGGGCGGAGGCCAGATTTCTAGTCGCACTCTTGGCGTGCCTGGCAATCCTATTGCAGGGTACTCCAGACTCGCTTGACAGTGTTCAGGGTTGTTGTCGCCGGATAGGTGGTTTGCCGGAGAAGGCTACTTTGTACTTCTGCCGCAAGGGTTGTAGTATGCTCTTCTGTACGGAGAGAGCGGTCCGTGTTGCCATTGACTGTTATAACCCCGCGAGGTCCTAGCATCTTGAGCTTGAGGTATGCGTAGTGTGGTACCGCATTGAATCGAGCGAATGCGGTTCGTCCAAGCAGTGCATGATAGCCACTACGGAAAGGGACGATATCAAAGATTAACTCCTCGCTTCGGAACTTATCCGGGGATCCGAAGACCACTTCCAGTGTTATGGAGCCCGTACAACGAGCCTCTACTCCTGGAATTACACCTTTGAAGGTGGTTTTGGTGGGCTTGATCCTTGAAGGATCGATGCCCATTTTGCGCATTGTGTCCTGATAGAGCAGGTTCAGGCTACTACCACCATCCATAAGGACTTGCGTGAGGTGGAATCCGTCAATGATTGGGTCTAGGACCAATGCGGCTGAACCGCCATGACAGATGCTAGTAGGGTGATCCCTACGATCAAAAGTGATTGGACAGGCTGGTCATGGGTTGAACTTTGGGGCGACTGGCTCCATCGCATAGACGTCCCTTAGTGCTCGCTTTCGTTCCTGTTTGGGAATGTGGGTGGCATAGATCATATTGACCGTTTTCACCTGGGGAGGACATTTCTTCTGTCCCTCGTGTTCGGACGCCAGGGCTCCTCGTCATCGTCGCTGTGCAGCCCCTTATCCTTGTTTTCGGCATTTATTTTACCGGCTTGTTTGAACACCCAGCAATCTCTGTTAGTGTGGTTTGCTGGTTTATCAGGGGTGCCGTGAATTTGGCACGAACGATCAAGTATGTGGTCCAGACTGGACGATCCCTGATTGTTTCTTTTGAATGGCTTTTTTCGCTGACCGGATTTTGAGCCACTAAATCCGGCATTGACTGCCGTGTCTTCAGTGTTGTCGCCATTGTTCTGACGCTTATGTCTGTTGCACCGTGGCTTGCCGTTACTGTCGCGGACATCTGAAGTGCCGGAGTTTATTGGCGTGGTGCTACTGCGAGCCAACCAGCTATCCTCGCCCGCACAAAAGCGGGTCATGGGTGTCGTGAGGGCCGCCATGGACTTTGGCTTTTCCTGGCCGAGGTGTCGGGCAAGCCACTCGTCGTGGATATTATGCTTAAAGGCCGCCAAGGCTTCGGCGTTCGGACAGTCGACAATTTGGTTATTTTTAGTTAGGAACCGGGTCCAGAATTTCCTGGCTGACTCTCCTGGCTGTTGGGTAATGTGACTTAGGTAATCGGCATCTGGTGGTCGCACGTACGTGCCCTGGAAGTTGTCGAGGAACGCGTCCTCCAGGTTTTTCCAACAGTTGATGGAATTTGCCGGCAGGCTATTTAGCCAGTGTCGGCCTGGTCCTTTGAGTTTAAGGGGAAGATACTTGATGGCATGTAGATCGTCACCGCGGGCCATGTAAATGTGGAGAAGGAAGTCTTCGATCCATACTGCGGGGTCTGTTGTGCCATCGTATGATTCGATGTTTACGGGTTTATACCCTTCTGGGAATTCGTGATCCATCACTTCGTCAGTGAAGCAGAGGGGGTGTGCGGAGCCTCTATGTCGGGCTATGTGGCTACGCAGTTCAAATAAGTCTGGTTGGCTATGTTCGGCCCGACCGGACTTGTTGATAGTGTATCCGGCATGATGATCATCGTCACGTGTTGGGGCGCGCCCCCGCGATCCGTAGATCGATCTTGGATGTCCTGTCTTGTTTTCCAGTATGTCTCGTAGGTCCTTCCTATTGCCCCGGGCCGTAGTGTGTTGGCGTGGGGGTGCGGGCTGGTATTCGGGTTGGTACGCCATTTTGTCCCGGCCATGAGGTGGCCGGTCAGCCTCGTCCTGTGCTAGTAGTATAAGTTCCTCCTCGAGTTGAGGTAGCAACGTGTGCTTTGGGTAGCCTTTGGTGTGGCGCTCGAGTCCATATTCCTCGGCTGCCAGGACTTCAGTCCATCTGTCTGTGAGCAGATCTAGATCAGCTTGGAGCTACTGCTTCTTCTTTTTCAGGCTCCTCGCAGTGGCCATAAGCCGGCGCTTGAAGCGCTCCTGCTCTACGGGGTCCTCAGGCACGCCGAATTCGTCGTCGTCGAGGCTAATCTCGTATTCAGAGGGGGCATGTAGTTGTCCTCCTCCGGGTATTCGTCTGGGCTGACCTGCCCGTCTTCCTGTTCGTCCTGCTCGAAGGCAGGCTGATCGGGATCATATTCATCTTTGGCACCATCCGGATTGTTTTCGTCTCCTGTGTCGGTATTGCTGTGGTGGGGCTTGGAGCGGCGCCGATGGTGCCCATGCTTTGCTTTCTTCCTTGAGGGGTTATCCTCCATTGCCTCATCTCCATTGGTTTCTTTCAGAGTGTCCACCATATATATATATCATATGAGGAGGTGGCTATCCAGCGCCCCGTGGGCGGTGGTTCCTATTCTTCTCCTACATCGTCATCCACACCGTCGATGTCTTCAGAGTCGAAGTCAAGCACGTCGGTCAAATCATCGACCGTGGCAATGAAGTGGGTGGTGGGTGGGCAATGAATTCCCTCGTTGCCTGCTTCCCACTTGAGTCGGACATAGTTCAGCCAAGAGTTCCTGACAAAGAGAGAGACTTTAACGAGTTTAGAATGTCGCCAAAGGGCGAGTGCTGGAAGATATCCGCGGCGGTGAACTCCATTACCGGAGCCCAACCAGATTCGGCGGGCTCGGGGGTGCGCGGACTGGAACCTACAGCCGGACACGAGTCTGGGGGTCCGGAGTCACAGGCTTCCTTGTGGGTGGAGCTTGTGCTCGGCTCTACCACCAATGAGTGTGCGGCCTCCGGGGCGGGGTCCATCCACCCGTCCTCGGACGATGCGATATGCCCTGGATTTAGGTCCGGATCTCCTGCTGGTTGGATATCCCGAGTATTGTCTGACAGTAGGTCTAAGCCGTGATCGTCGTGACTGTTCGGCGCTCCTGGCGTAGGCCCGAATCCGTCGAAGATCAAGTCTCCGTGGATATCGCCCGTGTAGTTCAAGTTTCCGAACCTGACATGATGGCCAGGGGCGTAGCTGTCGATCTGCTCCAGATGGCCAAGCGAATTGGCCCGCAGTGCGAGGCCGCCGAACATGAAGATCTGTCCGGGGAGAAAAGTCTCACCCTGGACCACATTGTTGTTCATGATTGAAGGTGCCATCAAGCCTTGCAGCAACGACACAGAGGAACTCTCAATGAAAGCACCAATGTCGGTGTCAAAACTGGTGGATCTCGGGTAGGGGGTCCTAATCTGTGCGGCTAAGGCTAATGGTAACAGGAGGCAAGGGACATGATGTTTTACCCAGGTTCGGGCCCTCTCGATGGAGGTAAAACCCTACTTCCTGCTTGATTGATCTTGATGATATGAGTATTACAAGAGTTGATCTACCACGAGATCGTAGAGGCTAAACCCTAGAAGCTAGCCTATGATGATTGTGATTACCCCTCTATGGACTAAACCCTCCGGTTTATATAGACACCGGAGGGGGCTAGGGTTTACACAGAGTCGGTTACAAAGAAGGAAATCTAATATCCGGATCGCCAAGCTTGTCTTCCACGCAAAGGAGAGTCCCATCCAGACATGGGACGAAGTCTTGAGTCTTGTATCTTCATGGTCCAACAGTCCGGCCAAAGTATATGGTCCGGATGTCCGAATACCCCCTAATCCAGGACTCCCTCAGTCATCGCCGAGCCCACTACAACGCCACGACCAGTGGCTTTTCCCAGGCAAAGACCACTTTAGTCAGGATAAGTTGTCCTACTTGTCCCATTTAAAATCCGGCTGTCGTGGGATCCCTTCCAGCCAACATTTGGGAACAGGACCAAGGCCATTATAAGTAGGACTTAGCCACCACCATAGAGGGGGAGGGAATCGAGTTCAGAGCGAGGGCAAGAGATCCACTCTCACTGAATCACCTCACCAGCTCTCTTGAGCTCAAGAACACCTCACCTCCTGAGGCATGTTGATACGTCTCCGTCGTATCTATAATTTTTGATTGTTCCATACCAATATTATTCAACTTTTATATACTTTTGGCAACTTTTTATACTATTTTTTGGGACTAACTTATTGATCCAGTGCCCAGTGACAGTTCATGTCTGTTGCATGTTTTATGTTTCGCAGAAACCCCATATCAAATGGAGTCCAAACGGGATAAAAATGGACGGAGAATTATTTTAGAATATTTGTGATTTTTGGGAAGTAAAATCAACGCGAGACGGTGCCCGAGGTGGCCACGAGATAGGGGCCCACGCCCACTCTAGGTGGGCGCGCCCCCCACCCTCGTGGGCCACTCGTAAGGCGGTTGATGCCCTTCTTTGGCCGCAACAAAGCTAATTTTTGGAAAACGATATGGGCGAAGGTTTCAATGCAATCGGAGTTACGGATCTCTAGATATAAAAGAAACGGTGGCAGGGCAGAATTCCAGAACGCAGAAAGAAAGAGAGACAGAGAGATAGATCCAATATCGGAGGGGCTCTCGCCCCTCCCACGCCATGGGAGCCAAGGACCAGAGGGGAAACCCTTCTCCCATCTAGAAAGAAGGTCAAGGAAGAAGAAGAAGAAGGGGGGCTCTCTCCCCCTTGCTTCCGGTGGCGCCGGAATGCCGCCGGGGGCCATCATCATCACCGCGATCTTCACCAACACCTCCGCCATCTTCACCAACATCTCCATCACCTTCCCCCATCTATATTCCGAGGTCCACTCTCCCGCAACCCGCTATACCCTCTACTTGAACATGGTGCTTTATGCTTCATATTATTATCCAATGATGTGTTGCCATCCTATGATGTCTGAGTAGATTTTCGTTGTCCTATCGGTGATTGATGAATTGCTATGATTAGTTTGAGTTGCATGTTTTATTATTGGTGTTGTCCTATGGTGCTCTCTGTGTCGCGCAAGCATGAGGGATTCCCGCTGTAGGGTTTGCAATATGTTCATGATTAGCTTATGGTGGGTGGCGTGAGTGACAGAAGCATAGACCCGAGTAAGTAGGTTGTTTGTGTATGGGATAAAGGGGACTTGATACTTTAATGCTATGGTTGGGTTTTACCTTAATGATCTTTAGTAGTTGCGGATGCTTGCTAGAGTTCCAATCATAAGTGCATATGATCCAAGAAGAGAAAGTATGTTAGCTTATGCCTCTCCCTCAAATAGAATTGCAATAGTGATTACCTGTCTAGTAACGTAGTCAATTGCTTAGGGACAATTCCACAACTCCTACCACCACTTTTCCACACTCGCTATATTTACTTTAATGCTTCTTTATCTAAACAACCCCTACTTTTTATTTACACGTTCCTTATATACTTGCAAACCTATCCAACAACACCTACAAAGTACTTCTAGTTTCATACTTGTTCTAGGTAAAGCGAACGTCAAGCATGCGTAGAGTTGTATCGGTGGTCGATAGAAGTTGAGGGAATAATTATTCTACCTTTAGCTCCTCATGGGTTCGACACTCTTACTTATCGAAAACTGTTGCGATCCCCTACACTTGTGGGTTATCACCTGTTCATCCACTGTACTAGTTCATCCCCAGTCCCTCGAGGCAATCCACCAAAACGCTGGAGTAGGGTATTACACCGCAAGGTGGCCCAAACTAGGATAAACTGTTGTGTCTCTTTGTCTCTTCAAGCCCGTCGCGCTAGGCTTAGGAGGATTGCGAGTAGGCAGGCTGGTTAGGTTGAGATATCTGCACGCACCCTAGAGTTTGAACCTCTCAAGGGTTTGTGGAACCCGTAATCTGACAGGTCGATCTTGCAGACAACTCCGCGTCTCGAGGGGACACCTTTTCTACTTCGATGGCGAGTCATCGGTCAGGGACACTGAGTCGATCATCCCGCTGTATGATGGCAGATTTGGGGTCTACTCTGATGATGAGCCGGCTCCAGTCGATCATGAGCCGCTCCGTCGAACCACCATTTGCATGGCAGGCACTGCGCCAGCTCTTGACTCAACAGCAGCAGGCGCCAAGGGAGGAACCGGTACTTCAGCATCGACTCCGAACGCGGCTGGCCCGGTCAAGCCGCCGGCTCAAGTTCTTTCAGAGTTGTTCCCCTTGTTGACAACACACCTAGATTCGTCGGTAACAGTAGAGAACTAGGCGGAGCGCAATGCTAAGGTAGCTAAACTTCGCGAGAAGATGGCTAAGGCTCGGGAAGATAGCAATGCTGAGAACACTCGCATGGTTGACCTACAAGCCCAGATTCACAATGAGGTGGATCACCTAAAGACATAGGCCTGGCATATGGGCCGAACATAGAGTGCTACAGATGTGGTTCATCGGAGGATGCACGTGAGCCGTCTGCCCCCAATTTTGAGCACATGTGTATGTTCAACACGCCTGCTTCGGGGGCTGGGACGAGCAGCCCAGAGGCTTCGGTTATACCCCAGTTAAACCGGGTCGTGCCCCAGGATGGAGACGGGCAGCCACCGCCGGCTCAACCTCGTCAGCCGGTTCAGCAACGCCAGCTTGAGCCGGCCCTGCGCGCACCGCCTATCCAGATGACTCTAGATCGCTTCCAAACACCGTCGGGTCACTTCTCCAACCCCGTTGATGACTTGTTCGCGGCAGCCACCAACCTCATGGCGCTTCCAATCACAGGGAATACCCTAGTTGAAATCAAATCCCGAAACGCCATCGAGATGTTGAAAACTGTGGTCGCCCAGCAAGCAAACTAATCCTACAGTCAGCAGCGACAACACTCCACCCCGCATCCAAGCCGTAGCAGGAGCTGCCTTGTCGAGTCGCCGGCTATCTCTAGCACTGCTCACTGGCATCGCGAGCAGCCACATGACCCTCCATGAACTTAGTGCTTGGACGCTCAGGAAATTGTTGATACAACTTGGGCAAGGAGGGAAACAGGAGCAACAAACATGGTGGCTCAAATGTCACCCACCAGAACCCCATTGGTTTCACAAGGTGCGGGATCAAACTCCAGAACCATTGGGATTCCCTATCTGGCGCTGGCTTTATGCAACAAGTGCATGCCTAAGGATTTCAAGGGTTCCCGCAAGGTCCCCAATTACACGGTTGATCTTGAGCCGGCTGCTTGGATTGAGATTTACGAGATCACCATGGACATGCTGGATGTTAGTGACACGGTTTGTGCCAAGTATTTGACTATGATGTTGGAGGGGCCGACTCGTACTTGGCTGAAGAACCTGCCCCCACCCCCCAACTCCATCAACACTTGGGCAGAATTGAAGGAGCATTTCATCAAGAACTTCCAAGGAACCTGCAAGCGCCCAATGATGATTGTTGATTTACAGCATTGCATCCAGCACGAGGGTGAATCAGCTCATCACTAGTCCTGCCGGATCACGGACATTACTGACTCTTTTGACGGCATATTAGCCATTCTGGTCATCCTGATTTTGGAGAAAAACTGCCATTTTGATCCTTTGGTTCAGAAGCTTAGACGCCTCAAACGAACGGCTCAGGACATGGGTGGTCTCATGGATGTCCTTACTAGGTATGTTGAGTCAGATACCACAAAGGACCCTACTTCACATGACGAAAAGTGCGGCAAAGACAAGAAGAAGTACAGTGGCAACCATGGTAATCGAGGCAATGGTGGAAAGCACAAACACCCGGAGGGCGGCTCGGATTTTGTTGCCAACACAAACACTGGCTTCAAGGGCTAGAGACGGAATAATTCCGATAGATCCTTGAGTGGAAACAAGACTTACAATTTTGAGGAAGCTCTGAAAGGACAATGTCCCAAACACAGCCTCCCTGATAAGCTGGCAAATCACTCATGGGAAAATTTCTACACTATGTAGGCTTTTCGCAACCAGACATACCAGAATCATCAAGGTAGAGGCGATGGAAATCCAGGGCAGCCTATTGGAGGCGACTCAGGGTCTAGTTCCCCAGGAGCTGGCTCATCTAGTGGTTTCGAGAATCCCAGCTATCAGGGCTTAGGTGACTCAGGGTCTGGCTACAAGGGTTCTGTCAATAATAGAGGAAATTAGTGACCTGGCCAAGTCATTCAACAGCAGGGCAATCAAATAGGTGTCCAGAGCAACCCCAAGCAGTTGAATAGTGGGTAGTACCACGTTTTGACGACTAGCACTTGCAAACGGGATCGCAAGATCCAGAAACATGTTTTCAATATGGTTGAGCTAGTTGTTCATGAATACTTGAATTTGTCAGAACAACCAGTCACCTGGAGTAGGGTGGATAATCCCCTACCCCCCCAGGTCGAGAATCCAGGTTGTATGGCCTTGGTGGTGGCACCTCATGTCGATGGTTATAAGCTCACTAAGGTGCTTATGGATGTCAGAAGCAGGATCAACATTCTATACTATGATACCTTCAGACGCATGTACTTGTCAGAAAAGCAACTCCAACCTTCCTCAACAGTCTTCCATGGGTTTGTTCCTGGAAAATCTACTTATCCTGTTGGGCGTATCAAGCTAGAAGTTGCGTTTGGCGATGAATATATCTACATATCAGAGTTCCTAAGGTTTGAGGTAGTCAAGATCAAGAGTCCATACCATGCCCTCTTTGGGCGGCCAGCTTATGCCCATTTCATGGCTCGGCCCTTTTATGTTTATCTCAAGCTCAAGATGCCAGGACAGAGGGCACTATCACGGTTGATGGTGAGAGGAAAATTGCACGTGAATGTGAGGAAGGGGAAGCAGCTTTTGTTGAGTCAGCCTGTGCAGAGAAGGAGTTGAAGTTTTACACATCAAATAATGACCAGGACGACATGACACCTTTGAAGAAGCCCACCACAGAGTCTGATCCCCTGCTCAAGTTTAAGTTGACCGAAGACACAAAATAGGTTGATTTCACCCCTGGCTACTGTTCCCAGCAGTTCACCATTGGGACTAACATGGATCCCAAATAGGAAAAGCATGCTCATCGAGTTCATCCGTGAGAATCAGGACATTTTTGCATCGAAAACTTCTAACATGCCAGGTGTGCCAAGAGAACTTGCTGAGCACCACCTTAATGTGGATCCTAAGATGAAACCTATCAAACAATACCTCCATCATTTTAATGAGGAGAGACGCAAAAGTATTAGGAAAGAAGTGGCCTGGCCCCTAGCTGGCAGGTTCATCGTGGAAGTATTTCACCCTGAGTGGCTGGCAAATCCAGTGCTTGTTCCGAAGAAAAACAACACTTGGCGTATGTTTGTTGATTACATAGATCTTAACAAGGCTTGTCCCAAAGACCCGTTTGCCCTCCCCCGCATTGACTAGATCATCGATTCTACTGTTGGTTATGAGTGCTTACGCTTCCTGGATGCTTACTCTGGCTATCATCAGATTAAGATGGCCATCGAGGATCAAGAGAAAATAGCCTTTATCACACCCTTTAGGGCTTTCTTCTATGTCTCTATGCCTTTCAGGCTTAAGAGCGTAGGGGCGACTTATCAATGTTGTGCACAGAATTGCTTTCACAAGCAGATTGGATGGAATCTTCATGCTTATGTTGATGATATTGTGGTAAAATCTCAAAATAAGGAAACCTTATTGGATGAACTCAACGAGACTTTCCACAACCTTCGAGTTTACCAGATGAAGCTCCACCTGGCCAAGTGCATGTTTGGTGTTCCTGTAGGCAAGTTTCAAGGTTTCCTGGTTTTGGAACAGGACATTGAGGCTAACCCAGATAAGATCAAGGCAATAACCCTGCTTCCCAAGCTGGCGAACATCAATGACGTCCAACTCATGGTGGTTCAGATCGCAGCCTTGTGTCGGTTCATAAGTTGCCTCGGCGAGAAGGCAATTCCATGATGAAAATGATTGATAACTTCGTCTGGAGCGACGCTGCAGATAAGGCTTTTGAGGATCTCAAGAAGCAATTGGCTGAGCCACCTGTCCTTGATGCTCCTATTGACAAAGAGCCTATACTCATGTACATTTATGCCAATAACAAAGCATTAAGTGTAGCAGTCATCATAGAGCGCAAGGAGGCAGGGAAGGAATATCTAGTTCAAAGGCTAGTCTATTATGTCAGTGACGTTTTGACTGAGTCCAGGCAAAGATACCCACACTGGCAGTAGCTGGTTCTTGGTGTTTTCATGGCTAGTCGCAAGCAGAAGCATTACTTCCATGAACATCCTATCACCATGATTAGCGCGGCCCCTCTGGGAGATATAATCCAAAATAGGGAGGCCACAGGAAGGGTTGCAAAGTGGGCGATCTAGCTTGGTCTGCATCATCTAAAATATGTGCCCCGGACGACTTTCAAGTCTCAAGCACTTGTGGATTTCATCAATGATTGGACTAAACTTCAAGTTCCTCAGGAGAAGCCTAACAACACGTAGTGGACGCTCCACTTTGATGGTTCCAGGAAATTGGAAGGCTAGGGGGCTGGAGTCAAAATAGCTTCTCCACGAGGTGACAAATTTTGTTATGTTCTGAGGATCATTTTTGCCTGTACTAACAATGTAGTTCAGTATGAGGCTCTCCTCCATGGTCTTCGTATGGCTAAGGAGATGAATCTTAGCTAGGTCAGATGTCTGTGCGACTCTGATTTGGTCACTCAGCAGGTTCCTGGAAAATGGGATTCTAAGGACCCACTTTATGGCAGCTTATCGACAAGCAGTAACTAACATCGTGAGACATTTTAAAGGTCATCAGGTTGATCACATAGATCGGCGGCTCAATGAGGCGGCTGATGCATTGTCATGACTCGGCTCTCAGCATAAGTCGGTACCTCCCAATGTGTTCCTTGCTATTCTCCACAATCCTTCTGTCAAGTTGTCGTTCGAGGAAGATCTCACTGTACCTGACTTGGAGGCACAATTGGTGGCTGCTCTTCATGCTATACTAGATTAGATGATTCCTTATCTGGCTTATCTGACTCGAGGTGAGCTCCTTGAGGATGAACTCATTACTCATCAGATTGTTAGACACTCCAAGTCCATGACTATTGTCAGTGGCGAGTTGCACAGAAGAAGGATCACAAGTGTTTTCTAGTGTTGTGTTTCCTCACAAGAAGGGTGAGAAATCCTTAATGTGATTCAATCTGGTGACTGTGGTCATCATGCCGGCTCAAGGTCCTTGGCGGCGAAGGCTTTTCGACATGGTTTTATTGGCTCACGGCTCACATAGATGCTAAGGATATCATTCACAAGTGTGACCAATGCTAGAAGTTTGCACGTCAGGCTCATGTGTCGGCTTAGGAACTACAAATGATTCCCATCACTTGGCCCTTTGCAGTTTGGGGGCTTGATATGGTCGGTTCGTTTAAACAATTCAAGGACAAAAAGACCCACCTTTTGGTTGTTGTTGACAAATTCACAAAGTGGGCCGAAGCAGAGCCAATCAGCAATTGTGATGCAGCAACAACGGTGAACTTTTTGGAAAAATTCATTTTTCGCTTCAGTTGCCCACACAGTATCATCACTGATAATGGAACTAACCCGTCCAAAGGAGTTATGAAGCAGTTTTGTCAAAGGGAAACACATCCGGCTCGACGTAGCCTTAGTGTCGCACCCACAGTCCAATGGCCAAGAAGAACATGCTAACTAGGAGATTTTACGAGGTATCAAGCCAAGACTCATGGTTCCTCTCGAGTGCACTCTAGGTTGTTGGGTTGAAGTGCTTCCCTCAGTCCTTTGGAGCATATGGACCACCCCGAACAGATCAACATGCTATACGCCTTTCTTCATGGTCTATGCTGCAGAAGCCGTGTTACCCAGCGACATTTGTCATGATTCTCCAAGAGTTGCAGCCTATGTCAAAGCAGGTAATGCACTCGCTCGTCGGGACTCTTTGGATGCCTGGGAGGAAGAATGTGATTTCACCGCAGCATGATCTGCAATTTATCAGCAAGACCTACATTGCTATTACATCCATAGGGTTCACGGCGTACTTTCCAGGAGGGTGACTTAGTGCTCGGTTTGATACAAGAAGAGACATGTATGCATAAGCTCTCATCTCCATGGGAAGGGCCTTTTGTCATCAGCAGGAATCTCAACAATGAGTCATACTACCTGATCGACATACGCGAACACAATAAGTCACGTACTTATAAGGAACATAATAATAGGCTTCGAATATTGCTCATCTTTGGCCTTATTATAATTAAGAGACACTAGCTCCACACCTTGAAATATACCTTTGTATATATCTTTATGATCATTATAAATAAAGCCAGCATCCCTATCGGCATTCTGGATATGGGGGTATCCAGCCCTGCCTGCCTGCGGCCCACCACGTGGCTCCATCGACGGCCTGGTATGGCCCAGCTTAAGCATCAACAACTCAAGACCCTCACGAGGCGAACGACACCAAGACCCCCGAGGGGATCAGCCTCCTCGGGCTGGCTCATGAGGGACGGAGAGTTCTATGCAAGTTTTAGATCACGAGGCTCAGCTGACGTGAGCCATGATGACCAAGGTCAGGCGGGTGCCAGGCGGGCACCAGGCAGGCTAAGAGCGCATGTTTCCTCTTCGGTGCAAAGGAGGCAAGGCACAGGTGCAGAGTCCCGAGGAACCAGCCAAAGGTTTCCATTCTGGTGCAACGAGACCAAGACCGCCAGGACGGCAGGACGGAGGTCATCGACGAGCCCGCCGCAGCGCCATGGCCAGTGGCTTTTCGCAGGCGAAGACTACTTTTGTCAGGATAAGTTGTACTACTTGTCCCCTTTCAAATCCGGCCGTTGTGGGATCCCATCCCGCCAACATTTGGGAAGAGTACCAAGGCCACTATAAATAGGACTAGCCACCACCATAGAGGGAGAGAACAGGTCGAACTAGCTCACACCACACCAGCTCCCTCGAGCTCAAGAACACCTCACCTCCTGAGGCCAGTTCATCCACTGTACTAGTTCATCCTCAGCCCTCCGAGGCAATCCACCAAAACGCTGGAGTAGGGTATTACACCACAAGGTGGCCCGAACCAGGATAAACTGATGTGTCTCTTTGTCTCTTTGAGCTTATCGCTCTAGGATTAGGAGGATCGCAAGTAGGCAGGCTGGGTAGGTTGAGATCTCCGCACATACCCCAGAGTACGAACCTCTGAAGGGTTTAATGAACCCGAAATCTGATATTTTGCGCACCAGGTAGGGGTGCATCGGATCTTCTCCTTCGTCGATCGATCCACCGCCACTCCGACACCTCCATGGCTGACGCACGCTGAGCTCGCGCCGAGCGTCGGGCCGCAGTCGCCGCCCGCGTCACTCAGACGGCTCCCGCGGGCTTTTGTTGTGCCCGTCGCACTCCGTCTCCGGTGGCCAACGCCACCACGGGCCCTGCCGGCCACGAGCACCAAGCTTCATCGCTGCACCCGTCGGTGCTACGCGACGGGCGCACCGCTACTCCGTCACTAATCCCAGTAGCTTCGTCATCCCATGTGCGTCGTGGCCAGGCAGACGCGTAGGCCGCCTTGCTCATGGCACAAGAGATCCTTCGCTACCGCCCGGTGGGTGACCTCTACGAGGAGTGGCTCAAGCGGATCGCTGACCTTGTCAGCATGGCGCATGGGGGCTCCACCGATCTGGCTCGCTCGCTGCCTCAGCAGCCTCCTGCAATGCAAACTTCTCTGGTAGAGTGTAGTTAGGAGAATTCAAATAGATAATAGGACTATCACGTGTGGATGCAATAGAAACAATTTCATTCTTAACATAAGGAACTATAACAACTTCATCTCCATCAGCATAATTCATATTGGCATCATGACCACAAGCATAGCAATCATCAAGTTCATCAAAAAGGGATATTTCAAACGAATCAACGGATCATAGCAATTATCATAGCATTCATCCTTCGGTAAGAAAGAAGGGACATTAAACAATGTATGAGTTGAAGATTTACTCTCATTAGAAGGTGGGTAGGGTGTGACGCCCTCGATTCAATCATACACTAATCATGCACGCAAATGTGTACGATCAAGATCAAGGACTCACGGGAAGATATCACAACACAACTCTAGACACAAATTAAAATAATACAAGCTTTATATTACAAGCCAGGGGCCTCGAGGGCTCAAATACATCAGCTCGAATACAAACGAGTTAGCGGAAGCAACAATATCTGAGTACAGACATAAGTTAGACAAGTTTGCCTTAAGAAGGCCAGCACAAAAGCATCTACGATCGAAAAGGCAAGGCCTCCTGCCTGGGAGCCTCCTAACTACTCCTCGTCATCGGCGGTCTCCGTCACGTGGTAGTAGGCACCCTCGGGGTAGTAGCAGTCGTCAAAGGTGTCATCTGGCTCCTGGACTCTGTCATCTGGTTGCGTCATCCGAGAAGAATGGAAAAGGGGAAAAAGAGGGAGCAAAGCAACCGTGAGTACTCATCCAAAGTACTCGCAAGCAAGGATCTACACTACAGATGCAACATTATCAAAGGAAGGTTGTATATGTGGACTGGACTGCAGAAATGCCAGAATAGAGAGAAGGCCTAGTCCTATCGAAGACTATCATCTTCTGGAAACCACCATCTTGCAGCAAACAGGAGGGAGTAGAGTAGCATAAAGTAAAGTAGTAGTATTGTTATCAACCTCGGCCAGAGATCCTTTCTCGACACCCTCCGAGAAAGCAATCTCAGAGCCATACTATCCAGTTATCATCACAAACCATTACTCATCACCATCCAATTCTCATCACAAGTATCTAGTTCTAGTTGTATCGATCGGGATACAACTCTGAGCGTCCGTTACCGTAGGACAGGCTATCGATAGATGTTTTCTTCCCTGCAGGGGTGCACCAACTTACCCACCACGCTTGATTAACTCTGGCCGGACACACATTCTTGGGTCATGTCCGGCCTCGGCCAAACAATACGCCGCAACCCGACCTAGGCTTAATAGAGAGGCCAGCACGCCGGACTAAACCTATGCCCCCAGGGGTCATGGGCCATCTCCCCGGAAACTCCTGCACATTGCGTACGCGGCCGGTGAGCAGACCTAGCCTCCCTTATACAAGAGAAGGCGTAACCAGTCCAACCCGACGCGCACCGCTCAGTCGCTGACGTCTATTAAGCTTCGGCTGATGCATACGATGCAGAACGCCCATACTATGCCCACGTGATGGTTAGTGCTATCAGGCCAGAGGCCCCTCATATCAAATATCCAAATCATAGTGGATTGGGAACGCGCGGTAACAAGCAGAGACTCACGAAAGATGTGACCCCGTTGCCCCGTCTCGAGGACTTGCGGCAAGGGCTAAGAATGCCCGGCCACGCCTCGTAAATATCTCACGGGCACCTTCCAGGTCAACCCGACTACTCATCACTCGCAATTATGCTCGCGCGGGCACCCCTCAGGGTCGACCCGTCTTTAGTAACATGGTTCAGTGTAAAGTCATAGTAACCATAGTAACTGTGTGTTTAAACATCAAGGGGAAAACCCGAGGAATCACCCCCGGTGAATTCCACTCAATGTAATCATCAAGGTGAACGTAAGAGGAATCACCCCCGAGGTTCACACTTGAGGGGTTGCACGACAGAGTCATATCGAAAGTGGTTAAGGTGGAATCACCCTCGATGACCACGACCGAATAGCTACACTACAGGGTTAACATCAGAAGTGCTGTAGAGGTCTCACCCTCGGCACTCGATAGTAACCCAGCAGTGTCGAGCAACTAAGGGGAAAGTGATGTGCGGTGCCGGGGCCTGGTCTTCAATCCCGTTGATCGGGTCTTCAATGATGAAGCAGGGGCAACAAGGACAAGGTGGGGGTCACTGATGGATCACTAACCAACCTATACTAAGCAGTTTAGGATAAACAGGTTACAAAAGCAGGCTATGCATCAGAATAGGAGCAAACAATAACAATAGCAAAATCTAATGCAAGCATGAGAGAATGGAATGGGCGATATCGGGATGATCAAAGGGGGGATTGCCTGGTTGCTCTGGCAAGGAGGGGTCGTCGGTGACGTAGTCGATCACAGCGGCATCGGCAGCCGCCACGGGGTCTACCGAAGAGAAGGGGGGAACAGTAAATACATAGCAAGCAAGTGTATAACAGGACAACATGCATAGCTAGACGTGTTCTAACGCGGTCCTAGACGTTATAGGTGAAGGGGGAATTCAACCGGGAAGGTGTTCCCGGTTCCGGACCTGTGTCAGACAGATGACCGGAGGGGGAAAGTTCCATGTTCAGCATGCTAGGGGCATGTGACAGATGAACGGACCGCATATTCGGATTCGTTGGATTTTTCTGAGGAACTTTCATATAGAAAACATTTTCATCCGAGTTACGGTTTATTTTCTATGAATTTTCAAAGATTAAACCATTTCCTAAAATTAATTTAGTTATTAAACACGAATTATCCAGAACAGTAAATGATGATGTCAGCATGACGCAAGCATAGCGTCAGCGGTCGGCTGACCAGTTGACCAGTCAACTGCGGCCCACCAGTCAGTGACTGGAGCTGCCCAGTCAGTCGTTGACCTGGTCAACTGGGACCGCCGGGCCCAGCTGCCAGTGACCCAGGGGGTTGCCACATAGGCGCCACATCAGCGCCGGCTGCCGGAGTTACTCCGGCGAGCCCGTAACGCGGCGGTGAGCTCCGGCGAGCTCGGAAACGCGATGTGGTGGCTCGTTTTGCGCGCGGTTGGGTGCATTGGAACGGGCGTTCAACTCCCCATCGTTTGGTGGCGGTGGCACGACCTAAAGTGGCCCATGGAGACGGCGGCGACGAGCAAAGGCGGCGGCCATAAACAGGCGATGTCGAGGACTTGGCTAAGGAGCAACGGGAGGGAAGCGAGTGGCACATTCGAATCCTACGGCTATGGCAGGCACGACTGCGAGCTCAGCCGAGCTCGACAACGCCTGTGGCGATAGCAGCAGCCATGGCGGCGGAGCTCCGTTCGGGCAATAATGGCGCGGAGGCTACGGTGATGGATCCGTGCAGGGGAGCGAGGCGAGAGACGTGGTGGCTCACCGGGAGCTATATGGGGTGGCAGCGGGCTCGAGGGAGGTCAGGGCGGTGGTGGGGGCGACGAATCGCCGACGAGTGGTGGCGGGGACCGTTGGGGAAGACAGGACGATGGCGACGCTGATGGGGCTTCCCCGCCTCGTTCCGGTGAGGTAGTCGAAGAAGGCGTCGACGGCGAGCCTCCTGGACCTTCTGGCGAGGCGCGGGGTAGGCGATGGCCGCGGCTACGGCACAGCCATGGCGACGGCGGCGCTCGGTTGAGGTGGGGAGGGGATCTGGAGAGTGAGGGAGAGAGCGGAGAGGGCGAGCAGGGGAGTGGGTGGAGGTAGGTGGGGGAGGACTCGAGGAGACTGAGGGGGGCGCTCTTATCCACCCGCGGCACTGCCGGCGAGGTGGTCGGGCGGCGACGAGCCCCTGTAGCGGCGCGCACCGGGGAAACAGTAGGGGGGCGTGGTACGGGGAGCTGGGTCGGCTTGCTGTGGTGGGCCGAGGCCCATGGGAAGGGGGCGCGGTGGCCAGCTGGGCCAGCCGGCCAAGTTGAGGGGGGGGCTTTCCCTCTTTTTTTTAAGCTTTTCTGGTTTTAGCTATTTCAAGCCATTTAGACATTTTGCAAAAATATCGGTTCACCACCAATATTACCAGAATAATACTTTCCACATGATGAACATTTTAGTTTTCATGTTTAAGCATTTTGAATTTCACACAGAATTTGAATTTGAATTCAACTGGAATGTGAAAGAACATGAGACAATAATGATCAGGCACAAGTTTAGCAAAACAATTAACTTAACCCCAGGGGTTACTGTAGCATCATTACACCGGGGTGTTACACAGGGGTAGCTAATCTGCTCTTCCTCCTTTTGTTCTTCGCTCTCCTCATCATTTTTTTCATCTAATGAGCTCACAGTTTCATCAATTTCTTCTTCCATAGACTCCTACAAAATATTGGTCTCTTCTTGGACAGCGGAGACTTTCTCAATAAATACATCAATATCGGAATTGTATTTATAATTCTCATAGCAATATTTAGGTATAGCAAAAATTTTAGGTCAATAAACTGAATCATCAAAATTTTCATACTTTTCAAACAAAGATTCAATTTCATAAGCAACAAACTCTTCTATTCGTTCCACAACATAGTAATCATATCTACCATTAGCATAAGAAGCTAAGGTTTCATTATATTAAAATTGCATGAAAAAGGAAGGTGTGGAGCCTTCATCCTAGAACAACAACTATAATCATGTATCAACCATAAATCCCAAGCATACCAATGCAACATATGAATTTGATCCCATAAAAGTTTCCCTTTTTGAGTCAAGCGATAATCCTTAAAGTATTCATGTTGATCCAAAGTGCCTCCCATTATCAAGTTGAATGGGGTTTTCTCAGGATCATTAAAGTAGTGTTTAATATTTTTCACATGATGAGCATCGAGGGTTTTCGGAGGATTCCCATCTCCATGAGTAGCAAGTACAAATAGATTTTTTGGTGTTTCGTGTTCCATATCCATAACTAAAGATAGAGAACAATTTAGAACAAAAAATAAAAACTACTTGGTGATAAAGCAAACTAGCACACTTGAGAATATTCACCCCCACGCTAGTGCTCCCCAGCAATGGTGCCAGAAAAAGGGTCTTGATAACCCACCAGTATAGGGGATCATTTGTAGCCTTTTCTGATAAATAAGAGTGTCGAACCCAACGAGGATCTAAAGGTAGAGAAAATATTCCCTCAAGTTCTATCGACCACCGATACAACTCTACGCACACTTAATATTTGCTTTACCTAGAACAAGTATAAAACTAGAAGAACTTTGTGAGAATACAACTACGGATAAATTGCAAGATAATAAAAGTAGATAGGTTTTGTCATTCAAGAAAGTCATTTGTCCCTAGGTGATCGATAACTAGATCGGTGATCATTATTGCAATTTTATATGAGGGAGAGGCATGAGCTAACATACTTTCTCTACTCGGATCATACGCACTTATGATTGGAACTCTAGCAAGCATCCGCAACTACCAAAGATCATTAAGGTCAAACCCAACCATAGCATTAAGTATCAAGTCCTCTTTACTCCCATAAGCAATATCCCACTTACTCGGGTCTGTGTATTCTATCACTCACGCCACTCACTATAAGCGAAGCACGAATGTATTGCAACACCGTACATCAGGTATCCCTCACGTTTGCGAGACATGGAGGGCACCATAGGACAACACCAAAATAAAACATACAACTCACACCAACCACGACCATCTATCAACCCATAGGACAAAATGAATCTACTCAAACATCATAAGATAGCCATAGATCATTGGGAAATAATATATAGTGTTGAGCACCATGTTTAAGTAGAGATTACATCAAGTAGAAGAGAGGTTACACCGTTGCATAGAGGGGAGAGAGTTGGTGTTGACGACAGCGAAGTTGTTGGTGTAGATTGATACATCTCCAACGTATCTATAATTTTTGATTATTCCATGCTATTATATTACCCCTTTTGGATGTTTATGGGCCTTAATTTACACATTTATATCATTTTTGTAGCTAACCTACTAACCGGAGGCCCAAGCCGTATTGCTATTTTTTTTGCCTATTTTAGTATTTCGAAGAAAAGGAATATCAAACGGAGCCAAACGGAATGAAACCTTCGGGAGCGTGATTTTTGGAACAAACGTGATCCAGATGACTTGGAGTGCAAGTCAAGAAGCAGCCGAGGCGGCCACGAGAGGGTAGGGCACGCCCACCCCTACAGGGCGCTCCCCCTGTCTCGTGGGCCCCTCGGGCAGCTACCGACGTACTTCTTCCTCCTATATAAGCCTACGTACCCCGAAGACATCCAGGGAGCCACCGAAACACAATTTCCACCGCCGTAACCTTCTGTATCCGCGAGATCCCATCTTGGAGCCTACGTCGGTGCTCCGCTGGAGGGGGAATCGGCCATGGAGGGCTTCTACATCAACACCATAGCCTCTCCGATGAGTTGTGAGTAGTTTACCACAGACCTTCGGGTCCATAGTTATTAGCTAGATGGCTTCTTCTCTCTTTTTGGATCTCAATACAATGTTCCCCCCTCTCTTGTGAAGATCTATTCGATGTAAACTCTTTTTGTGGTGTGTTTGTCGAGATCCGATGAATTGTGGGTTTATGATCAAGTTTATCTATGAGAAATATTTGAATCTCCTCTGAATTCTTTTATGTATGATTGAGTTATCTTTGCAAGTCTCTTCGAATTATCAGTTTGGTTTGGCCTACTAGATTGATCTTTCTTGCCATGGGAGAAGTGCTTAGCTTTGGGTTCAATCTTGCGGTGTCCTTACCCAGTGACAGAAATGGTTGCAAGGCATGTATTGTATTATTGCCATCGAGGATACAAAGATGGGGTTTATATCATATTGCATGAGTTTATCCCTCTACATCATGTTATCTTGCTTAATGCGTTACTTTGTTCTTTATGAACTTAATACTCTAGATGCAAGCAGGAGTCGGTCGATGTGTGGAGTAATGGTAGTAGATGTAGGCAGGAGTCGGTCTACTTGTTGCGGACGTGATGCCTATATACATGATCATGCCTAGATAATATCATAATTATTCGCTTTTCTATCAATTGCTCAACAGTAATTTGTTCACCCACCGTAATACTTATGCTATCTTGAGAGAAGCCTCTAGTGAAACCTATGGCCCCGGGGTCTATCTTTTATCATATTTGCTTTCAATCTACTTTTATTTGCATCTTTACTTTTTGCATCTATATTATAAAATACCAAAAATATATTTATCTTATCATATTATCTCTATTAGATCTCACTTTCGCAAGTGGCCATGAAGGGATTGACAACCCCTTTATTGCGTTGGTTGCGAGTTCTTTGTTTGGTTGTGTAGGTGCGTGGGACTTTTGAGGAGCCTCCTACTGGATTGATACCTTGGTTCTCAAAAACTGAGGGAAATACTTATGCTACTATTGCTACATCACCCTTTCCTCTTCAAGGAAAACCAACGCAAGCTCAAGACGTAGCAAGAAGGATTTCTAGTGCCGTTGTCAGGGAGGTCTTCGCTCAAGTCAAGACATACCAAGTACCCATCACAAACCCATCTCCCTCCCATTTACATTATTTGTCATTTGCCTCTCGTTTTCGTCTCCCCCACTTCACCCTTGCCGTTTTATTCGCTCTCTCTTTCCTTGTCTCCTCCTCTCTCTCTCGCTTGCTTTCTTCCTCTTTGCTTTTGTTTGCCGTTATGTCTGAAATTAGGGAGATTATCGTCGATATGGACAATAATGATAACATGGAAAATTCCGAGGCTCCGGCTGAAGAACCCCCTATCTTGCATACTAAAAAGTTTCAAATCGGTAGTGGTAACATTATTGGAAAAAGTGTTATTCAAGATTTATTTACTTGTGTCGGTTCTTTACCTTCCATGGGTGGTTCTATCCTTCACAGAACTAGTATTCTTGCGGATGCCATTGCTATGCTTGTTGTTGAACTTGAAAGACAATTTATGCATATGCATCCTTGCATACAAAGAATTTTTCTAGAATTTTCCAATATTGAGCATTCTTCTGTTAAACGTGTTGTTACTATCTTTTTGGCTCATGAGTTTAGATTTATAATAAGAGAGGCCAAAGAAATCTTTGCGCACTATAGGGTGGACGCCGGTCATCCTCCCATAGAAGCGATCCTCTTTGATCAAGAGGAAATTAGGCGTTTTCAATCTTCGGACTATGTTGCTTTCAATGAAAACCTTAGAAAAAAGGTTCCTACCAATGTCTTGGTTGATAGAGTTACCGAACTTAATAATGATTTTGCTCACGAGATTTTTCCAAAAGAATGCTTTTAGTGATGAATTAGTTGTGCATTATGAAGGGCCAAAGGAGGAACCCGTTCCTCCTGAGATTGATCTTGGGGACATTTGTCCCACTAAATTTAGCCCTTTTGATTACTTTTTCTTGCCTCAAAGAAAACTTTCTACCGAACGTAGAGAATATGAGATGAGCTTTCAAGATCTATCTTATTATTATGGCTCCACTTAGATCTATCTTCGCTCTTATGCCTAGCTAGGAGCGTTAAACGATAGCGCTAGTTCGGAGGCAGCGCAATTTTCCTTCTGTTTTTTGTTTTTGTTCCTGTTTAGTAATAAATCTTGTGTCTACCGTCTGTTTAGATGTGTTTTTATCTTTTAATTAGTGTTTGTGCCAAGTAGAACCTATAGGATAACCTATGATGATAGTTGATTTGATTCTGCTGAAAAACAGAAACTTTGCGTGAATGAATTTAGTTTTTTTAAATCCCATAAACGTCCTTTTGCGTTGGTTCTTTTTGCTGCTGCTCAATAGACAAATTGTACAGGACTTCCTATTTTGGTAGGAGTTTTAGAGTTTCAAAAGTTTGCGTTAGTTACAGATTGCTACAGACTATTCTGTTTTTGACAG
Source organism: Triticum aestivum (assembly GCF_018294505.1). Lineage (NCBI taxonomy): Eukaryota > Viridiplantae > Streptophyta > Magnoliopsida > Poales > Poaceae > Triticum > Triticum aestivum. The sequence continues at coordinate 366,560,181 of NC_057801.1, read as the reverse complement.
ATTCTGTTTTTCGTAGGTTGTTTGCTTATTTTGATGCATCTATGGATAGTAAAATAGTTTATAAACCATAGAGAAGTTGGAATACAGTAGGTTTAACACCAAAATAAATAAATAATGAGTTCATTACAGTACCTTATGTGGTGGTTTTGTTTTCTTTCACTAACGGAGCTTATAAGATTTCCTGTTGAGTTTTGTGTTGTGAAGTTTTCAAGTTTTGGGTAAAGCTTTTATGGACTATTGAATAAGGAGTGGAAAGAGCCTAAGCTTGGTGATTCCCATGGCATACCAAGATATTCAAGGATAGCCAAAAGCCTAAGCTTGGGGATACCCCGGGAAGGCATCCCCTCTTTCGTCTTCGTTCATTGGTAACTTTACTTGGAGCTATATTTTTATTCGCCACATGATATGTGTTTTGCTTGGAGCGTCGTGTATTATATTAGTCTTTGAGTTTTAGTTTACCACAATCATCCTTGCTGTGCACACCTTTTGGGAGAAGCCCACTTGATTAGAATTTGCTAGAATACTCTATGTGCTTCACTTATATCTTTTGAGCTTGATAGTTTTTGCTCTAGTGCTTCACTTATATTTTTTAGAGCACGGCGGTGGCTTAATTTTGAACAAATTGCTAGTCTCTCATTGTTCACTTATATTATTTTGAGAGTCTTTTAGAACAGCATGGTATTAGCTATGGTTACAAATTTGGTCCTAGAATGATGAGCATCCAATTTGGGTATAATAAAAACTATTATAGAAAGTGAATTGGATGCTATGATCAATTTGATACTTGATAATTGTTTTGAGATATGGAGGTAGTGATATTAAAGTCATGCTAGTTGAGGTGATTATGAAAAATGCTTGTGTTGAGGTTAGTGATTCCCGTAGCATGCACGTATGGTGAACCGCTTTGTGATGAAGTTGGAGCGCAATTTTATTTATTGATTGTCTTCCTTATGAGTGGCGGTCGGGGACGAGCGATGGTATTTTCCTACCAATCTATCCCCCTAGGAGCATGCGCATAATACTTTGTTTTTGATGACTTGTAGATTTTTTCAATAAGTATATGAGTTCTTTTGACTAATGTTGAGTCCATGGATTATACGCACTTTCACCCTTCCACCATTGCTAGCCTCTCTTGTGCCGCGCAACTTTCACCGGTACCATACACCCACAATATACCTTCCTCAAAACAGCCGCCATACCTACCTATTATGGCATTTCCATAGCCATTCCGAGATATATTGTCGTGCAACTTTCCACCGTTTCATCATATGACACGCATTACTTTTTTCATATTGCTTTTTGCATGATCATGTAGTTGACATCGTATTTGTGGCAAGGCCACCTTCATAAATTTCATACATGTCGCTCTTGATTCATTGCATATCCCGGTACACCGCCGGAGGCATTCATATAGAGTCATATCTTGTTCTAGCTTTGAGTTGTAATTCTTGAGTTGTAAATCCATAAAAGTGTGATGATCTTCATTAATTAGAGCATTGTCTCAGTGAGGAAAGGATGATGGAGACTATGATTCCCACACAAGTCGGGATGAGACTTCGGACTTTACAAAAATAAAAAAAGCGAAAAAAGGAGAAAGGCCAAAAGGAAAAAAAGGCCAAAGAAAAAAAAGAAAAAGGAAAGAAAAAATAGGGGAAAAGAAAAGAAAAAATAAAATGAGAGAAAAAGAGAGAAGGGACAATGCTACTATCTCTTTTTCCACACTTGTGCTTCAAAGTAGCACCATGATCTTCATGATAGAGAGTCTCCTATGTTGTCATTTGCATATACTAGTGGGAATTTTTCATTATAGAACTTGGCTTGTATATTCCAATGATGGGCTTCCTCAAAATGCCCTAGGTCTTCGTGAGCAAGAAAGTTGGATGCACACCCACTTAGTCTATTTTTTTGAGCTTTCATATATTTATAGCTCTAGTGCATCCGTTGCATGGAAATCCCTACTCACTCACATTGATATCTATTAATGGGCATCTACATAGCCCGTTGATACGCCTAGTTGATGTGAGATTATCTTCTCCTTTTTGTCTTCTCCATAACCACCATTCTACTCCACATATAGTGCTATGTCCATGGCTCACGCTCATGTATTGCGTGAAAGTTGAAAAAGTTTGAGATTATTAAAGTGTGAAACAATTGCTTGGCTTGTCATCGGGGTTGTGCATGATTAAACACTTTGTGTGATGAAGATAGAGCAACAGCCAGACTATATGATTTTGTAGGGATAACTTTCTTTGGCCATGTTATTTTGAGAAGACATGATTACTTTGATTAGTATGCTTGAAGTATCACTATTTCTTATGTCAATATCAACTTTTATTTTGAATAATTTGGATCTGAACATTCATGCCCCAATAAAGAAAATTACATTGAGAATTATGCTAGGTAGCATTCCACATCAAAAATTCTGTTTTTATCATTTACCTACTCGAGGACGAGCGGGAATTAAGCTTGGGGATGCTTGATACGTCTCCAACGTATCTATAATTTTTGATTGTTCCATGCTATTATATTACCCATTTTGGACGTTTATGGGCCTTAATTTACACATTTACCCATTTTGGATGTTTATTAGCCCGTATTGCTGTTTTTTTTGTTTGCCTATTTCAGTATTTCAAAGAAAAGGAATATCAAACGGAGTCCAAACGGAATGAAACCTTCAGGAGCGTGATTTTTGGAACGAACGTGATCCAGAGGACTTGGAGTGCAAGTCAAGAAGCAGCCGAGGCGGCCACAAGAGGGTAGGGTGCGCCCACCCCTACAGGGCGCGCCCCCTGTCTCGTGGGCCCCTCGGGCGGCCACCGACGTACTTCTTCCTCCTATATAGGCCTACGTACCCCGAAAACATCCAGGGAGCCAACGAAACACAATTTCCACCGCCATAACCTTTTGTATCCGCGAGATCCCATCTTGGAGCCTTCGTCGGCGCTCCGCCGGAGGGGGAATCGACCACGGAGGGCTTCTACATCAACACCATAGCCTCTCCGATGAGTTGTGTGTAGTTTACCACATACCTTCGGGTCCATAGTTATTAGCTAGATGGCTTCTTCTCTCTTTTTGGATCTCAATACAATGTTCTCCCCCTCTCTTGTGGAGATCTATTCGATGTAAACTCTGTTTGCGGTGTGTTTGTCGAGATCCGATGAATTGTAGGTTTATGATCAAGTTTATCTATGAGAAATATTTGAATGTTCTCTGAATTCTTTTATGTATGATTGAGTTATCTTTGCAAGTCTCTTTGAATTATCAGTTTGGTTTGGCCTACTAGATTGATCTTTCTTGCCATGGGAGAAGTGCTTAGCTTTGGGTTCAATCTTGTGGTGTCCTTACCTGGTGACAGAAATGGTTGCAAGGCACGTATTGTATTGTTGCCATCGAGGATAAAAAGATGGGGTTTATATCATATTGCATGAGTTTATCCCTCTACATCATGTCATCTTGCTTAACGCGTTACTCTGTTCTTTATGAACTTAATACTCTAGATGAAGGTAGGAGTCGGTCGATGTGTGGAGTAATAGTAGTAGATGCAGGCAGGAGTCGGTCTACTTGTTGCGGACGTGATGCCTATATACATGATCATGCCTAGATAATCTCATAATTATTCGTTTTTCTATCAGTTGCTCGACAGTAATTTGTTCACCCACCGTAATACGTATGCTATCTTGAGAGAAGCCTCTAGTGAAACCTATGGCCCCCGTATCTATCTTTTATCATATTTGCTTTCAATCTACTTTTATTTGCATCTTTACTTTTTGCATCTATATTATAAAATACCAAAAATATATTTATCTTATCATATTATCTCTGTTAGATCTCACTTTCGCAAGTGGCCGTGAAGGGATTGACAACCCCTTTATTGCGTTGGTTGTGAGTTCTTGGTTTGTTCGTGTAGGTGCGTGGGACTTTTGAGGAGCCTCATACTGGATTGATACCTTGGTTTTCAAAAACTGAGGGAAATACTTACGCTACTATTGCTGCATCACCCTTTCCTCTTCAAGGAAAACCAAAGCAAGCTCAAGACATAGCATAGATCGTTGTCAAGACGATTGCCCCGACGGCGCTCCGGCACCACCGAGAGAGAGGGAGAGAGAGCCCCTCCTCCTTCTTCTTCTTCCTTGGCCTCCTCTGTAGATGGGAGGAGAGTTCCCCATATGGTCCATGGCCTCCATTGTGCGGAGGGGAAGGAGCCCCTCCGAGATTGGATTTCCATCTCTGTTCTCTTCTGTTTCGCATTCCCGCTTTCTGGCCGAAAACCATTTCTTATATTCTCAGAGATCCGTAACTCTGATTGGACTGAGATTTTAACATGATTTTTTTCCAGATATAAGATTCCTTGCGCCTGAAGTAGAGTTCCAACCGACTTACGAGGAGGGCACAACCCACCAGCATGCTCCTGGGCCCTGGGGCGTGCCCTGGTGTCTCGTGGTGGCTGTGGGCCCCCATTTGTGTTGATTCCACCTCCCAAAATCACAAATATTCCAAAATTATTCTCTGTAAATTTTTATCGCGTTTGGACTTAATTTGATATGGATATTCTGTGAAATAAAAAATGTGCGACAAATAGGAACTGGCACTGGGCACTGTATCAATAGGTTAGTCCAATAAATCATATAAAATGTTGCCAAAAGTATGTGAAAGTTATATAATATTGGCATGAAACAATCAAAAATTATAGATAGGACAGAGAAGTATCACTTGATCACGTGGCCATGCACCGATGAGTGAATGAAGATGAAGATGACCAAGTCTTTTGTAACAATGACGCAAGCCCCACTCTTGTTGTCTCCAAGGTTTTGACACTTCATCACCAAGAAGTCGAAGACCAATGTTGCCACGTCTTCCACATCAGAGCGGGGATCAATGGATGTTCCGTGAAGGTCATCATCGACGGAGGAAGTTGCCACAATTTGGCAAGTGAAGATCCATGTTCCAAGCTACAATTGGTTAAGATGATGAATCCTCATCCCTACAAGTCCCAATAGCTTAGCCACTCTGACACCATTCAAGTGGAGCACATCGTGCAAGTCTCACTCAAGATTGGCGCATACGAAGACACCTTGGAGTGTGATGTGGTTCCCATGTCCGTTTGTCACCTCCTACTTGGATGACCTTGGAAATTAGACCGCGGCGTCATCCACAATGGGTGAACCGATCACTATAGATTCATGATGAAGGGCAAGGAGTACGTGCTACAACCTATGTCGCCAAGTCAAGTGATTGCTGATAAGCAAGCACCCATCCATCATGGAGAGAATAGTGAGAGAGTGAGCCACCAAAAAGAGAGTGAGCGCCACAAGCCCAAAATAAGTGCCTCCACGATGAGAAACAAGAAAAACTTAGTGCTTTTAGCTAACAGAAGAGACATGACAGAAGTGTGTGACAACCCATCTAGTGCCATACACTATGTCCTAGTATGCAAGGATGAAGCAGAAAGGACTAACACCTCTCACCATCTACCTTTAGTGTTGTCTCATTTATTGCACGAATTCAAGGACGTATCCCCTGATGAGCTACCTCCGGGTCTACCTCCACTACGAGGCATCAAACACCGCATCGACCTTATCCCCGCCACACCTTTACCTAACAAGGCATCGTACCGCATCAACCCCAAAGAAACCAAGGAAATATAACGGCAAGTACAACACCTCATTGACAATGGACATGTACGTGAGAACCTAAGTCCTTGTGCCATTCCGGTTATTCTTGTGGCTAAGAGGGATGGTACTTTCCGCATGTGTTCCGATTGCCGTCCCGTAAATGCTATCACCATTCTCTAAAGGCATCCCGATCCACGCCTTGACGATATGCTAGATGAGCTTAGCAAAGACACAATTTATGTGTGTTATGCATTATATTCTTTGCAAATACATTGGTATATTTGTTGTGGTCCACTTTGACAATATACTTGTGTTCAGCGAATCTCTAGAAGATCATGTCACCCATCTTAGGGCCGTTTGCAAACTCTTAGAAAGGAGCGACTTTATGCTAATATGGAGAAATGCGCATTTGGTGTTGACAAGCTTGTTTTCTTTGGCTTTGTTATGTCTCTTGAGGGTGTTCATGTAGATGATGGTAAAATAGATGCTATTAAAACTTGGCCACAACCAACAAACTTGCAACAAGGCGTAGCTTCCTTGGCTTAGCTGGTTTCTATCATCGCTTTGTGAAGGATTTTCGCACCATAGCACACATTGAGTAAGAAGAATACATCATTTGTTCGGGACCATCTCAAGATACTGCATTTAATGAGCTTAAGAATTTTCTTACACACTGTGGCACCCCGGCCCAGAGCAACCGGAACACCCCGTATTCAAGCCCAGAGATCAAGTCTTCTGGAATATGGCATGATGAGGACATCAATACCATTTTTACACCCACAACCCCTACTGCTACATATACTGGACCAATTACTAGAGCTCGCGCATGCCAATTAAATTATCAGGTACTTTCGTTTCTTGGTAACGATTCTAATGTTCGTGAAAATATGATGCTGCCTAAATTGGATATGTTTGTTTTGCTTACAAATGAAGGGCCTAGCATGGACAAGAGGGATGATCACTTGAGCAAGGTCAAGCATGGAAATGATGACATGTGCAAGGGAAACAAGACTGGAGTTTCAAGTGATGATTTCAGGACTTTGAAGATACCATAATGAGTGTATGAATGCTTGGACAAATTATACAAGATGGCACTTCCTAAATTTCGTCCAGAGGCTATTATAGGTGCTGCGTCGCCTTATTATTGGGCCAGGCCTATGTAATTTCGAAATACTGGAGTATAGGCTGTTTTAGAATCCGTATATGTGGGGAAACAAGAGATAAGGTTGGTTCTGGACCCCTCCCCCAAGGGCCACGAAATTCCCTCCGCCCTCTTCCTCCATATATACAACCCTTAGGGCATCGTTTAGACTTTGGGTTTTGTTTAGATTCAAAGTTCGCCATAGCTGCAACTTCGCATACTTCATTTGTGTTCAACGACCAGACCAAGACGTCACAGAACCCCACCTTCATTAATAAAGCTTTCCTCTTATATTAGCAATATCCAGATTGCAATTTCAGTTTCGTGCTTGTTCTTCGTTTTCTTGCATGAAATAGACCCTCGTGGTCAGGTTGATCATGCTCCGGCATGGTCAATAACCTCTCGGAGTTAGTTTAGCTATTGCTAAGGCACGGTGTCCTGGCATGTTCGTAGTCGGATCGTCAAAGTATACTCCACCAAAAACGATAGCCACCATCTCATCAAAAGATGGGACACCCTTGCCTCTATCAAGTGGTATCAGATTTCTATGTTGCTTGGTGAGATCTTATAGGTTTTCGTAGTTTAGATCGAGTCTGTTCTTCGTACCTACAGTCCATGAAAAACCCAAAAAAATAGGGTTAGTTCATCATATCCGAACCAATCTAAGCCTTTGCATAATCTTTTTAGGGTTTTGCATTGTTGAATTTGTGATTGCATCATCACGTCTAGTTGCTGGTCTTTGTGCCTATCCTTTAGAGTTTCGAGTTCTGTTCACAAGTTGTCACGCCCCCGCCGCACCATCGTGATCACCGCTGGCATATACCACCATCGTCATCACCGCTGCCATATACCACCATCTATCGTCACCGCTGCCATATACCACCATCGTCATCACCACTTCCATATACCACCATCGTCATCACCGCTGCCATATACCACATATTCACCGCCATCACAATAATCCGAGTCCACCTCCAACACAGATTTGCCATCAGTCTGTGTTCCACCGCCCTACATATATCCACCACCAGTCCGAGTTTCCACCAGATTCATCTCGGCTACCAGTCCGAGTCTAGTATTTGTTCCTTTGTTTTCGATTTCCATGTTACGCCATACTCCGAGTTGTGGCCAAGTCAGATTTCCAAACATTAGTGGTACCCGCAGTAGAAAAATAGTTCCAGATCAAAAAAACGAAGTCTGGAAAATTTTGGCTAGGCAGTTTTTAGACAATTTGTAGACTTCTTCGAAAAAATTGTTGCGGAGCAAAAAAAGAGGAAAAAAGTGCAAAAAATAGAGAGAGATTCAGAGTGTGCTCCTCCCTTGTTTACGTGTAGTGATGTGATTTTGTTAGTGTTCTAGGCTCGCGTCTCTAGCACGGTCTAGCCTAGGACCAACACAGTACCGTCGTTGAGCATGTATTCAACTTTGCATCTCTAAATTGACTATTGCTGACCATTTTTTGCTACCATATTAGAAGCCTTCCCAGCTGCACATACATCTACGTCGTGAGTTTGACTCTCCCTGGTAATCACTCTATCCAAGCTCTCAGAGTTTTTGACTACAATGGTTGTCGATCACCACCTGCTATTGGGTAAGAACTGGTAAGAATTTGAGATTTGCTTGACGGATTTGTGACACACTGCCACTTTCTAGTAGTCTGTAGGATCATATTTTTGGGTGTTTCTATTGTTGCTAACCATGGCAATACCACAAGCCGATGAGGTTGACTGGGAGAACATGATGAAGAAGGAGCTTCATGATAAATTTTAGAAAATGTTGAGTCAACAGGTGGAAGACGTCATGGCCAGCTTTGGAAAGGCACTCGAGAGGATTGATGATGTTGAGAAGAAAATTGACACCATGTTGGACGCCAAGTTCGATGAAGTACTCGCGCGTCTTCCACAACCACCACCTGCATCTGCTACACCATTACAACAACAATGACAACCACCTCCACATCGCGAAACAGCCCTCCGTCGAGTGGGCCGTGTTCCTCTGGAGCTAGGACAAAATTCTGGTGCCACTGATACTGTTGTTGATGCTTCTGTAGCTCCTACTACTACTGCAGAGGTGGAGGACTATTATGAGGATGAGGTTGATCAAAATCAGAACTACGTGCAACCACCACCACCACCACCAGGTCGACCTCATGCATATAATCGCAACGGTAGGGCTCCAGAACCACCTCAGGTACGAGATTATGACCATATTCCTAAACTAAAATTGAATAACCCACCGTTTGAGGGTAGATACATTCGTGATGTATATCTTACTTAGGAGTTAGAAACTAAACAACGTTTCACATGCTTACAGTATCCTAAGGATAGACATGTTGTTGCTGTTGTTTGTGAATTCACTAGTTTTGCTTCTGTTTGGTGGTCTGGACATTGTAGATTATATCATGATAATATCCCTACTACTCGGGCTACTTTGGAAATTGCTATGCATACTCTTTGGGTTCCACCATATTATCAACATGAATTACTTCAAAAACTGCAGTGTTTGAGACAAGGGAAAATTTTTGTAGTGGAGTATTACAAGGAATTACAAACTAGCTTGATTAGATGTGGTATTGTTGAGGATAATGAAGCTATGCTTGCCCGTTTTATGGGTGGATTAAATAAAGAGATTCAGACCATTCTAGAGTACAATGAGTATAATAATGTCAGTCATTTATTCCATCTTGCTTGTAAAGCTGAAAGTGAAGTGCGGGATAGACAGGCATTGGCGCGAATTAATTTTTTTGCAGGTCGATCTTCATCATGGATAGCACGTACATCCTCTACTCCCACACATCCTACTGTAGCAGCACTGACTTCGGCTGCCAATTCCAACTAAGATTCAAGAAAACATGCACCACCACCACCATCTGCAAGGAGTACACCTCTCGGTTCCGCACAGAGCTCTTCTTCATCCATGGCATCAACAGGGAAAACACATGATATTACTTTTCTTTGTTGCAAGGGTGGAGGTCATTATGCGAGAGAATGCCCATCTAAGCGTGTGATGATTGCTACTGAGGATGGTGGGTATGAGTCCGCCAGTTACTATGATGAGGAGATTTTGGCTCTTATTACAAGTGAAGAACACGGTGGAGATGATTCTTATCATGAGACACAATACATGGCTGCTAAAGATGCTGACAGGTATGAAAGTTTAGTTGCTCAACGTGTTTTGAGTGTGCAGGTCACACAAGCTGAGAAAAATCAGAGGCATACTTTGTTCCATACAAAAAGAGTTGTGAAGGAACGTTATGTCCGCGTCATCATACAATGAGGGAGCTGCAACAACTTGGCTTGCATGGAGATGGTGGAGAAGCTCTCTCTAACCACAAGACCACATCCGCATCCTTACTTGTTGGTGTACAAAAGTGTGGGTACTTTGGTGCCCCTTGTACACGGACGGTCGCAGCCATGCCTACAGCAGGGCTCGGCGAAGCAGAGGAAGACGGCATGAGGGAGGACAGGAACAAACAATATCAAACAGACGATCAAAGTGATAAGCAGGAGGAGACTGGCAGGGCCACGCCCGTCAACAAGCCTTGCCGAGGCGACCTGCGAGGCCCCTGCAAGCTCCTTGCCGGGGTAGCTTGCAAAGAGATCAACAGGGCCACCACCCTTAGGGTTGAGAGCTCTGACACCATCGACAATGTTAAAGACCAAGATCTGGAGAGCACATGCCTGTTAGCACGCAGCCCCTCATAAAGATTGGCAACCCACGAATCCACATGGGATCATATGACAAAGACCCCCGGCAAGACCCTTGTCGGGGACGACTCCAAGGGGATGATCGATGGGCCGCAGCCAGACCCGCGCCCGGCAAGGTTTCGCCACTCCAACGCGACGATAGGCATGAGCTAAGCAGGCGCCTGCATGGCGGCATGCAGATCTTCATGGAAACCTACCATTTCGCCAACACAGCAGCTGGTTGGCCAGTGTGGCACTGCATGCCTCGTCGGCCCGAACGCGTGGCGGGGCGAGGAGAAGCGGCGAAGGATGAGATGGCCTCTATTGCCCTCCCCAATAAAGCGAGAGGACACATAGGCAACACATTAAATGTGCTTGTCCTACGTTGATCGAGCGATAAGCTCATACCACTATAGCTTGTGACCTCCTGTGTGCCATTGTGGCAACCCCTTTGTGTATAAAAGGAGGCCCAAGGCACACAAAGAGAGGATTCGGACTTTTGGACAAAGCACGCATCATAGCTAGTTCGAAAGCCCAAGAACACACATATAACCAGACAAGGCAGGACTAGGGTATTACGCATCTTCACGTCCCGAACCTGGATAAAAATCCTCTGTGTGCTAACGCATCGACCTTCTCTTCGTGCAACTAACCCCCGCCGAGCATAGAAGGGACCCTTGTGACCCCATAGGTGATCGGTTTCCCCGACATCTTTGGCGCGCCAGGTAGGGGGAATTAGTTGTGAGAATCTGATCTGTAGTTAGTACAGTAGCTCCTTCATCGTCATGGCTCCGAAGAAGAAGACGACAGCAGAGATTGGCCCATCCGGGGCCGCCCCGCCTGCACCTGCGTGAAAGGGTGACAGGGCGGGCACCAGTGGTGGAGGAGATCAAGATTTTCCACACCATCCGAATACAAGAAGCCATGCCGCCGGCGTCCTCCGCGGCGGCGATGGAGGTCGGCGCGCCGCCATGCCCAGGGATGGAGTTGTGCCACCCGCGGGTGGTGCGGGGACCACAAAGGGTAGAAAATCAACCTCGCCAATGCGCGTATCGCGGTCTCCTCAGCTCGTGCACGACAATCCGCATCACGATGTTGAGGACCCCGGGCGTCGCCACGGCAAAAGCCCTCAGCATCACTCTCAAGACACACAAGACCGACATGTACGCCATGATGCAGGGGAAAAGAGCACGCGGCCGCGGAATCATGATGGGACTCCTTTTAACATTGTTAGAAGTCCGAGTTCCTCCCATTCCTCGCGCCTGTCGCTGCCACCCACGCGAGCAGAAGCGCTGTCGCATGCGCAGCCGCTCCTCGACTTTCCTCCTGCGTTGGAGAAGCAAGAAGAGTGGAGGGATGCTATCCAACACCTTATTGGCCATGCCAACAGGGATTGCCACCGGGGAGCAAGCCCCTCGCGGCGCCGAAATGACGAGCCAACGCATGTAGGCAGTGGAAGGGTCGAGGGCGCCACGACCACGGTGCACTGCCCTCCACCATGGTCGGCCCGTTGGGGCGACGCCCGGGACAACGTGTCCATAGCATCATCAGACTCATGGACGCGCCATGACCAACGGCAATTTCTTTGAGAGCGCCTCAAGGAGGACGTCCGGACTACTATCGAGCGGCGACGGGAAGCACGTCACCAGTCTGATAGGCGCGCTGGGCCCATTGAGTACAGGCCTACGCCGAGGATGCTAGTGACTTGCCATATGCAATCACTTGTCCAGCATTCACCCGCGAGTTGTGGTAGTTCCAATGGCCGAACACCGGCACGTTCAAACCAGAGGTCCCAGAAAAGTACGATGGTAAGACCCACCCGTGTGAGTTCCTGAGCGTTTACACTATTGCGATGCAAGCTGCCGAAGCACGAGATGACAAGATACTCGCCAACTATTTCCCGTTGGCACTTAAGCCCAACGTTAGGTCATGGTTGATGCGTCTGCCTATAGATTCCATTGCTTCTTGGTCCAACCTGTGCCACGAGTTCGTTGGTGCCTTCACGGGTGGCCACGTAGCTCCTGGACAGGCAAGTGACTTGCACGTGATCCCTTAGAGAGACGGCGAATCCTTGTGCAAGTACATATAGAGGATTAGCTGTGTGTAGCACAACATCCCCGATGTTCATCCCGCCGCCGTCATCAGCGCGTTCCACCAGAATGTGCGTAATCGAAAGATGTGTGAAGAGTTGGCCATGAACAAGGTCACAGATGTTGTCGAGCTGTACGTTCTAACTGACGGATGTGCCCGAGCGTAGGAAGGAAGGAAGTACCCCGGCGAATACGCCGATGTGGGAGGTGGCTCTGAAGATGAAGACGTCATCGCCCCAGCAAAGAAAGGCCGGTGGCGTAACAGGAAACGCAAGGGCAAGACCGTTCTTGCCGTCGAGGAATCCGACAACCCCGACACCACCAAGAAGGCCAAGGTTGATGACCCCGGCAAGGAGGTTGTCGGGTGCGACGCTTGCCGGGCCTTGGCGGCTGCTGGCAAGTCAGAGGGCTCCGACAAGCAGTACTACAAGATTCACCATACGAAGGGCCATGACCTCCATAACTGCCGCCAAATGGAGCTACTGATGGAGAAGCAAAGGGCTGAGTACGAGAGACAAGACAAGGAGAAGGACCAAGGAGGCACTGAAGGGTCCTGCAATAAGCACGGCGGCCAAGTAGGACGCAGCAACAAGGAAAAGCAACAAGAGAGGCCTGCTCGAGGCCGTGACAAGAAAGAGGAGGAGGATGATCATGATGATGATGAATCCAACGAGCATGAGTTCCAGAAGGCAACAGAAGTCATCTGTGTCGATGGAGGTGCTTTGTTGCATTCTTCCCACCACCAACTCAAACAGTGTGCACGTGAGATTAATGCAACGGAACCAATGGTTGACGCCCAGAAGACGTTGAGATGGTCCCACACGCCTATCATTTTTGACACCGAGGATCACCCTGATCGCACCACTGCGGTCGGGTGTTTGCCGTTGTTGGTATCCCCAACAATAGGCAACCTCAAGGTGACGAAAATGCTAGTTTATGGTGGGGCCAGCCTTAACTTGATCTCACCCAATGTGGTCAAGAGGCTACAGATCCCCGATGAAGATCTTGAGGAGACGGGCACGTTCCAAGGGATCAATCCGGGGAGGAGTCAGCCCAAGGGAAAGGTCACGCTACCTGTTACATTTGGTGGCGACCTCAACTACAGGACGGAGAGGATCATGTTCGATGTCGCTGAGATCTCGTTGCCATACAACGGGATCCTTGGCCGCCCCGCGCTGGCCAAGTTCATGGCGGCGTCGCACCATGCACACAACAAGTTGAAGATGCCTGGATCGATGGGCATCATTACTGTCGTCTACAATAGGAAGGATGCGCTCATCTGCGCCGATCGGCTCTATCGAGAGGCGGTTGCAACATCTGCCGCCAAGGCCCCTGCTCCTGCCACCAGGAAGAGGACCAGTAAGGCTTTGGCTGCCAACAAGACTCCTGGCTCCGGCAAGGGATCCTGTACCCTCTCTGGCAAACGCGCCTCCTCGGAGTGCTATGTTTCTACTGGAGACATACCAGAGAGCTCTACCGGCAAGAGCAAAAATTCCAAGGCAGCCCCACCAGAAACCAAGAAGGTGTGCGTCAAGGAGGATGGCACAAGCGGAGCTTTCGTTATAAGCTCCACCCTTGACAGCAAATAGGAAAGCATGCTCGTCGCCTTCCTGCGGGCGAATGTCGACGTGTTTGCATGGCAAGCATCCGACATCCTCAGCGTTCCCAGGGAGGTGATTGAGCACCATCTTGCTGTCTGCCCCCATGCACGGCCCGTCAAGTAGAAGGCCTAAAAGCTAGCTTTGGAGCGACAAGAGTTTATCGTCGAGGAGATCAAGAAGTTGGAGGCGGCGGGTTTGGTCAAGGGAGTTCTCCACCTGACGCGTTTGGCCAATCCGGTCATAGTACGTAAGGCAAACGGGAAGTGGAGGCTATGTATCGATTATACTGATATCAATAAAACATGTCCGAAGGATCCTTTCCCATTGCCACATATCGATCAGACAGTGGACTCCAATGCTGGGTATGCAGTAACCCGAAAGTTGTTCGGAGTCCCGGATGATATCCCGGACGTCACGAGGAGTTCCGGAATGGTCCGTAGGTGAAGAATTATATATAGGAAGTGCAGTTTCGGCCATCGGGAAAGTTTCGGGAGGGTCCTGGGGGTCCACCGGGTGGGGCCACCTATCCCGGAGGGCCCCGTGGGATGAAGTGGGGAGGGGAACCAGCCCCTGGTGGGGTGCGCCCCCCCTTGGGCCCCCTGTGCCTAGGGTTGGAAACCCTAGGGTGGGGGGGCGCCTCCACTTGCCTTGGGGGGCAAGCCACCCCCTTGGCCGCCGCCCCCCTTGGAGATCCCATCTCCTAGGGCCGGCGCCCCCCCAGGGGGCCTATATAAAGGAGGGGGGAGGGAGGGCTGCCACACCCAAGTCCCTGGCGCCTCCCTCTCCCCACGCACCACCTCTCCCTCTCGCAGAAGCTTGGCGAAGCCCTGCCGTGATCGCTGCTGCATCCACCACCACGCCGTCGTGCTGCTGGATCTTCATCAACCTCTCCTTCCCCCTTGCTGGATCAAGAAGGAGGAGACGTCTTCGCAACCGTACGTGTGTTGAATGCGGAGGTGCCGTCCGTTCGGCGCTAGGATCTCCGGTGATTTGGATCACGACGAGTATGACTCCCTCAACCCCGTTCTCTTGAACGCTTCCGCACACGATCTACAAGGGTATGTAGATGCACTCCCCTCTCTCGTTGCTAGACGACTCCATAGATTGATCTTGGTGAACATAGGAAATTTTTTATTTTATGCAACGTTCCCCAACAACAACCAGTTGTCGTTCCTTGATGCTTATTCAGGGTACCATCAGATCTTCATGACGACGGAAGATGAAGAGAAGACCGCGTTCATCACCCCATGTGGTACGTATTGTTTTTGCGGATGCCTTTCGGGTTGAAAAGTGTTGGTTCGACATTCGCCTGAGTAGTCAAAATTGGTTTTGAGCCCCAGTTCCATAGAAATACCGAAGCATACATGGATGATATAGTAGTCACAATCAAGGACAGGGCCACGCTCGTGCAGGACCTGGAAGAAACTTTTGCAAACTTGCGCATGATCAACCTAAAGCTCAACCCAGAGAAGTGCGTGTTCAGCGTTCCATCCGGCAAGCTTCTTGGTTTCTTTGTGTCTCAACACGGGTTCGAAGCAAATCCCGACAAGTTCAAAGCAATCGAGCAAATTGAGGAACCAAGATGGGTCAAAGATGTTCGGAGGCTTGCCGGCTGTGTCGCCGCCTTGAGCAGGTTCATCTCTAAATCTGCTGAGCATGCCCTCCCCTTTTTCAAGATCTTGAAAAAGGCGGGTCCAATGAAATGGACCCCGAAGGCAGAGGCAGCACTGCAGGATTTAAAGAGATGCATCTCCTCTATGCAAATACTGGTCACGCCCAAGCTACAAGAGTCGTTGCTGCTATACCTGGCGGCAACAAATCAAGTGGTCAGTGCTGCGCTCATGGTGCAGAGAGAGGTTGGGGAAGAGGCGACAGCAGCGGCAAGGCCCTTAGGAGAAGAATTGGACCCGATAGGATCTGACCCCGGTAAGGGAGAGCCCCCTGCAGGATCCGATCCCGGCAAGGTAGTGTGTGCGCAAGTAAGCGAGGTAAAGCAGAAGAAGAAGGTGATGCAGCACCCAGTCTACTTTATCAGCCCCCTCTTGCAGGGGGCTAGATCAAGGTACTCTGGGATGCAGAAATTGCTTTTCGGCCTACTTATGGCCTCGAGAAAGTTGTGTCATTATTTCCAAGAACATGAAGTCATCGTCGTCACATGCCTCCCTTTGCAACGGATCTTGCATAACCCGGAGGCAACCAGGAGGATTGTGGAGTGGGCGTTGGAACTATCAAGCTTTGGCCTTAAGTTCGAGAGCACCTCAACGATCAAGAGTAGAGCCTTGGCGGAATTCATAGCAGAATGGACATAACGCCCAATGTTGGTGTCAAAACCGGCGGATCTCGGGTAGGGGGTCCCGATCTGTGTGTCAAGGCTGATGGTAACAAGAAGTAAGGGACACGGATGTTTACCCAGGTTCGGGCCCTCTTGATGGAGGTAAAACCCTTCTTCCTGCTTGATTAATATTGATGATATGGGTAGTACAAGAGTAGATCTACCACGAGATCATAGAGGCTAAACCCTAAGAGCTAGCCTATGATGGTATGAAGGTAATTGTGATTGGCCTTATAAGGACCAACCTCTCTGGTTTATATAGACACCGGAGAGGGCTAGGGTTTACATGGAGTCAGTTACAAGGAAGGAAATATAATATCCGGATCGCCGAAGATGGAGATCAAAGGAGCAATATGATATTGGCCATATCATGTCACTATTTGATTGCATGTGATGTTTATCATGTTTTACATCTTATTTGCTTAGAACGACGGTAGCTTAAATAAGATGATCCCTCGAAATAATTTCAAGAAAAGTGTTCCCCCTAACTGTGCACCGTTGCGAAGGTTCGTTGTTTCGAAGCACCACGTGATGACCGGGTGTGATAGATTCTAACGTTCGCATACAACGGGTGTAAGCCAGATTTACACATGCAAAACACTTAGGTTGACTTGACGAGCCTAGCATGTACAGACATGGCCTCGGAACACGGAAAACCGAAAGGTCGAGCATGAGTCATATAGAAGATACGATCAACATGAAGATGTTCACCGATGTTAATTAGTCCGTCTCACGTGATGATCGGACACAGCCTAGTTGACTCGAATCATGTTTCACTTAGATGACTAGAGGGATGTCTGTCTAAGTGGGAGTTCATTGAATAATTTGATTAGATGAACTTAATTATCATGAACTTAGTCTAAAACCTTTGCAAAATGTCTTGTAGATCAAATGGCCAACGCTCATGTCCACCTCAACTTCAACGCGTTCCTAGAGAAAACCAAGCTGAAAGATGATGGCAGCAACTATACGGACTGGGTCCGGAACCTGAGGATCATCCTCATAGCTGCCAAGAAAGATTATGTCCTAGAAGTGCCGCTAGGTGAAGCACCAATCCCAGAGAACCAAGACGTTATGAACGCTTGGCAGTCTCATGCTGATGATTACTCCCTCATTCAGTGCGGCATGCTTTACAGCTTAGAACCGGGGCTCCAAAAGCGTTTTGAGCAACACGAAGCATATGAGATGTTCGAAGAGCTGAAAATGGTTTTCCAAGCTCATGCCCGGGTCGAGAGATATGAAGTCTCCGAAAAGTTCTTCAGCTGTAAGATGGAGGAAAATAGTTCTGTCAGTGAGCACATACTCAAGATGTCTGGGTTGCACAGCCGCTTGACTCAGCTGGGAGTTAATCTCCCGGATGACGCGGTCATTGACAGAATCCTTCAGTCGCTTCCACCGAGCTACAAGAGCTTTGTGATGAACTTCAATATGCAGGGGATGGAAAAGACCATTCCTGAGGTATATTCAATGCTGAAATCAGCGGAGGTAGAGATCAAAAAGGAACATCAAGTGTTGATGGTGAATAAAACCACTAACTTCAAGAAAGGCAAGGGTAAGCAGAACTTCAAGAAGGACGGCAAGGGAGTTGCCGCGCCCGGTAAGCCAGTTGCCGGGAAGAAGTCCAACAATGGACCCAAGCCTGAGACTGAGTGCTTTTATTGCAAGGGAAGTGGTCACTGGAAGCGGAACTGCCCCAAGTACTTAGGACAAGAAGGCCGGCAAAACCAAAGGTATATGTGATATACATGTAATTGATGTGTACCTTACCAGTGCTCGTAGTAGCTCTTGGGTATTTGATACCGCTGCCGTTGCTCATATTTGTAACTCAAAGCAGGAGCTGCGGAATAAGCGGAGACTGGCGAAGGACGAGGTGACGATGCGCGTCGGGAATGGTTCCAAGGTCGATGTGATCGCCGTCGGCACGCTACCTCTACATTTACCTACGAGATTAGTTTTAAACCTTAATAATTGTTATTTAGTACCAGCTATCAAGATCTTGTTTAATTCGAGATGGCTACTCATTTAAATCTGAGAATAATGGTTGTTCTATTTATATGAGAGATATGTTTTATGGTCATGCCCCGCTGGTGAATGGTTTATTCTTAATGAATCTCGAGCGTAATGTTACACATATTCATAGTGTGAATACCAAAAGATGTAAAGTTGATAACGATAGTCCCACATACTTGTGGCACTGCCGCCTTGGTCACATTGGTGTCAAGCGCATGAAGAAGCTCCATGCTGATGGACTTTTAGAGTCTCTAGATTATGAATCATTTGACACATGCGAACCATGCCTCATGGGCAAAATGACCAAGACTCCGTTCTCCGAAACAATGGAGCGAGCAACCAACTTATTGGAAATCATACATACTGATGTGTGCGGTCCAATGATCGTTGAGGCTCGCGGAGGATATCGTTATGTTCTCACTCTCACTGATGACTTGAGTAGATATGGGTATGTCTACTTGATGAAACACAAGTCTGAGACCTTTGAAAAGTTCAAGGAATTTTAGAATGAGGTAGAGAATCAACGTGACCGAAAGATAAAGTTCTTACGGTCAGATCGTGGGGGAGAATATTTAAGTCACAAATTTGGTACGCACTTAAGGAAATGTGGAATCGTTTCACAACTCACGCCGCCTGGAACACCTCAGCGTAATGGTGTGTCCAAATGTCGTAATCGCACTCTATTGGATATGGTGCGATCTATGATGTTACTTACCGATTTACCGCTATCATTTTGGGGATACGCTCCAGAGACAGCCACATTTACTTTAAATAGGGCACCGTCTAAATCCATTGAGACGACACTGTATGAATTATGGTTTGGGAAGAAACCTAAGCTATCGTTTCTAAAAGTTTGGGGATGCGATGCTTATGTCAAGAAACTTCAACCTGAGAAGCTCGAACCCAAGTCAGAAAAATGCGTCTTCATAGGATACCCTAAGGAAACCATTCGGTATACCTTCTACTTAAGATTCGAGGGCAAGATTTTTGTTGCCAAGAACAGGTCCTTTCTGGAGAAAGAGTTTCTCTCGAAAGAATTAAGTGGGAGGAAAGTAGAGCTTGATGAAGTACTACCTCTTGAAACGGTAAGTAGCGCAAGTCAGGAAGATGTTCCTGTGGTGCCTGCGCCGACAAGAGAGGAGGTTAATGATGATGATCAAGATACTTCGGATCAAGCTCCTACTGAACTTCGAAGGTCCACAAGGACACGTTCCACACCAGAGTGGTACGGCAACCCTGTCTTAGAAATCATGTTGTTAGACAACGGTGAACCTTCGAACTATGAAGAAGCGATGGCGGGCCCAGATTCCAAATGGATCTTATTCAGGGTACCAAATGGATCTTATGCAACGTTCCCCAACAGCAACCAGTTGTCGTTCCTTGATGCTTATTCAGGGTACCATCAGATCTTCATGACGATGGAAGATGAAGAGAAGACCGCGTTCATCACCCCATGTGGTACGTATTGTTTTTGCGGATGCCTTTCGGGTTGAAAAGTGCTGGTTCGACATTCGCCCGAGCAGTCGAAATTGGTTTTGATCCCCAGTTCCATAGAAATATCGAAGCATACATGGATGATATAGTAGTCACAACCAAGGACAGGGCCACGCTCATGCAGGACCTAGAAGAAACTTCTGCATACTTGCGCAGGATCAACCTGAAGCTTAACCCAAAGAAGTGTGTGTTCGGCATTCCGTTCGGCAAGCTTCTTGGTTTCTTTGTGTCTCAACACGGGTTCGAAGCAAATCCCGACAAGTTCAAAGCAATCGAGCAAATTGAGGAACCAAGATGGGTCAAAGATGTTCGGAGGCTTGCCGGCTGCGTCGCCGCCTTGAGCAGGTTCATCTCTAAATCTGCTGAGCGTGCCCTCCCCTTTTTCAAGATCTTGAAAAAGGCGGGTCCAATGAAATGGACCCCGGAGGCAAAGGCAACACTGCAGGATTTAAAGAGATACCTCTCCTCTATGCATATACTGGTCACGCCCAAGCTACAAGAGCCGCTGCTGCTATACCTGGCGGCAACAAATCAAGTGGTCAGTGCGGCACTCGTGGTGCAGAGAGAGGTTGAGGAAGAGGCGACAACAGCGGCAAGGCCCTTAGGAGAAGAATTGGACCCGACAGGATCTGACCCCGGTAAGGAAGAGCCCCCTGCAGGATCCGATCCCGGCAAGGCAGTGTGTGCGCAAGTAAGCGAGGTAAAGCAGAAGAAGAAGAAGGTGATGCGGCACCCAGTCTACTTTATCAGCCCCCTCTTGCAGGGGGCTAGATCAAGGTATTCTGGGATGCAGAAATTGCTTTTCGGCCTACTTATGGCCTCGAGAAAGTTGCGTCATTATTTCCAAGCACAGGAAGTCACCATCGTCACATGCCTCCCTTTGCAACGGATCTTGCATAACCCGGAGGCAACCGGAAGGATTGTGGAGTGGGCGTTGGAACTGTCAAGCTTTGGCCTTAAGTTCGGGAGCACCTCAACGATCAAGAGTAGAAGCCTTAGCGGAATTCATAGCAGAATGGACATAACGCCCAATGTCGGTGTCAAAACCGGCGGATCTCGGGTAGGGGGTCCCGATCTGTGTGTCAAGGCTGATGGTAACAAGAAGTAAGGGACACGGATGTTTACCCAGGTTTGGGCCCTCTCGATGGAGGTAAAACCCTACTTCCTGCTTGATTAATATTGATGATATGGGTAGTACAAGAGTAGATCTACCACGAGATCGTAGAGGCTAAACCCTAAGAGCTAGCCTATGATGGTATGAAGGTAATTGTGATCCGCCTTCTAAGGACCAACCTCTCCGGTTTATATAGACACCGGAGAGGGCTATGGTTTACATGAAGTCGGTTACAAGGAAGGAAATATAATATCCGGATCGCCAAGCTTGCCTTCCACGCCAAGGAAAGTCACATCCGGACACGGGCCGAAGTCTTGAGTTTTGTATCTTCACGCTTCAATAGTCCGAATGTTGTACACAGCCCGACTGTCTGGATACCCCCTAATCTAGGACTCCCTCAGCAGCCCCTGAACCAGGCTTCAATGACGATGAGTCCGACACGCAGTATTGTCTTCGGCATTGCAAGGTGGGTTCCTCCTCCGAATTCTCCAAAGTGGTTTATCGAACACATAGTCCGTGTCCGGATCTGCAAGATGATCTTCGTATGGTATAGATCTGATTTGCTGGCAATCTTCGAGCGTCGTGCCCTAGCATCATGACTCGGTCCAATGCGAGCTGACATTTCCTACCCCACAACGACTCGTGTCACGAGGCGGTTTTATTGGCACGTCCCGTCGAGGCAGAGATCATGTCCCTTTTATTACGGGATTTTCCATCAATATGAGCGTGCGTGACCCCACGAAAGCCGTTGGTATTACCCCATGTGTTTTTAGATAAGCCTCAAACGGTTACACCGGGGACTCTTGATATTCACCCTCTTTATAAAGGGGTCGAGACCTATACCTCTTTCTTCCCCTTCATCGCGCCTTCTCGCACCTCGAGTTCTAACACCCAAAACCTAAGCTCCACCCCTCCGGAATCTGCCAGTATGTCCGGATCTGATCCTCAAGGCCGGTGGGTCGCCTCCTCGATCGAGGAGAAGTACATTGTGAAGCTTAGGGAGGTCGGATACCTAACCGTAGATATCCGGCACAGGCTTCCTGCTCCGGGGCAAGTTATCCCCACGCCGGAGCCCAATGAGTGTGTTGTTTTTGTCCCACACTTACTCCGTGGTTTGGGTTTCACCCTCCATCCTTTCGTGAGGGGGCTCATGTTCTATTATGGGCTGGATTTTCATGATCTGGCTCCGGATGCTATCCTCCATATCTGGTCGTTCATTATCGTGTGCGAGGCTTTTCTCCACATCACCCCGCACTTCGGCTTATGGCTCAAGACCTTCAATGTGAAGCCGAAGATGATTGGGGGTGACATGTGGAGTGCGGAGGCACTGTAATAAACAGAAACGCCGATGCCCCATGGCCGGAGGGTTCTTTCCCAGAAGTATCTGACATATGGCAGCGGAGGTGGTTTTATGCTACGGTCCCAAGGGGCACAAACTAGGTAGCTGCCCCTGAGTTCTGCTCGGGCCCTCCGTCGCAGTTGGCATCCTAGACAGACATAGGATGTAATTGGGGGCCCGCAGGTGATGTACCAATACTGCAGAACCGCATCCGAGAGCTTCTCGAGAGGGATATCAACCTTGTCAGCGTAATGCAAGTGATGTTAATCCGGCGGATGTTGTCGTGCCAACGCCGGCCTCTTCGGATGTGGGAGTTCAATCCGGAGGGTCTGCGGACTGTGAAGCACTTCTTCGGCTTAAAGCTCGAAGAGATGTGCAAATTATTCTTTGGACGGAAAGTAACGTGTCCGGATACCACCAAGGATGCGGGCCTAAGCTGCAATCGCCTAGATACTCAAGTAACTAGCTTTGATACCAGACACCCTGTTTTGTGTTTGTCATACTTGTTTGTTCTGAACATCATCCGCGTCCAAGAATGGCTCAGCAAGGCGGAGAGAATCAGGTGTCTGGCACCACTTCCAGAAGGCTCGTCCGCCCCTACCGTGTCCAAGATGCTCGACCGGGTACTCAAAAGGATGCCCTCGGGGAAAGACAAGGGGAAGGATGAGAAATCCGAACCCCACACACTACGCATCCGAATCGTGGATAGTTGGGGAGGAGAGGTCGAGACCGCCTCCCCACGCGGGAAGAAGAGGGCCGCCTCCGAAGATTTGGAGGCAGAGATGCCCAAATTGGGGAAAAAGGGATCCCCAGGGGTCCTTGCCCCGACAGGCACCCTCACCGCATCATGCCCTCCAACGGGCCAACCCTCCAACGAGTCGTAAGTCAATCATTAACTTAAAAGTACTGTATTTCTCCTGGATCAATGACCAGGACTCAACTTTTTGCAGTCCGGCTGGCAGCTCTTCTCAATAGGGATCGTCTTCGGGCGACCTTCCTCCGAAGATGCTGGAGAGCGAGACCCCACCCGCCTCTCCGGTTCTTGACGCGGGCGACAGCGAGGTGTCATCACGAAGGAGCCCGGATCCGCCAAGGCCGGAAGCCAATGCGTCAGCCGCCCTGAGTCCGGACGTACTGACGGGATTACTGGAGCGAGATGCGCTCTCGGAGGAGCACCACTCATTAATGAGCGTGGTGCTCAACAAGATTTCATCCACTACAAGTGGTTTGAATGAAGCATTCACAAGCCTGCTCAGAGGCTTTGAGTTATGTAATGGAGAACTCACTATTTCTTTGGTTGTAAGGCATGCGCTAGGTGTGCTCCATATAGATAGTAGCCCCTGAGACTCTAGTTGCTCGCCCTAGGCGGCAAACGGGGGATCATAAACCAATGATAGTGCTATAAATATGTGCAGGTACCTATGGGTCCGGCCGCTGGCCTGTCCGTTGAAGTTGCCGAACTATCGAGGCAAATTGGGTCGATTGATGCCGATATTACTCTGATGAATGAGCGGCTGGATACCTCACAAGGTATGTGCCCTGTCTCCCATTGCATAGAAAAAATTAAGGTGGCATGTATTAATATAATTTGTTCGGACTGCAGATGGTGTTGCTGCCGTGGAGGCCATAAGGGCTGAACTTGCTCTGGCCAAGGAACAAGCTCGGGTGAGCAATGCGGCTGCCCTAAACGCGGCCGAGGAATTAAGAGCCGAACAGGCTGCTCATCGCCGAAGCGAGGAAAAGATAGCCGAAATGGCTATCGAGTTAAAACATGCCGCTGACCGGTATGAGCTCCTGAAGAAGGAGCATGAAGATAAATCGGCTGACCTGAGCAAGGCGCTGAATGCCACCAAGGAAATACGAACCGAGCTCAGGGGTGCGCGGGAGGAGCTTCAACAGGCAGGAAAAATCGCGGCTGGAGGCTCCTATTTGCTGCGGACGAAGTTCTTTGATCCGAAGTACGCTCCCCTTGATGGACGCTGGAGCTCGCCGGACGCATACGCGGACCTGGCGAAGAGTACGGCTGATGCCATGGAGTTCTTCAAAGATCAGGGTGAAAAGGAGGTTGAGAAGCTTTTTTGGTCACAGTTCCATGCTCCCACTCGCCCGCTGCCGTTAAGCGATAAGATGGCTGCTGTGGCGAAGCTGCACAGGCTGTCCGGGCTTGCGATGCGGTCTGTAATAGATCATCTTTCGCCGAAGGAGCCTAAGCCGGACAGCTACTTTGGTTTAGTGCAACAGTTCCTTGGGGCCGTGCCCCAGATCGATGTCATGAGGAGGTCAGCATGCATAGAGGGTGCGCGGATGGCCCTTGCACGCGTTAAAGCGTATTGGACGGATATGGATGCCACTATGATAGCGTCTCAGGATCCGTTAGGGGGTCAATATTCGGCCGGGCACTACTTGGCGCAGGTCACGGAGGGTGCCCGCCAGATAGAGGTGCAGTGCCCGAAGGATCTCCTCTTCGAGTGATGATTCAAATTATTTGTAAAACATTTTGATTAGAAGGTTATATTTATAATTTGTGTCTGAAAATATGATTGTGTCCCTTGTGCTGCCGTTTATATATATATATATATATATATATATATATGTGTGTGTGTGTGTGTGTGTGTGTGTGTGTGTGTGTGTATGTGTGTGTGTGCGTGTGTGTTATCCGAAAGATAGCAGTCGTTGGCTTCAGCCCCCATGCATACAATGCTGGGGTGTTCGCGAAAAAACGTGCCTGATCACTCTTTATCCAACGTCTTGGTCTGGCAAGGAGGTGATCGCACGTCGAACTAGGCAACCAGACTATATAGCTGTAACAATTTTGCTTAGTCGCGGGATTCTAATATTGGGGCTACTATGTAGCCCCTGGTACCATCGCGTGCATCCGAATACGGGTGCGTATGTACCTGGCCGGGAAATGGCCCTTCGTTAACGCGGAGGAATCCTAGAGATTCCGGTGAGCCGTCGAGTGGTTGATCAGTCTCTCACTGTATCATGACGGTCAGTTTTCGGCTTTCTCTACTGAGGTGCTCATCCGGAATAACCAGGGCACAATCGCAGTAGTTCTCCTTTGGCCACCTTAGCCGATTATAACGGAACGTAAGGCGGCAAACCCAGGAGCCGGGCAATCCCAACATTTGACAAAAGACATGATTCGGAGCTGATGCATATAAGGCCAAACTCGTGACGCGAAACACTCCCGAAGGTATTCGGACTTTCTAACAGATGATGGGCTCAAGAATGCCCATTCATTATAAACCCTGTATGTCCAGGTGCATGCATTAATCTGTCGTGGCGTAATGCCAAAAACGGCAGTATCCTCTGTGGGTATGGAACCCGTGGGATGATGAAACAACAAGAGGCAATAGAAAAGGTTTACACAGGGGCTTAATCTAAAAACAAACCTGTTGGACGGGGCCCTGCTGCACGTCTGCGCCATTATCTCCATTGTGCCGCATCTTGGAAGGGTATCGCATGAACGTTGTCTGCGGAAAAAGGGGATCTCATAGAAGAGTGCAACGTAAGTTTGCGATGGATAGTAGAAAATGCAAAATGCTGGCCTGCCAATAAGGTTGAGCCGAGAGTGTGGGGCTTTATTATTAGCCCCTGGTGTCCGCTATAGGATTACATATACAATTGCCCTGGTTTAATGTGGGCTGCCAGACTCGTCTAACCGTGTCTGTGGTCTTAACAACCTGGTATAATTTTGTTTAGAGGCTGCTTATAGTCCGGTCGCTAGGGCTGTCGCGTACTCCTCTGCGCACGAAAGGCACTCCGTTGTTCTGCTAACGGTGATGACGCCGCATGGACCGGGCATCTTGAGTGTAAGGTAGCCATAATGCGGCAATGCATTGAAGCGGGCGAAGGCCGTTCTTCCAAGCTATGCTTGATAGCTGCTTTGGAAGGGTGCGATGATGAAGACTAGGTCTTCGCTTCTGGAGTTACCTGGAGAGCCGAATGTTACCTCCAGTATGACGGAGCCCTTGCTATAGGCTTCAACGCCTGGTATCACCCCTTCAAAGGTGGTGTGAATCTTGCTGATTCTGGATGAGTCTATCCCCATCCTGCGGATAGTGTCCTCATATATTAAATTGAGACTGCTGTCGCTGTCCATGAGGACATGAGTGAGATGGTATCCGTCAATTATTGGATCAAGCACCAAGGCATTTGATCCTTCGCGTCGAATGCTAGTTTGGCCGTCTAGGTGATCGAAGGTGATCGAACAAGACATCCAACAGTTAGGTCTGGGTACGATGGGCTCTATATCGCGCGCGTCTTTATGGGCGCGTTCGTGCCTTCCCAAGGATGTACGAGTCGCGTGGATCATGTTCACTGTTTTAACCTCTGGCAGGAATGTTTTCTGTCCCCCGGTGTTTGGTTGGCGAGGTTCATCCTCGTCTTCACCCTGTGTTTCCCTTCCCTTGTGTTCAGCGTTCAGTTTGCCGGCCTGCTTGAAGACCCAGCACTCTCTATGCGTGTGGTTCACAGGTTTGTCGGGGGTGCCATGAATTTGGCATAGTCTGTCCAGAACTCTATTCAAACCGGACGGTCCCTCTTTACTGCCTTTAGGTTGCTTATTTTGCTGGTTAGGTCGAGAGCCTCGGAATCCGGCATTAACCGTTGTGTTGTCTGGGCTCTCTTCCTTGGTTTGGCGTTTGTTTTTATTACGACGTGGCTTCCCGTTGCCATCCCTTACTTCGGATGTGCTGGGGTCGCTGGTGCCTTTGCGGGCGAGCCAGCTATCTTCTCCCGCACAAAAGCGGGTCATAAGACTTGTTAGGGCTGCCATTGTCCTTGGCTTTTCTTGGCCGAGGTGTCTGGCAAGCCACTCGTCCCGGATGCTGTGCTTGAATGCCGCTAAGGCTTCGGCATCCGGACAATCAACAATTTGATTATTCTTAGTGAGGAATCTGTTCCAAAGCTTGCGGGAAGACTCTCCGGGTTGTTGGATTATATGACTTAAATCGTCGGCATCTGCAGGTCGGACATAAGTCCCTTGAAAATTGGCCCTAAAAACGTCCTCTAGTTCTTCCCAGCTCCCAATTGAATTTTCGGGGAGGCTTTTCAACCAGTGCTGGGTCGGTCCCTTTAGTTTGAGGGGAAGATATTTGATGGCATGGAGGTCATCTCCATGAGGCATGTGTATGTGGAGGATAAAGTCCTCGATCCAGACCCCTGGGTCTGTCGTTCCGTCATATGCCTCTATGTTTATAGGTTTAAAGCCCTGTGGAAATTCACGGTCCAATACTTCATCAGTAAAGCACAGGGGGTGAGCAGCCCCTCTATATCTGGACGCGTTGTGGCATGCCGTCGGCTGTTGTTGTGTTCGGTGTTTGTTCCGAGCTGGTGTCTAGTTGTCATAATTGTTTTGGCGACCGTAGTCCCTTATCTGGGTGTGTCCTTTAGATCCGTAAATGGACCTAGCTACGCCAGCTTTCTTCTCCAGGTGCTCACGTAGATCGTGGGCGTATTTGGCAGCTGATTTGTTGCGGTTATGAAGTGGTACTCCTGTCTCCTGGTCGTGTTGTTCTTTGGTGGAACGGCCTCGTCGTCGAATTCTGGTAGTAGCTTGCGTTTTGGGTAACTCTTTGTATGGCGATCATCGCCATATCTTTCTTCAGTGTCTAGCACTTTGTTCCATCTGTGATTGAGCGTTTCCTGTGCGGCTTTAAGACGTTGCTTCTGCTTCTTCAGACTTCTTGCTGTGGCCATAAGATTTCTATGGAGGTTCTCTCATTCCACACGTTCTTCCGGGACGATGAATGTGTCGTCATCCGGACGGTCTTCTTGTCCTGGGCCGGATTGGTGAACTCGTCCATCTGGATCATTTTCTTCGGGCGTATGACCCAGACTATGTTCGGCGTGACCTGGTTCGTCCTGCTCCATCACTGGTTTTGTTTGGTCATTATTGCCATCGGGGTTGACCGGAGTATCCGTTCTTCTAGCGCTCTTGCTGATATTGTTACTGTTGCCAGATTTGGAACGGCGTCTGCGACGTCGCTTCGGTTTTTGCCCAGGGGTGTTATCTTCTGGATCATCACCGTCGCCTTCCTTGGGCGTATCCACCATATATATGTCGTGTGGCAAGGCGTGAATCCGGCACCTCATAGATTCTGAGTCTTCTCCTGCATGATCGTCCATACCGTCGATGCCTTCGGAGTCGAAGTCCAGCATGTCAGTTAAATCATCAACCGTGGCTATGAAGTGGGTGGTGGGTGGGCAACGAATGTCTTCGTCGCCTGCTTCCCACTCGAGCCGGACATAATTCGGCCCGAGATTCTCTGTCAAAGAGAGAGTTTTGAATGAGTTTAGTATGTCGCCGAAGGGCGAGTTCTGAAAGATGTCCGCCGCGGTGAACTCCATCACTGGAGCCCAACCGGGATCGGCGGGCCCAGGGACGCACGGACTGGAGCCTACAACCGGACACGAGTCCAGGGGCCCGGGGTCACCGGTTTCCTCAAAAGTGAGGCCTGTGTTCGGCTCCATCACCGATGAGGGTACGGCCTGTGGGTCGGGGTCCAACCCTCCGTCCATAGGCAACGCCACCTGTCCCGGATTTAGGTCCGGGGCTTCTGCCGGGATGATATCCCAAGCAACGTCTGGCAGCAGGTCTAAGTCTCCTTGGGTATCCGTCGTGTAGTTCAGGTTTCCGAACCTTATTTGATGGCCGGGGGCATAGCTATCGATCTGCTCCAAGTGGCCAAGCGAATTGGCCCACAGCACGAGGCCGCCGAACACGAAGATCTGTCCGGGGAGGAAAGTCTCACCCTGGACAGCGTCGTTAATGACGATTGAAGGAGCCATCGAGCCTGAGGCGACGTCACAGAGGAACTCTCAATGAAAGCACCAATGTCGGTGTCAAAACCGGTGGATCTCAGGTAGGGGGTCCTGATCTGTGCGTCAAGGCTGATGGTAACTAGAAGTAAGGGACGCGGATGTTTACCCAGGTTCGGGCCCTCTCGGTGGAGGTAAAACCCTACTTCCTTCTTGATTAATATTGATGATATGGGTAGTACAAGAGTAGATCTACCACGAGATCATAGAGGCTAAACCCTAAGAGCTAGCCTATGATGGTATGAAGGTAATTGTGATCGGCCTTCTAAGGACCAACCTCTCCAGTTTATAAAGACACCGGAGAGGGCTAGGGTTTACATGGAGTCGGTTACAAGGAAGGAAATATAATATCTGGATCGCCAGGCTTGCCTTCACGCCAAGGAAAGTCCCATCCAGACGCGGGCCAAAGTCTTGAGTCTTGTATCTTCACGCTTCAATAGTCCGGACGTTGTACACAGTCTGGCTGTCCGGATACCCCCTAATCCAGGACTCCCTCACCCGACGAAGAAGTTCAAGAAACCACCCTTCCCGGCAAAGAGGCAAGTAGTCGTTGGATTATGTACTTCGATGGAGCCTTCTCGTTACAAGGTGCAAGTGTCGGCGTGTTGCTCATCATGCCCATAGGAGAATGCCTCAAGTACGTGATCTAGATGCATTTCCCCCGGGATAGGTCGACAAACAACACCGCAGAATACGAGGGGCTGCTCGCCGGTCTCAGGATCGCGGCAGACCTCGGGATCAGGAAGCTTATTATCAGAGGAGATTCACAACTTGTCATCCGGCAAGTTAACAAGGATTATCAGAGCACGCTGATGGAGGCTTACGTGGATGAAGTGAGGAAGTTGGAAGAGCGCTTTGACAGTCCACAAGTAGAGCATGTTCCTCGGGCAGAGAACAACATTGCCGATGACCTGTCAAAATGCGTTGCCCGCAAGCTACCTGTGGAACAAGGTACCTTCATGCTTCAATTAACTTAGCCATTCGTCGAGCCATCAGCAGAAAAGAACAAGCGAAGGAAGGTGGGCCCCGACAAATACTTTCCCGCAGAGCTCCCAGGAGCCACTGGCAAGGAAGTTGTCGAGTACCCTAAGCTTGCTGGAGAGCAGCAGCCCCCGACAGGGGCCCAGGCCCTTGCCGTCGAGGCAGCTTCCCTCACAGCGGAAAGCATGCCTTTGGTCCTTGTTGTTGAGCCCAGGCTCTAGCATGGGCACAACATACAGTCCGTTTCCTCCAAACAGGGGAGCTCCCCGAGGAGAAGGAAGAAGCAGAGAAAGTAGCCCGCTGGTCTAGCACGTACCAATTTGTGGATGATGCCCTTTACAGAAGAAGGCCAAATGACGTGAAATTGAAGTGTATTCCTCGGGAGGACGGACTGGAGCTGTTGGCAGAGATACATGAAGGCATATGTGGCTCCCACATAGGGTCAAGAGCCCTTACCGCCAAGGCATTCCGACAAGGTTTCTTCTGGCCCACTGCCCTCCAGGATTCAACGGCACTAGTAACAAAATGTGAAGCGTGCCAGTTTCATTCGAAGAAGCTTCATCAACCAGCTCAAGCCCTTCAAACAATGCCTCTCTCCTGGCCATTTTCGGTCTGGGAGCTCGACATACTGGGGCCCTTTCCACGCGCTGTCGGGGGCTTTGAGTACTTGTACGTCGCGATTGACAAGTTCACAAAGTGGCCGGAAGTGGAGCCGGTGAAGAAGGTGACAGCGCAGTCGGCTGCCAAGTTATTTAAGGCACTCGTTTGCCGTTTTTGTGTGCCAAAAAGAGTCATCACAGACAACGGCACACAGTTCATGAGCCGCACCTTCATGCAGTATATCCAGGACCTTGGTAGCAAGGTATGCTTTGTTTCTGTTACTCATCCAAGGAGCAATGGCCAAGTGGAAAGGGTAGATGCTTAAGTGTTGCGAGGCCTCAAAACAAGAACCTTTGACAAGCTACACAAGTGTGGAAGGCGCTGGATTGATGAATTGACAACGGTTCTTTTGTCAATTAGAATGACACCAAATCGAGCCACTGGCCAGACACCCTTTGCCCTGGTTTACGGGGCAGAAGCAGTTCTCCCCACTAAACTCATATACGGGTCACCTCGAGTGCTCGCTTATGATGAGCTTGACCAAGAGCAGTTGCGCCAAGATGATGCGACGCTCCTTGAGGAAGATCCTCTTCGAGATGCTGTGCGAGCCGCTCGCTATCAGCAAGCCTTGCGCCACTGTCATAGACGCAAGGTTAACGCCTGAAGCCTTGAGGAAGGCGACCTTGTTCTTTGGCGCGTTCAGTCCGCCAAGAATTCAAACAAGTTGACGCCAAAGTGGGAAGGCCCCTATCGGGTAATACGAGTCACAAGGCCCAGTGCAGTCCGCTTGGAGATCGAAGATGGCATTCCAGTGAGAAACTCTTGGAATATCGAACAGCTTCACAAGTTTTACCCATAGGGTGCGGTTGCCGGGAGCTCCGGCAACCCCCTTTTGTACTAGCCTTGCCGGCAAGGCATGTAACCCTATGTACAGAGCCAGACGCAGATCCTGCACGCAACCAGATAGTTTTTAGCTTGTACAGTTTCATACTAGTTTCCATGTTTATATATATGTAATTATGTATACATGCGTTCTTGTCCAGGATATTGTGCTACCTCAGATTCTAACAGGTGCTGGGAAACCAACAAGGCTCCATGCCCCTGTCCTCTCTTCCTTCCGCCTGAAATGACAACGGCCCGTCAAGAAATGGAGAAGACTGCTTGGCGCGGCATCTCCATCAACAACTTAATCAGATAAAGTTCCTCCCTTGCCCATTCATGTTTGTAATTCGTGACTTGCACATTAGAAAACCTAGCCACTCTGTCTAGAATGGGGTGCTCCCATCCCCGACTCGAATGCTGCTTTGGTCGGGTAGTTGTGGTAATCTTGGGAAAAGAAGAGTTTGGCAGGGGGCTGGACTTGTTGGCGTTCTGGGAACGGGGGTCCCCAGACTTGCCTGCCTGCGGCCTGCGGCGTGGCTCAAGGAGTGGCCCAGTACGGCCCGTCTACATCAACCCAAGCTCAAGACCCTCGCGAGGGGCCAAGCTCGCGGGGCAGACAAAGCAACGCTTCCTCAGGGGTGGCCTCACCAGGCAGGCTCGCGAGGAGGCGGAGAGATCAAGGCAAGGAGTACCCCGCGAGGTGCTCGTGACGCAAGCCATGACGATCAAGACCAGGCGGGCGCCAGCCGGCGCAGTGTCCTCGTTTCCTCTTTGGTGCAAAGGGGGCGAGCGCAGGCGCGGAGTACCAAAGCATCAGGCAAAGGTTTCTATATCGGTGCAACAAGACCAAGACCAGCCGGACGACAGGACGGAGATCACCGTGGAGCCCAAGACGGCGTCATCGCCAGTGCCTTTGGCAGTCGAAGACCAACTTTAGTCAGGATAGCTTGTACTAGTTGTCCCCCTTCAAAATGGCCATTGTTGGCTCCCTTCCCGCTCAATATTTGGAAACAGGACCAGGGCCTCTATAAATAGAGATAGCCACCACAGTAGAAGGCATCTGGATCTCACTTAGAGCCAACGAAGATGGAGCAATTCCTCTCCAAGCACACCACCACAAGAACACCCCTCGCGAGGCTGTTCTTCCTTTGTGCTATTCATCATCAGCCCCAGAGGCAATCCACCACACCACACATTGGATTAGGGTATTACACCACAACGGTGGCCCCAACCAGTATAAACGCCGTGTCCCTTGTGTTTTTCATCGTGTTAGCTTAGATTCACGACGAGGTTTTGGGGCGTGGATCGGTAGGGAGTAGATCTTCATACGCACCCCAGAGTTCGAACCTTAAGGGTTTTGCCGGAACCCGATATCTAACATTTGGCGCGCCAGGTAGGGGTGCGCCAAAATCCTCTTCTCACTGATCTGTGTTCCACTGCTTCGTCGCATCCATGTCCGGCGACCCAGTGGCCAACACCGACCGCTGGGCGGCATGGCCTGCCCATGCCGTGCCGCCTGCCCAAGGCGACCTCAACCCCGTGCCTCAGGCAGCCCGTGTTCCGCAGAACGCTGCGGGGCGCGGGCGACGCGGTCAAGCACCGCCTGCCCTCAGTCTACGGCATGTGCGATCAGCATCAAGGGCTTCAAGCCACGCCGCGGCCATAGCGCCGCACACCCGACGGGAACAAGTGAACATGAAGGCCACGCTCACGGTGGCTCAGGAACTGCTACGATGCAGGCTGCAGGAGAGCAGCCATGACGTGCTGCTGGAGCGCGTCGCCAAGCTCCTGGATGCCGCGGCTTCAGGGGCACCTCCTTTCTGCGTCCAGCTTCCACCCCAGGCCCCGGGCGGATCATACGATGGGCCCATCCACGCTCGTGCGCCCTCAGGTGTACCCCAAGGCTTCATCAACGCCAGCTCAACCATCAGCGCAGGGCATCAAGTTGTGCTAGTACCACTCCCGGTGAGCGAGGGCATGTGTATCGCCACCTGCGGCCCGGGCGGGCCGCCGCCCTATCACCCCCAAGGCGGCGCTTCGAGCCAAGCCGCATGGAGCGTGGGGCAAAATAGCGAAGCCTTCGGGGTGGCAACCTCTCAGGCTTACGTGCCCCATATGGTGGACCGGGACTACGCACTGGAAGATGACCACGGCTCGTTCCTCAGGCCAGGCTAGGAGGAAGAGGCGCCAGAAGCTGAGTCTTTCCGGGAGCCTCAGGGAAGCCTCACTAACCACGCTGGCGGCAGTAGCTATCGGGTACCACTAATTCCTCAGGAGCAAGCTTATGCTAACCATGGGTCGCAAAGAGTTCAGGTCACTGCAGCGGAAGACTGCCCCAGCTCGGCATCCTCCCTTCCGCCAGGAGGGGCGCATTGGGGGCAGCAGGAGAGGGGCCAGGAGCCAGGCCCCTCCCCACGGCGTGCGGAGCAAGTTGTTTCTCGGAGGTAGGCCCTCTACCGGGGAGGTGCTGCAAAGCCTGCCCCCGGCAGAGGACCCGTGGTTGTTGGGGGAACCACTAGCGTCCCCTTACCCCATTGGCATCGTCCTTGGTTCCCGGTCGTCATCAATGGTGGTCAAGGGTGGCGCAAGGTGGGGCCCTTGTCTGGCGATATGAAGCAAGGCCGGTACCTGTGAAGAAGACCCAGTGCCTGTGAAGCTCACCTCCCATGACACTCTCACGTAATAATGAGTTGGGGTTGTACACGCCCCGGAGTCTCCGGAGAGCCGCCCTCGAGCCTTGGGGGCTCCCTCCCACGCCCAGTGGTAGCACTTAGCTCCGCGCTGGTGAGAAGACGTCTAAGACTAGACTAGGTGCCGGACGCGGCCTTTTGCTTTTTACCTCCCTGTCGGTGTCAAAACCGATGGATCTCGGGTAGGGGGTCCCGAACTATGCGTCTAGGCGGATGGTAACAGCAGACAAGGGACACGATGTTTTTACCCAGGTTCAGGCCCTCTAGATGGAGGTAAAACCCTACTCCTGCTTGATTGATATTGATGATATGGGTAGTACAAGAGTAGATCTACCACGAGATCAGAGAGGCTAAATCCTAGAAGCTAGCCTATTGTATGATTGTTGTTCGTCCTATGGACTAAAACCCTCCGGTTTATATAGGCACCGAAGAGGGTTAGGGTTACACAGAGTCGGTTACAATGGTAGGAGATCTACATATCCGTATCGCCAAGCTTGCCTTCCACGCCAAGAAAAGTCCCATCCGGAAACGGGACAAAGTCTTCAATCTTGTATCTTCATAGTCCAGGAGTCCAGCCAATGGTTATAGTCCGGCTATCCGGACACCCCCTAATCCGGGACTCCCTCAGTAGCCCCCGAACCAGACCTCAATGGCGATGAGTCCGGCGTGTAGATTGTCTTCGGCATTGCAAGGAGGGTTCTTCTCCAAATCCTGTGTACCTGTTGAATAGCGTCCGGCTTCCTGTGAATATTGTGCTCCTTGGCTTCATGTGAATATTGCGCTCCTCGGCTTCCACGCCCAATAATGGCCATCTTCCACGTGTTGAACGAATGCGAAAAGCCAGGGTATTTTTACATTTATCCCCCTAGCTGCGCGAATGAGCTGCCTATAAAAGAGACGAGGATCTAGATCCGAATCACACCATCCTCCCTTCGCAAGCATTCATCAGAGCGCATCTGACAGAAATCCATTCCATCATGGACAGTCGACGCGGCTCCTCCTCTCGCCCTCCCAGCCCTCAGCCTGGAGATTGGGAGAGATGCTCCGTCCCGCACAGTGAGCTAGTGGCGCTCCAAACCGAGGGATTTCTTCCCCCAGCCTTCATGGTTCCGGTTCGAGCCGGACTCGCCACCTATAAGGGCGGAAAGGAAGCGGAGAGCGTCCCCAGCCCCTCCAAAGGAGAGCGAGTATGCCTTGTCTCTTATTTGATAAGAGGGCTCGGATTTCCAATTCATCCGTTTCTCCGGGGGCTCCTGGAGTTCTACGGCCTCCGGTTGCACAACCTTACGCCTGCCTCCATTTTGCATATCGCGGGTTTCGTGGCCCTTTGCGAGCTGTTTTTGGGCATCGAGGCTCATTTTGCGCTGTGGAAGAAGTTGTTCTGCCTTGTGCCCCGTTCTCATGAGGGGTCAATATATCAAGTGGGCGGAGCAGAACTATGGCGCATCACCGGGACCGGATATCTATCCGGAACCCCGAAGAAGGCGTCCAAAGACTGGCCTTCGGCATGGTTTTATATAGAAGATGTCTCCCTGCCGGACCCTATTCGGGTCGGCCTCCTGAGTTTAATAACGCTCCTTTCAAGAAATGCCTAAGCTGGCGTCCACGGAGCCCTCAGAAGGAAAACGACAGGGACGTCCTTTACCTAATGAGCCGGATAAGGTTGTTAGCTCATTCCGGACTGACCGTGATCGGGGTCATGGCCACATGCATTATGCGGGGGGTGCAGCCGCCCCAGTATAGAGGCCACCCCATGTGGGATTTCAACGGGGAGGATGACGCCACCCGCTGCGGCCGTAAGGGGCCGGGATCGGTCGCCGATCTGATGAAGATCTTGTCCGCATTGTAGAAGGGAAAAGAGGAGGAATTTCTCCGCGTCAATCCACAGGGCGGATTTTCTATGCACAATCCTCCGAGCTGGGTAAGCGGACATTTCTTTTTGCCTATCCAATCCATATTCCCATAGTCAAGTATCTCATTTTGTGATTTCGGTGCAGGAACTGCGCCAGGCCGTAAAGGACATAAACAGCCCGCCTCCACAACCCGAGGATCCAGAAAGGTTCCTCGATCCGGCCTCCCAAGAGGATCCGGACATATCGGTGGAGCTGATTGATGGGGTATTTCACCAACTGAGCATCGATAATGCCTTGGTTGCCATCACAGCCGATTACCCCGGAATACTTCCAGCCTCGCAGGTAACTGAGACCGAAGTCCCAATACTTTGAAAATGACCCATCCGTGCTTATTTTTGATCACCGTATACCGATGGTGTTTCTCAGGGGGCGCCTTTGAGGCGGAAGGCCGAGCCCGCGGCGGCTAGCCAACAAGGGGCAGCACGGCCCAGCAGGCTAAAAAGAAATGCGGTCCGGATCGAAACTCCGGTGCAACGGTACGGCATGTCACCTTACTCCCAGGCTTTATTCCCGGGAGGCATACTAACGCTCATGCTTTTTCAGGAAGAAGAGCGCTCGCCGGACTGTATCCGGAGAGGTTGCCAATCAATCCTCCACTTGCCAGGCTCCAAAGCCAGGTCCAGAAGCGGAGGCGAACACGAGGCGTGCGTTAGATGCTCCTCCGACAGAGGATGCCGACAGGTTATCTGCCACCAATTCCAAGGTGGAGAGTGCCATGAATCACAGGCGTCGCGGGACAGTTCTTCGCGACGCATGTTTCTCCCCAGAGGCATTGGATGCCTTTAATTCGGGAGATGCGCACCTCCGTGCCGCTCAAAATGGTCTAGCCAGAGCCACGGAGCAGTATGTAAAAGACATACGGGTGAGAAAATTTGACAGTTATATATGCCAGTAGCCCCCGAGACTTGAAATAGTTAGAATAACTGATTTAAGGAACATTTATTGTGCAGGATCTTATAGAAAAGAATACCCAACTGTCCCAGGAGCTGGAGGAGTGCAAAGCCCAACTTGAGGCCGCACTAGCCGCAGCGGGGGAAGCCAAAGAGACCCCCTCTGGTAATATATGCTTCAAAAGATAAGTAGTTTGTGAAGTGCGGCGTGTGTATAAGTCTGACAATAATATTGCAGATGGCGCCGGGATAGATCCGGACAAGCAACAGCTCATGCTCCGGTTAAAGGCCGGCGAGAATGTGCTTGGGAACGTAGTAATTTCAAAAAACTTCCTATGCACATGCAAGATCATGGTGATGCATAGCAACGAGAGGGGAGAGTGTTGTCCACGTACCCTCGTAGACCGTAAGCGGAAGCGTTATGACAATGCGGTTGATGTAGTCGTACGTCTTCACGATCCGACCGATCCAAGCACCGAACGTACGACACCTCCGAGTTCAGCACACGTTCAGCTCGATGACGATCCCTGGACTCCAATCCAGCAGGGTGTCGGGGATGAGTTCCATCAGCACGATGGCGTGGTGACGATGATAATGTTCTACCGATGCAGGGTTTCGCCCAAGCACCGCAATGATATGATCGAGCTGGAATATGGTGCAGGGGGGCACCGCACACGGCTAAGGAACGATCACGATGATCAACTTGTGTGTCATGGGGTGCCCCCTGCCCCCGTATATAAAGGAGCAAGGGGAGGAGGGCCGGCCAAGGAGGAGGAGGCGCGCCCAAGGGGGGAGTCCTACTCCCACCGGGAGTAGGACTCCTCCTTTCCTAGTAGGAGTAGGAGAGAAGGAAGGGGAAGAGAGAAGGGAAGGAAGGATGGGGTGCGGCCCCTCCCCCTAGTCCAATTCGGACTAGGCCTTGGGGGGGCGTGCAGCCTGCCCTAGGCAGCCCCTCTCTCTTTCCCGTATGGCCCAATAAGGCCCAATACTTCTCCCGCCGCGAATTCCCGTAACTCTCCGTTACTCCGATAAATACCCGAATCACTCGGAACCTTTCCGAAGTCCGAATATAGTCGTCCAATATATCGATCTTTATGTCTCGACCATTTCGAGACTCCTCGTCATGTCCCCGATCTCATCCGGGACTCCGACCTCTTCGATGCATCAAAACTCATAAACTCATAATATAACTGTCATCGAAACCTTAAGCGTGCGGACCCTACGGGTTCGAGAACAATGTAGACATGACCGAGATACGTTTCTGGTCAATAACCAATAGCGGAACATGGATGCTCATATTGGCTCCTACATATTCTATGAAGATCTTTATTGGTCAAACCGCATAACAACATACGTTGTTCCCTTTGTCATCGGTATGTTACTTGCCCGAGATTCGATCATCGGTATCTCAATACCTAGTTCAATCTCGTTACCGGCAAGTCTCTTTACTCGTTATGTAATGCATCATTCCGCAACTAACTCATTAGTTACATTGCTTGCAAGGCTTATAGTGATGTGCATTACCGAGAGGGCCCAGAGATACATCTCCGATAATCGGAGTGACAAATCCTAATCTCGAAATACGCCAACTCAACATGTACCTTCAGATACACCTGTAGAGCTCCTTTATAATCACCCAGTTACGTTGTGACGTTTGGTAGGACACAAAGTGTTCCTCCAGTAAACGGGAGTTGCATAATCTCATAGTTGTAGGAACATGTATAAGTCATGAAGAAAGCAATAGCAACATACTAAACGATCAAGTGCTAAGCTAACGGAATGGGTCAAGTCAATCACATCATTCTCCTAATGATGTGATCCCGTTAATCAAATGATAACTCATGTCTATGGGTAGGAAACTTAACCATCTTTGATTCACGAGCTAGTCAAGTAGAGGCATACTAGTGACACTATGTTTGTCTATGTATTCACACATGTATTATGTTTCCGGTTAATACAATTCTAGCATGAATAATAAACATTTATCATGAAATAAGGAAATAAATAATAACTTTATTATTGCCTCTAGGGCATATTTCCTTCAGTCTCCCACTTGCACTAGAGTCAATAATCTAGTTCACATCGCCATGTGATTTAACACCAATATTCATATCTGTATATGATTAACACCCATAGTTCACATCGTCATGTGACCAACACCCAAAGGGTTTACTAGAGTCAATAATATAGTTCACATCGTTATGTGATTAACACCCAAAGAGTACTAAGGTGTGATCATGTTTTGCTCATGAGAGAAGCTTAGTCAACGGGTCTGTCACATTCAGAGCCGTATGTATTTTGCAAGTATTCTATGTTTACAATGCTCTGCACGGAGCTACTCTAGCTAATTGCTCCCACTTTCAATATGCATCCAGACTGAGACTTAGAGTCATCTGGATTGGTGTAACAGCTTGCACCGATGTAACTCTTTACGACGGGTTTTTTTATCACCTCCATAATCGAGAAATATTTCCTTAGTCCTCACTAAGGATATTCTTGACCAATGTCCAGTGATCTACTCCTAGATCACTGTTGTACTCCCTTGCCAAATTCAGAGCAAGGTATACAATAGGTCTGGTACATAGCATAGCATACTTTATAGAACCTATGACTGAGGCATAGGGAATGACTTTCATTCTATTTTCTATTTTCTGCCGTGGTCGGGATTTGAGTCTTACTCAATTTCACACATTTGCAACACAGGCAAGAACTCTTTCTTTGACTGTTCCATTTTGAACTACTTCAAAATCTTGACAAGGTATGTACTTATTGAAAAACTTATAAAGCATCTTGATCTATCTCAATAGATCTTGATGCTCAATATGTAAGCAGCTTCAGCGAGGTCTTTCATTGAAAACCTTTTATTCAAGTATCCCTTTATGCTATCCAGAAATTCTATATCATTTCTGGTTAACAATATGTCATCTACATATAATATCAGAAATGCTACAGAGCTCCCACTCACTTTCTTGTAAATACAGGCTTCTCCAAAAGTCTATATAAAACCATATGCTTTGATCACACTATCAAAGCGTTTATTCCAACTCCGAGATGCTTGCACCAGTCCATAAATGGATCGCTGGAGCTTGCACACTTTGTTAGCACCTTTTGGATCGACAAAACCTTCCGGTTGCATCATATACAACTCTTCTTCCAGAAATCCATTCAGGAATGCAGTTTTGACATCCATTTGCCAAATTTCATAATCATAAAATGCAGCAATTGCTAACATGATTCGGACAGACTTAAGCATCGCTACGGGTGAGAAAGTCTCATCGTAGTCAACCCCTTGAACTTGTCGAAAACCTTTCACAACAAGTCGAGCTTTGTAGACAGTTACATTACCATCAGCGTCAGTCTTCTTCTTGAAGATCCATTTATTCTCAATGGCTTGCCGATCATTGGGCAAGTCAAGCTAAGTCCATACTTTGTTCTCATACATGGATCCCATCTCATATTTCATGGCTTCAAGCCATTTTGCGGAATCTGGGCTCATCATTGCTTCCTCATAGTTCGTAGGTTCGTCATGGTCAAGTAACATGACTTCCAGAATAGGATTACCGTACCACTCTGGTGAGGATCTTACTCTGGTAGACCTATGAGGTTCAGTAGAAACTTGATCTGAAGTTTCATGATCAATATCATTAGCTTCCTCACTAATTGGTGTAGTTGTCACAGGAACCGGTTCCTGTGATGAACTACTTTCCAATAAGGGAGCAGGTACAGTTACCTCATCAAGTTCTACTTTCCTCCCACTCACTTCTTTCGAGAGAAACTCCTTCTCTAGAAAGGATCCATTCTTAGCAACAAATGTTTTGCCTTCGGATATGTGATAGAAGGTGTACCCAACAGTTTCCTTTGGGTATTCTATGAAGACGCACTTCTTCGATTTGGGTTCGAGCTTATCAGGTTGAAACCTTTTTCACATAAGCATTGCAACTCCAAACTTTAAGAAACGATAGCTTAGGTTTACTGATAAACCATAGTTCATACGGTGTCGTCTCAACGGATTTAGATGGTGCCCTATTTAAAGTGAATGCAGCTGTCTTTAATGCATAACCCCAAAACAATAGTGGTAAATCGGTAAGATATATCATATATCGCACCATATCCAATAAAGTGCGGTTACGACGTTCAGACACACCATTACGCTGTGGTGTTCCATGTGGCGTGAACTGTGAAACTATTCCACATTGTTTAAAATGAAGGCCAAACTCGTAACTCAAATATTCTTCTCTATGATCAGATTGTAGAAACTTTATTTTTCTTGTTACGATGATTCTCCACTTCACTCTGAAATTCTTTGAACTTTTCAAATGTTTCAGACTTGTGCTTCATTAAGTAGATATATGCATATCTGCTCAAATCATCTGTGAAGGTCAGAAAATAACGATACCCGCCACGAGCATCAACACTCATTGGACCGCATACATTGGTATGTATTATTTCCAACAAGTTAGTAGCTCGTTCCATTGTTTCGGAGAACGGAGTTTTAGTCATCTTGCCAAAAAGGCACGGTTCGCAAGCATCAAATGATTCATAACCAAGTGATTCCAAAAATCCATCTTTATGGAGTTTCTTCATGCGCTTTACACCGATATGACCCAAACGGCAGTGCCACAAATAAGTTGCACTATCATTATTAACTTTGCATCTTTTGGCATCAATATTATGAATATGTGTATCACTACGATCGAGATCCAACAAACTATTTTTATTGGGTGTATGACCATTTGAAGGTTTTATTCATGTAAAGAGAACAACAATTATTCTCTGACTTTAAATGAATAACCATATTGCAATAAACATGATCAAATCATATTCATGCTCAACGCAAACGCCAAATAACATTTATTTAGGTTTAACAGTAATCCCGAAAGTATAGGGAGTGTGCGATGATGATTATATCAATCTTGGAACTACTTCCAACACTCATCGTCACTTCCCCTTCAACTAGTCTCTGTTTATTTTGTAACTCCTGTTTCGAGTTACTAATCTTAGCAACCGAACAAGTATCAAATACTCAGGGGCTACTATAAACACTAGTAAGGCACACATCAATAACCTGTATATCAAATATACCCTTGTTTACTTTGCCATCCTTCTTATCCACCAAATATTCAGGGCATTTCCGCTTCCAATGACCATTTCCTTTGCAGTGTAAGCACTCAGTTTTAGGCTTTGGTCCAACTTTGGTCTTCTTCACGGGAGTGACAACTTGTTTGTCATTCTACTTGAAGTTTCCCTTTCTTTCCCTTTGCCCTTTTATTGAAACTAGTGGTCTTGTCAATCATCGACACTTGATGCTCTATCTTGATTTCTACCTTCATCGATTTCAACATCACGAAGAGCTCGAGAATAGTTTTCATCATCCCTTGCATACTATAGTTCATCATGAAATTCTAGTAACTTAGTGATGGTGACTAGAGAATTCTGTCAATCACTATCTTATCTGGAAGATTAACTCCCACTTGATTCCAGCGATTAAAGTACCCAGACAATCTGAGCACATGCTCACTAGTTGAGCGATTCTCCTCCATCTTTTAGCTATAGAACTTGTTGGAGACTTCATATCTCTCAACACGGGTATTTGCTTGAAATATTAACTTCAATACCTTGAACATCTTATATGGTCCATGACGTTCAAAACGTCTTTGAAGTCCCGATTCTAAGCCGTTAAGCATGGTGCACTAAATTATCAAGTAGTCATCATATTGAGCTAGCCAGACGTTCATAACGTCTGCATCTGCTCCTGCAATAGGTCTCTCACCTAGCGGTGCATTAAGGACATAATTCTTCCATGCAGCAATGAGGATAAACCTCAGATCACGGATCCAATCCGCATCATTGCTACTAACATTTTTCAACACAATTTTCTCTAGGAACATATCAAAATAAACATATGAAAGCAACAACGCGA
Organism: Triticum aestivum; assembly: GCF_018294505.1. Classification (NCBI taxonomy): domain Eukaryota; kingdom Viridiplantae; phylum Streptophyta; class Magnoliopsida; order Poales; family Poaceae; genus Triticum; species Triticum aestivum. The sequence goes on along the minus strand of NC_057801.1, from coordinate 366,517,061 downwards.
GCTATTGATCTACAACATAATTTGCAAAATACTACCAGGACAAAGTTCATGATAAATTTAAGTTCAATTAATCATATTACTTAAGAACTCCCACTTAGACAGACATCTCTCTAGTCATCTAAGTGATCACGTGATCCAAATCAACTAAACCATGTCTGATCATCACGTGAGATGGAGTAGTTTTCAATGGTGAACATCACTATGTTGATCATATCTACTATATGATTCACGCTCGACCTTTCGGTCTCCGTGTTCCGAGGCCATATCTGTATATGCTAGGCTCGTCAAGTTTAACCTGAGTATTCCGCGTGTGCAACTGTTTTGCACCCGTTGTATTTGAACGTAGAGCCTATCACACCCGATCATCACGTGGTGTCTCAGCATGAAGAACTTTCGCAACGGTGCATACTCAGGGAGAACACTTCTTTATAATTAGTGAGAGATCATCTTATAATTCTACCGTCAATCAAAGCAAAATAAGATGCATAAAGGATAAACATCACATGCAATCAATATAAGTGATATGATATGGCCATCATCATCTTGTGCTTGTGATCTCCATCTCCGAAGCACCGTCATGATCACCATCGTCACCGGCGCGACACCTTGATCTCCATCGTAGCATCGTTATCGTTACGCCATCTATTGCTTCTACGACTATCGCTACCGCTTAGTGATAAAGTAAAGAAATTACAGGGCGTTTGCATTTCATACAATAAAGCGACAACCATATGGCTCCTGCCAGTTGCCGATAACTTCGGTTACAAAACATGATCATCTCATACAATAAAATATAGCATCACGTCTTGACCATATCACATCACAACATGTCCTGCAAAAACAAGTTAGACATCCTCTACTTTGTTGTTGCAAATTTTACGTGGCTGCTACGGGCTGAGCAAGAACCGTTCTTACCAACGCATCAAAACCACAACGATAGTTCGTCAAGTTAGTGTTGTTTTAACCTTCGCAAGGACCGGGCGTAGCCACACTCGGTACAACTAAAGTGAGAGAGACAGACACCCGCCAGTCACCTTTAAGCACGAGTGCTCGTAATGGTGAAACCAGTCTCGCGTAAGCGTACGCGTAATGTCGGTCCGGACCGCTTCATCTCACAATACCGTTGAACCAAAGTATGACATGATGGTAAGCAGTATGACTTGTATCACCCACAACTCACTTGTGTTCTACTCGTGCATATGACATCTACGCATAAAACCAGGCTCGGATGCCACTGTTGGGAACGTAGTAATTTCAAAAAAGTTCCTACGCACACGCAAGATCATGGTGATGCATAGCAACGAGAGGGGAGAGTGTTGTCCACGTACCCTCATAGACCGTAAGCGGAAGCGTTATGACAATGCGGTTGATGAAGTCGTACGTCTTCATGATTCGACCGATCCAAGCACCGAACGTACGGCACCTCCGAGTTCAGCACACATTCAGCTCGATGACGATCCCCAGACTCCAATCCAGCAGGGACTCGGGGATGAGTTCCATCAGCACGACGGCGTGGTGACGATGATGATGTTCTACAGACGCAGGGCTTCGCCTAAGCACCGCAACGATATGATCGAGGTGGAATATGGTGGAGGGGGGGCACCGCACATGGCTAAGGAACGATCATGATGATCAACTTGTGTGTTATGGGGTGCCCCCCTGCCCCGTATATAAAGGAGCAAGGGGGAGGGCCGGCCAAGGAGGAGGCGCGCCCAAGGGGAGAGTCCTACTCCCACCGGGAGTAGGACTCCTCCTTTCCTAGTAGGAGTAGGAGAGAAGGAAGAGGAAGAGAGAAGGGAAGGAAGGAGGGGGTGCGGCCCCTCCCCCTAGTCCAATTCGGACTAAGCCTTGGGGGGTGTGCAGCCTGCCCTAGGCAGCCCCTCTCTCTTTCCCATATGGCCCAATAAGGCCCAATACTTCTCCTCGGCGAATTCCCGTAACTCTCCGGTACTCCGATAAATACCCGAATCACTCGGAACCTTTCCGAAGTCCGAATATAGTCATCCAATATATCGATCTTTACGTCTCGACCATTTCGAGACTCCTCGTCATGTCCCCGATCTCATCCGGGACTCCGAACTCTTCGGTACATCACAACTCATAAACTCATAATATAACTATCATCGAAACCTTAAGCGTGCGGACCCTACAGGTTCGAGAACAATGTAGACATGACCGAGACACGTTTCTGGTTAATAACCAATAGCGGAACCTGGATGCTTATATTGGCTCCTACATATTCTACGAAGATCTTTATCGGTCAAACCGCATAACAACATACGTTGTTCCCTTTGTCATCGGTATGTTACTTGCCCGAGATTCGATCGTCGGTATCTCAATACCTAGTTCAATCTCGTTACCGGCAAGTCTCTTTACTCATTATGTAATGCATCATTCCACAACTAACTCATTAGTTACATTGCTTGCAAGGCTTATAGTGATTTGCATTACCGAGAGGGCCCAGAGATACCTCTCCGACAATCGGAGTGACAAATCCTAATCTCAAAATACGCCAACTCAACATGTACCTTCGGAGACACTTGTAGAGCTCCTTTATAATCACCCAGTTACGTTGTGACGTTTGGTAGCACACAAAGTGTTCCTCCGGTAAACGGGAGTTGCATAATCTCATAGTTGTAGGAACATGCATAAGTCATGAAGAAAGCAATAGCAACATACTAAACGATCAAGTGCTAAGCTAACGGAATGGGTCAAGTCAATCACATCATTTTCCTAATGATGTGATCCCGTTAATCAAATGACAACTCATGTCTATGGCTAGGAAACTTAACCATCTTTGATTCACGAGCTAGTCAAGTAGAGGCATACTAGTGACACTATGTTTGTCTATGTATTCACACATGTATTATGTTTCCGGTTAATACAATTCTAGCATGAATAATAAACATTTATCATGAAATAAGGAAATAAATAATAACTTTAGTATTGCCTCTAGGGCATATTTCCTTCACTTACAAGGGTGAGGCAAGAGAAAAATAATCTCCAAGATGCCAACACCCAACTGGGTGAGGAACTAAAGGATGTTCGTGCCCAGCTTTCTGACTCCGTTAAGGAGAATCGGCGGCTTCGACGCGGCATTTTTAGTAAGTGCTTGAACGAACTTTGAAAAAGAGTTTGGCGAGGAAGTCGACTAACAGAGTTATGTCTATAGGTATGCTCACAGGCCGTCCTGCAGAGGAAATGCTCGGTTCTACGGGTGACCTTCTTCCCGAGCTCTTGCAAGTGCACGAACGAGTTCGGCAGGTGATGAAAGACGTCACCCAGGCCTTGTGGCCATCTGTCTCCCTGCCCGAAGGCCTTGGAGAGCTTGCAGACAGGCTTCACGGGGCGGCGGCGCTTCCGATTATGGAAGATATTAGCCTGTCGTCAAGGCTCCAGGGAGGCTTGGGCCATGGTGAAGATGCGGTACACGAAGGCTGACCCAAACCACATGACCAAGGTCGGACCTGTGGGGCCTGATGGGAAGGAGATCCCTGTGAGCTTAGTGTACGACCAAGTAGAGTTGGCCGCAAAGTATTCCCAGCAAGACTGTAAACTAGACAGCCTATTAGATGGCATTGAAGAGGAATACAATCAGTCAAATTGACTATGTAATTTAAGATGACATGAAAAATGCCTTCTAGCCGGATTGTAGATCATTTATCATAGTAGACCTTTTTGCTTCAACCTCGGGACCCAATAGTCCGGAGTGTGTCCGAATACCCTCGCGGTTATATAAGAACCGGGGTATGCATGGAGACCAGGCGTAGGGGTCATTAGTGCTTTATCAGACAAGTGCCCAACGAGTTATGTTATATTACATGGTTAGTAAGAAACATCTTCCAGGGAGAATAGTTCCGTTAGGGGTTCCTTTCCCTGGGAGGCATACCCTAAAGTGCATGTTCAGACTGCGAAAAAAGCAGAAAAACATCTAGGGGCAGATAAATAGGTATTAAATCATCTTTTTGTTCACCGACCGAATATTCCCTTAAGAACGCTAGCTTTCGGCTTCACCTAGTCTGAGGTACACATCCAGCTGACCCGGCAGTAACAATCGCAGAGGTGCTCCCTTTTCCACCTAGCCGAACAATCGGGAACGTAGGGGTAAGAACAGGAGCCAGGCAACCCAGCTTGGCCAAAACTTAAGTCATATCGATGCATATAATGGTGAATAAAAGGTACATGTGGAAGTGTGACGCATGTGTTGGGCATGAAGCCCGTATAAATAAGCTTTTTTTAAAGAAGCCCCCAGGTATAATGAGCGCAGATAGCGCGTCAAGTGTGTGCGAACAATGCGCAAACAAGCTTTCAAAGGCTGTAATAGAAAAATGAGGGAGAAGGAGAGAAACAGAAGACATCTAATATGTAAAATATAGACGGAGGAAGGAGACGAACTCAGAATCCGGCGCTAGGTGTAGAATCTTCGGAGACGGGCTGTGTTCCATGGGTTCGGCTCGAGTCGGTTATCCGATGCATCTCGCAGACGGTACGCTCCACCGGTCAGGACTTGGTCGATGGTAAAGGGACCTTCCCATTTGAGCTTGAGTTTGTCCTTTTTCTTGTCCAGCAGGCGTAGAACTAACTCACCAACGTTGTAAGTTTTGGCCCGTACTTCTCTGCTTTGATATCTTCGAGCTTGTTGTTGATAAAATGCGGAACGGACTTTTGCCACGTCATGCTCCTCCTCCAATGCGTCCAAACTGTCCTGCCAATCGAGCTCAGCTTCTCTTTCTTCTACATGCGCACGCGAGGTGAGTCATGAATTATGTCGCAGGGCAGAACTGCCTCTGCGCCGTATACCATAAAGAATGGTGTAAATCTGGTGGTGCGATTCGGAGTGGTCCGCAGCCCCCAGAGTACGGAGTCAAGCTCCTCTACCCAGTGCGTGTTAGATTCCTTGAGGGACCGCACTAATCTGGGTTTGATGCCGCTCATGATTAGATCATTTGCTCGCTTGACTTGACCGTTAGTTTGAGGGTGATAGACTGAAGCATAGTCGAGCTTGATGCCCATGTTTTTGCACCAGAGTTTGACCTCGTCAGCCATAAAGTTCGTGCCTTTATCAGTGATGATGCTATGGGGGATGCCGTAACGGTGTACGACCCCTGATATGAAGTCTATCAACGGTCCGGATTCGGCCGTCTTAACGGGTTTGGCCTCTATCCATTTAGTGAATTTATCCACCATGACCAGTAGGTATTTTTGCTTGTGGGTTCCTCCTTTAAGGGGTCCAACCATGTCAAGCCCCCAGACAACAAAGGGCCAGGTTATGGGTATAGTTTTGAGGGTGGTGGGTGGCATGTGGCTTTGATTAGCAAAGAGCTGGCAACCGACGCATCGTTGGACTAAGTCCTGAGCATCTGCCCTGGCCGTTGGCCAATAAAATCTTGTACGGAAGGCCTTGCCTACAAGGGCCCGGGCTGCGGCGTGGTGCCCGCCGAGTCCGGCATGAATTTCAGCCAGAAGATTCTGCCCTTCCTCTTCGGAGATACACCTTTGAAGGACTCCGGTTGTGCTTTTCTTGTAAAGCTCTCCCTCATGGACCTTATAGGCTTTAGATCGCTGCACTATGCAGCGGGCCTCATTTTGGTCCTCCTGAAGTTCCTGACTGGTTAGGTAGGCTAGGAATGGTTCCGTCCACGGGGCAATGACTGCCATTATTACGTGGGTTGAAGATGTTACTTCATTGGCAGAACCACCAATTGTGTCAGAATGTTCGGTGTCGGGCAGTGCGGTTGGATCCGGGTTGTTATTTCCGGATTCCCCCTCCCATAGTACGGACGGCTTGAACAGCCTCTCTAGGAAGATGTTGGGAGGGACGGCCTCGCGCTTTGCACCAATGCACGCCAATACGTCTGCTGCCTGGTTGTTATCCCGGGCTATATGGTGGAATTCGAGCCCTTCAAACCGAGATGACAATTTTAGGAAGGCGTTGCGATAAGCTGCCACTTTCGGATCCTTGGCATCAAAGTCTCCATTTATTTGGGATATCGCAAGCTTCGAATCCCCGCACACCTCTAGGCGTTGAATGCCCATGGAGACTGCCATCCGGAGGCCATGTAGAAGGGCCTCGTATTCGGCTGCGTTGTTGGAGTCCGTATACATTATCTGGAGTACGTATTAAATCGTATCTCCGGTTGGGGACGTCAAAACGACGCCAGCCCCCAGACCAGCCAACATTTTGGAGCCGTTGAAGTGCATGATCCAGTTGGAATATGCGCCGTACTCTTTAGGGAGTTCGGCTTTAGTCCATTCGGCGACGAAGTCGGCCAAAACTTGCGACTTAATAGCTCGCCATGGCTTATAGGTTATGTCGAACGGGAGGAGCTCAATGACCCATTTGGCAATCCGGCCCGTCGCGTCGCGGTTGTTTATAATGTCATTAAGGGTTACTTCGGAGGCTACTGTTATTGAACACTCTTGAAAGTAGTGTCACAGCTTCCGGGGTGCCATGAACAACGCGTACGCTATTTTTTGATAATGCGGGTACCGTGACTTGCATGGAGTTAGGACAGTGGACACGTAGTAAACTGGTTTTTTAAGGGGGAACTTGTGTCCGTCCGTTTCTCGTTCGACAACAAGCACTGCGCTCACAACTTGATGAGTTGCCGTGATATACAATAGCATTGGCTCGCCCATGTTGGGCGCGGCCAGGACCGGGTTTGTTGCCAATATGGCTTTTATTTCTTCGAGCCCGGCCATGGCGCCATCTGTCCACTCGAAGTGTTCGGTGCGTCAGAGGAGGCGATAAAGGGGTAATGCCTTTTCTCCTAAACGGGAGATAAAGCGGCTTAAAGCCGCCACGCATCCCGTCAATTTTTGTATTTGTTTGAGGTCCTTTGGGATATCCAATTGTGACAGAGCTCGGATCTTGGCTGGGTTTGCTTTAATTCCTCTACCGGATACAATGACGCCCAAGAGCTTTCCGGCTGGTACGCTGAAAACGCATTTTTCTGGGTTAAGCTTAAAGTCATATGTTCGGAGATTATCGAACGTGAGCCTCAAATCATCTACTAGAGTTTCAACGTGCTTGGTTTTGACGACCACATCGTCTACGTATGCCTCCACTGTTTTGCCGATCTGGTTTGCCAGACATGTCTGAATCATGCGCTGATATGTTGCGCCGGCGTTTTTGAGCCCAAAGGGCATCGTGTTGAAGCAGAATGGGCCGTATGGGGTGATGAATGCCGTTGCGGCCTGGTCGGGCTCCGCCATCTTAATTTGGTGGTAGCCGGAGTATGCGTCAAGGAAACACAATGAATCGTGTCCTGCGGTAGCGTGATAATTTGATCGATGCGGGGGAGTGGGAAGGGATCCTTTGGGCAAGCCTTGTTGAGGTCCTTAAAATCGACGCATAGGCGCCAGGATTTGTCCTTCTTTGGTACCATCACCAGGTTTGCTAGCCAGTCCGGATGTTTTATATCTCTGATGAATCCGGCCTCCAATAATTTGGCTAGCTCCTCTCCCATGGCTTGTCTCTTGGGTTCGGAGAAACGCCGAAGAGCCTGTTTGACTGGCTTGAATCCCTTTAGGATGTTTAGGCTGTGCTCGGCCAGCCGGCGTGGGATTCCTGGCATGTCTGAAGGGTGCCAGGCAAAAATGTCCCAATTTTCGCGGAGGAATTCTCGTAGTGCAGCGTCTACATTAGGGTTTAATTGTGCCCCGATGGAGGCCGTTTTTGTAGGGTCCGTTGGATGGACTTGGAAATTGACTATTTCGTCCACTGGTTTAAAGGAGGTGGACTTGGATCTCTTATCGAGTATCACATCATCCCTATTCACCATGGAGCGCAGCGCTATGAGTTCCTCGGCCGCTAGGGCTTCGGATAGTGCCTCAAGGGCTAGTGCGGCTGTCTTATTTTCGACGCGAAGTGCTATGTCCGGGTCACTAGCAAGAGTGATGATTCCATTGGGCCCGGGCATTTTGAGCTTCATGTACCCGTAATGGGGTATAGCTTGAAAAATTGTGAATGCATCTCGCTCTAATAGAGCGTGATATCCGCTGCTGAACGGGGCCACTTGGAACGTGACCTCCTCGGACCTGTAATTATCCGGTGTGCCGAACACCACATCCAGTGTGATTTGTCCTGTACAGCATGCTTCTCGATTGGGGTTTATTCCTCTAAAGGTTGTGCTGCTTCGCTCAATGCGGCTCCAGTCTATTTCCATTTTTCGGAGGGTTTCCTCGTAAATGAGGTTCAATCCGCTGCCACCGTCCATGAGTACCTTGGTAAGGCGAAAGCCGTCCACTATTAGACTGAGGACCAATGCGGCTGGTGCTCGGGCTGTTCGGAATTTAGGTTCGTCGCTGGCATTAAAGGTAATAGCCGTGTCACTCCATGGGTTTATTGTTGCTACTTGGTAGACTTCGGCAAGGCTGCGGAGTGTTCGTTTCCGCATATTGTTTGATGCGAAAGTCTCGAAGACTGTTAATACCGTACTGGTATCCTTGGGCTGGTGCTCTGGAGTTAGCCACTCTTCGCCACTTTTGGCCACCTGCCGTAGTATCCAACATGCTCTAAGGCTATGAGTTGGAGTGGCGCCCTTTGTACTATGAATTTTGCAGGGTCCATTGAGCCATCCCTCCAGTACGGTTCCATGCCCTATAGAGGGTTTTTTGCTTTTTGGTATTTCACCCAGGTGCCTGGCGATGATGCACCTTTTTATTTTGGACTGGGGTTGTATACAGGGCCGGATTGTCCCAAAAATTGATTCGATTTTCCAGGCGCTTTCCATCGCACAATACTTTCGTACTATGGACGCCAAGTCAACGAAGCGTGTAATTTCATGACGGCTTACGGCATTGAGGATTCCCTTGTCCGTGCAATTATTGCAGAAGAATGAAATTGCGTCCTCCTCACGGCAATCCTTTATCCTGTTCAATACCAGGCGGAATCTGGCCTAGTAATGGCGTACTGTTTCTGCGGGCTCTTGTCGGATTTGGGATAGATCGCTTATGTTTGGTGGGCGGGTGGAATTAAATTCAGAACCATGTCCAATCTAAGACTCAGGGGCCAAGAAGTTTCCGAACTTGGAAGCTTGGGTTCTTGGATGTTGTCCAAGGAGTCTAGCCCGCTGCCTGACTTTGGGTTCAGGGCTTGAGTGACATCCTCCCCTCCGCGGGAATCTAGCATGAAGGGATCTGGAATCCGGACATAGCTAGTCCTTAAGATAGAAGAAGGGTCGCCACATTGTTCCTCTACCACAGCAACATGGTGGGTAACCTGGGGAGAGTTAATCTCTCTCAGATCGGGTTTAGGCCCAATCTGATCGTAGTCTGTAGCGACTCCCAGGGCGGCGATGCGATCCAAGAGCTCGGTTAAGGAAGAGAGCTCCATCGGATCTAACTGCTCGGCGAGTTCCGAGTTAACGTGAAGGTTGCTTTCGATGACCCGAGAAGTCATCGTCGGTGCGGTGGCCGAACTGGCGGTCATAAGGAAACTGCCTAGCCGGAGAGTTTGGCCGATAGCCAAAGCTCTTTTAGCAACAGTGCCGTCTTTAAAGACGGGGTGAGGCATCCTTCCTGACGGCAACGGCACAGAGGACCTCTCAATGAAAGCACCAATGTCGGTGTCAAAACCGGTGGATCTCGGGTAGGGGTCCCAAACTATGCGTCTAGGCGGATGGTAACAGCAGACAAGGGACACGATGTTTTTACCCAGGTTTGGGCCCTCTCGATGGAGGTAAAACCCTACTCCTGCTTGATTGATATTGATGATATGGGTAGTACAAGAGTATATCTACCACGAGATCAGAGAGGCTAAACCCTAGAAGCTAGCCTATGGTATGATTGTTGTTCGTCCTACGGACTGAAACCCTCCGGTTTATATAGGCACCGAAGAGGGTTAGGGTTACACAGAGTCGGTTACAATGGTAGGAGATCTACATATCCGTATCGCCAAGCTTGCCTTCCACGCCAAGGAAAGTCCCATCAGGACACGGGACGAAGTCTTCAATCTTGTATCTTCATAGTCCAGGAGTCCGGCCAATGGTTATAGTCCGGCTATCCGGACACCCCCTAATCCGGGACTCCCTCACTCCCTTTCTGTGGTCGAGCTTCCTTGCTTTGGATTTAAGTTGAAGTTGAATTTGCGTTTGCGTATGTGCAGGGAGGGGTGTTTTGTCTCGTTCGTGTGTTTTCTTGCGCTCTGGTTTCTGCCCTGGTCAGGAGTTCGCACCAGCTGCCTCCCGCTCGCGAGCCTCTCGCGGGCGGGGCTGGACTTAGCACACATGCGCATGTCGTCCCGCGGCCGGCACTCGCTCTCGCGAGGCTCTCCACATGGTCAGCAGCAGCCCCCCCCCCAGAGGACCCCCGAAGAATTACAGCCTCGCAAGCCTACCCAAGGCTTGCCCGGGCTAAAGGTAAATCACAGCAATTAACCCATAACAGGGCCCGTAACATCATGCGGGCGCTCATTCGGCGTCGTTCCTAACAACATGTGGACAACAATCCTTTTTACATGAGGGGCTTCCCCTCCCAAAATGCTCTTACAACCTTCAGGGCCACGCCCGAGCTTTTTTTGCGTAGGATAAACAGCAGGGGGACACAGAATCAATCAGACATATCGCTCACCGCATCCTCTTTGTTGCCTCCGGAGGCATCGCTGGCGCCATTGTCACTGTCACTGGCATCACCATCGCCGTCGTTGGCGCCATCTTCGCCGCCATTCACCACATCACCTTCATCCGCCACAACTATCACCCCGTCATCATCAGAAGCGAAGGCCCTGACAAGTGAATCTACGTTGTCCTCCACCCACCACGCTAGGTTGCCTTGAATGGCCACGGGTACCGGAGCAATGACGGTGTCGAAGGCGAAGTGGGGGTCTCTATCCTGAAGATGGCTGAAGACACGGGAGAATGCACGCCCGAGAAGACTGCAGCTCCTCTCCTCGACGAGCTGGCGAGCTCCCTCAGAGTGATTCTCCAGATGCGCCACCACGTTAGTGAAGAACTGGAGGTGACCCGCATAGTTGGTCACGTGGGGTTGCGGAGCGTTCGCATCGCAGATATTGCCTAGGGCCGCGTTAGCCCTATCCCTGAGCATTTGTTGCATGGGGCCATGCATATGCTCTAGCGTCTGCCGCTGGAGAATTTCTTCCCTGTTCTGCCGGGCAACAGACTCAACATTGTCGACCCGCCATTGAAGAAGAAGCAGCTCGGCACGGGAGGAGGCCAACTCGGTCTGCGCCGAGAACAGGGCGGCTGCAGTGGCCTCCGCGCGCTGCATCGCTTCTGTCAGCTTGGACCTGAGGGCAGCAGTCCTGCCCGCAGCCTCGTCTTCAATAAGCTCCAGCCTCTCATCGTACTCGCGCACAAGGCCCGCGCGAACTTCCGCCACGCGGTGGTCGACCTCTTCTTGGATTCGAGCCTCCCGTGCACCGACATCGTCCTCCGCCTGGGTAACCTGGCGCTCCCTCGTGTCCAACCGCTCAAGGTCGAGATTCCGCTCGGCGGCCTCCAGCGTCAGCGCTTCCTCATGCCTCCGGAGCTCCTCCTCCTCGACGGGCGTCCCCTTTAGCGATGCAAGGGCGGCCTGGCACAGCTCCACTTGCTGCTCCAGGGAAGTGCTCCAGGCTTGGAGCTCCCACGCGCCCTTCTCCATGATCTCGCATCATCGGTCTGCTTCCTGAGCCTCCTCAATAGCTCGGGAGCAGGCCTTTCGCAAGGCTGCAAGGGATGCCTCGGCCTTCGTGTTGTCAAGCTCGTGCTGATGACGCGCAAGGTTGAGTGCCACCTTTAGCTTGTGCTGCTCCTCAATCAGCCGCAGGCCCTCGGCTTCAAGACACGCGTCCACATCCGCGAGCTCTCCACCAAGCTGGCCCATTGCGTCCATCGCCTTCCGGAGGGACTCTTGGTGAATGATGTTACGCTCCCGCGCTCGCTTGAGCACGTCATCGATATCGTCCTACGCCGCCGGCATTGGCGAAGGGCCCTGAAATGGTTCGCCCCCTCTCGGCAGGGGGTTGGGGGCTGGCGCCCCCACAATCGTCGGGCGGGCTCCGCGAGGGGCCCAGGCCGGCGCAGATGCATCCCTAGAAGAAGAGCCAATGATCGACTTCAACCATTCGCCGCCCACAATCAGAGGAGGAGCCCGGGGTAGGCTGGTCACGCCCCGGGCGAGGTCGCGAAGGAAAGGCAGCAAGGGCACGGGCTCGAGGCACGGGCCAGCTTGCTTCTCCGGTCGAATTCGTGTCAGGGGCAACGCACAAGCTCGGGACACTCAAGGACAGCGATGGAGGCGAGGCCAGAGGAGGTCGCTCCTTGGCAGACTCCGCAGGCTTGCAGGAGGGATCCTGAAGGGCCACGGTCAGGAAAGGGACCAGCGATTGAGGAATTACAAGAATGAGGTACTTACTCATCCATGGCGAAGTACTTCATGTGCTTCAACGGCCAGCAGGGGCACTCGCTGCCACTCGAAGACTCCTTCCTCTTGTGGAGGGCGTCGGAGTCTATGCAGAACCGACCCAAGCTCTCAACATGAGGGCCGGCGCGTGGCGTAGACGAAGAAGCGCCTAGGCAGCCTGTCTCAGGGGCACCAAGCTGAGAGGAGCGGTCGGGCGCCGCTCCTTCGTGGCCCGCTGAGGCCTCGGGGGCTTCGGCCTCAGGAGCCGTAGGTTGCGCCTCCTCATCAGCGACCGCCTCAGGACGGGCTTCAGAAGCTCCGGAGGACGACGCCTCGGGGGCCCCGTGCGGCATCAGCACCCCGACACCAGAGCCTCCAGCCTCCAACGATGCTTGCCTCCCTGCAACCCCTCCAGAGGCAAGATCGGTGTTGGCGACGGGGAAGGAAGCCACGGCGACGGGATTCTCACGAGGCCCCACGAGGCCGGCCGGCACAACCCCCACTTGTCGAAGTGAGGCATTGCCTCACGAACTCGGCTCCGCCCGAGCAGAGATACAGGAGGCTGCCCCCGTGCCGGATATCGCCCGGCGAGGGGTCGCCTGTCGAGACCTCCAGCACCTTCTTCAGCATTTCAGGCGCCAGCTCGTATCCTGGAGCCTCATGCGGTCCTGATACCCGGTCAGGGCCCACATCGGCCGGGAGTGGCGCTGGAGAGGAGCAATGCGACACTGGAGGAACTCCTTCACCACCTGGGGCGCTGTCATGCCGAGCGCTCTCAACCTCCCTAGTTGGCGCCAAACGAAGGAAAGTCGGGGGCTCACGAGCCTCTCGTGGCCCCGGCCCGGATTGGGGATAGCGGGCAATGTCGGATACGAGAGCAGGGGGCTGGGCACTCTGACATCCACATACAGCCATCGCGTCCGAAACACACTCATGGAAGGTGAAAGGCTAAAATCAATCCCCGAGGCGGTTGTCTTTTCCATGGCCTGGAAGCTCATGCACCCCGAGCACTGCAGGGGGTCGGTCGGGCGCAAGGAGAAGAAGTGACGCAAGAGGGCAACAAAAGGAGCAATGCCCACCATGGCTTCGCATACGAAGGCGAAGACAACAAGAAGGGTAACGGATTGAGGATCAAGATGCATCATCTGGATCTAGTAGTGGGAAGCACCGCATTGAAAAAGGCGAAGAAGGGAGGAACCAGGCCAGCCACAAGGCATCGATGAAGAATCGAACCTCCGTGATGATCCTGTCGCCGGAGGCATGGGACGCAGGCCAAGCTGTCGTCTTTCCGCACTCGTTGAAGCTGGTGGCGAGTGCGGGGCGGACCTTTTCCAAGGCTTCCAGATTGAGCACCAGCAACCGGTCGATGGCGGGCCCGATTGCTGGAGGCAAGCTGGATGAGGACGTAGGCTTCTTCCCTTTCTCTTTGCTAGTTGGCTCCATGGAGATGGAGCGGGACAGAGCTCAGGTCAGATTGGAAGCGGAAAACAGAGGTTCGAGGGAGAAAGGGGAACAGGAAGCACGCGGGCAGCAAAGGGGAATAACTGTGTAAAGCTTCGTGGCCGCCTACCCAGGTGGATATTAGGGGAGCGTGGGGAAGCGGAGATGCCCACGTCCAATCAACCGCCATGCGGCGACCAAGGTCGCAGGCTGTTGGGGCCCGCGGCGCTCCGCGCTTGCCCTTTGCCTTCGCTGCTAAGCCAAGTCCGACCGCGCCTTGGGCCCGGGGGCTGCTGTCGGCGTTCTGGGAACGGGGGTCCCCATACTTGCCTGCCTGCAGCCTGCGGCGTGGCTCAAGGAGTGGCCCAGTACAGCCCGTCTACATCAACCCAAGCTCAAGACCCTCGCGAGCGGCCAGGCCTCGCGGGGCGGATGAAGCAAGGCTTCCTCAGGGGCGGCCTCACCAGGCAGGCTCGCAAGGAGGTGGCGAGATCAAGGCAAGGAGTACCTCGCGAGGTGCTCATGACGCAAGCCATGACGATGTCTAACTTGTTTTTGCAGGGCATGTTGTGATGTGATATGGTCAAGACATGATGCTAAATTTTATTGTATGAGATGATCATGTTTTGTAACAGAGTTATCGGCAACTAGCAGGAACCATATGGTTGTCGCTTTATTGTATGCAATGCAATCGCCCTGTAAATTGCTTTACTTTATCACTAAGTAGTAGCGATAGTCATAGAAGCAATAGTTGGCGAGACGACAATGATGCTACGATGAAGATCAAGGTGTCGCGCCGGTGACGATGGTGATCATGACGGTGCTTTGGAGACGGAGATCAAAGGCACAAGATGATGATGGCCATATCATATCACTTATATTGATTACATGTGATGTTTATCTTTTATGCATCTTATTTTGATTTGATTGACGGTAGCATTATAAGATGATCTCTCACTGAATTTCAAGGTATAAGTGTTCTCCCCTGAGTATGCACTATTGCTGTAGGACCTTGAAGTATGTCTAGAGGGGGGGTGATTAGACTACTTGACCAATTAAAAACTTAACCTTTTCCCAATTTTAGAGTTTGGCAGATTTTAGCTATCTTAGGACAAGTCAAGCAATCATCACACTATTCAAGCAAGCATGCAAAGAGTATATAGGCAGCGGAAATTAAAGCATGCAACTTGGAAGAAAGTAAAGGGAAGGGTTTGGAGGATTCAAACACAGTTGGAGACACGGATGTTTTTGGCGTGGTTCCGATAGGTGGTGCTATCGTACATCCACGTTGATGGAGACTTCAACCCACGAAGGGTAACGGTTGCGCGAGTCCACGGAGGGCTCCACCCAAGAAGGGTCCACGAAGAAGCAACCTTGTCTATCCCACCATGGCCGTCACCCACGAAAGACTTGCCTCACTAGCGGTAGATCTTCACGAAGTAGGCGATCTCCTTGCCCTTACATACTCCTTGGTTCAACTCCACAATCTTGTCGGAGGCTCCCAAGTGACACCTAGCCAATCTAGGAGACACCACTCTCCAAGAAGTAACAAATGGTGCGTTGATGATGAACTCCTTGCTCTTGTGCTTCAAATGATAGTCTCCCCAACACTCAACTCTCTCTCATAGGATTTGGATCTGGTGGAAAGAAGATTTGAGTGGAAAGCAACTTGGGGAAGGCTAGAGATCAAGATTCATATGGTAGGAATGGAATATCTTGGCCTCAACACATGAGTAGGTGGTTCTTTCTCAGAAATGGTAAGTTGGAAGTGTAGGTTTAGTCTGATGGCTCTCTCAACGAATGAAGAGGAGGTGGAGGGGTATATATAGCCTCCACACAAAATCTAACCGTTACACACAATTTACCAAACTCGGTGGGACCGATTCAACAGACTCGGTCGGACCGATTTAGTAAACCTAGTGACCGTTAGTGATTTTCGATGGGACTGACATGCAACTCGGTGAGACCGATTCGGTTAGGGTTAGGGCATAACGTAATCTCGGTAAGACCGATTACACAAACTCGGTGAGACTAATTTTGGTAATAAGCTTTCCAGAGAGTTGGTCAGGTAAACTCGGTGGGACCGATTTGCTCTTTCGGTGAGACTGAAATGTTACAAAAGGGAAACAGAGAGTTTACATTGCAATCTCGGTGGGACCGATCGCTCACTTCGGTTTGACCGAAACGTTACGAAGGGAAATAGAGAGATTACAATCCCATCTCGGTGAGACCGAGATCCCTATCGGTAGAACCGATTTGCCTAGGGTTTGTGGCAGTGGCTAAGACATCCAAACTCGGTGGCGCCGGATAGGAAGAATTGGTGTGACCGATTTTGGCTTTGGGTTTAGGTCATTTGTGGATGTGAGAAAGTAGCTAAGGGTTTTGGAGCATATCACTAAGCACATGAAGCAAGAGGCTCATTAAGCAACACCTCATCCCTCCTTGATAGTATTGGCTTTTCCTATAGACTCAATGTGATCTTGAATCACTAAAATATAAAATGAAGAGTCTTGAGCTAATGAGCTTGAGCCAACCCTTTGTCCTTAGTATTTTGAGGGGTCCACTTTCATCATCCATGCCATGCCATTCATTGAGCTTTCCTGAAATATATGTCTTGGAATAGCATTAGCACAATGAGCTATATGTTGTTATGAATTACCAAAACCACCTAGGTATAGTTGCACTTTCAATCTCCCCCTTTTTGGTAATTGATGACAACATATAAATCAAAGCTTCGAGAAATGATAATAAGATTTAAAAACATCGTTGCTTTGAGAAGTATGTGATAAGCAAGAGCTCCCCCTAAATTTGTGCATAGTTTAAGATTTGCTTTGGACTACAAATGCACAAGGAATTAGGCTCATGGTTTACTCTTCCATGTCACATACATCTTGGTGGAGCGCTCAAAATGATAAAGATTGAATACATGCACTCATCACCAAGCAAAGTGAATGATCACATAGGATAGATAGGATAATATCATCAAACAAGCATAAGTGTAGCTTATGGTCAAACACATGATCATCAATGTCTCACAAGAATAGCATAGTATCTCAAGCAATCAAAAGCAAACAAGTTTAAAACCACCAAAGCAAGAGAGAACAAAAGCAACACTCTCTCTCTCTCGAAGCCTATGATCTATACATTTTTCTCCCCCTTTGGAAACAAGTTACCAAAAAGTTCATAAAAAATGCATAGTGCTAGATCGACTCTCAGGCTTGATCTTCAGTTGGTGGTGTAGAGATGGCTCCTTGGACGAAGGCTTCAGTTGATGTAGAGGGAGCTGGAGGAGTTGGTGCTGGAGCTGGTTACACTGGAGCTGTGGCTGGTGCAGATGATGTTGCTCTAGTGTCTGTCACTGGCACTAGAGCTGACCTCTGAGCTCTAGGCACTCTGGCAAATACATTAGTGGTAGACTTGCCCTTCCTCTCCTGCATGTCATCCTGCAACTGCTCCACAACTGACTGAATCTCAGTTACCTTGACATCAAGATCATAGAATTTTTGTTCCATGATTCTTTCCAAGCTCTCCTGATTCTGAGTTAAGGTGGCCAACCCCTTCTCAATCCTCAGTATTGATGCTATCAAGTAACCAAGCTGCTCCTGCTTGTTCTTCAAGAAATACTTAGATGCCTCCTCTTGAGTTGGCATCTTGGCAGCCTTCTCCTTCCTTGCCTTCTCCTTCTTCTCTTGAGCTTGAACTAATGATGGTTCATCTTCATTCATGACAACCTCATTATCCTCAAAGTATGGATAGAGAGGAAAATGTTCCCTATCCAATAGATATTTGCATGTGCCCATCTTTGAGTTAATCAACTCCTGAATCTGAGGGGCATATCCACAAAACCTCTTATGATCTGCTGCAGTCCTCTTAATAGTTTCTACTATAAGGCTCATGACCTTGAATTTCTGAGGCACATCAAACAAATGCAACATGTTGATTGCATGCCCTCTGATCATGTTGTGGTCACCAGACTTAGGCAATAGAGTGTGCCTTAGGATCCAGTTGATTGTAGGCAGCCCTGACATAAGAAAGTGGACTGATCCAAAAGAGAAAGTCTCTAGGGCTTTGTTTGGGATTTCCTTGTACATATGTGCCATGGTATTATGTCCCATTTTCTTCTTGGCATATACATCCAGGTCATCATCATTTTCCTTTGGGCATTTATTAGTTTTGCCCACTCCTCAACAGTTCACTGGTACCTTGTACCTTCAGACATCCAAACTATCCTTCCATCTGGATAGAAGTGTGCTGTGGAGTAGAATTGCATAATGAGTTCATCATTCTAGTTGGTGAGCTTCTGCCCAACAAAATCTGCAACTCCACAAGCAACAAAACTGTCTTGAACTCCTGGATAGTGTTCTTCATTTTCCTTCATGTAGGTCTAGTCGACCCACCTCATATCACACACAATGGGCTTTTTGTCCAACAAGATTGTCTCATAGAAGTCCTGCTATTCCTTTGTATGGAACATGTAATCTACAGCAGTTCTTCTCCTTGTGGCATATGGATCTGCCATCCTCCACAGCCTCAACCCTGAATCTTTTCTGATGTTCATGTCCTCAGCTACAGGATGGGCATCATTATGGTCTGGTATCTTGGGCTTGAGCTTCCTCAGAACTTGTCCCTCTTCATCTTCCTCCTCAGCAACCTCAGGCACTGGGGCCTTGTTCTTCTCAGCAGCTGGAATACTCCTGGTATTCCTCTTTGGTGCAGACTTGGCCTTGGGGGCAGCTTTGGGTGCTTCCTTGGGCTTAGATGTTACAGCCCCTGATCTAATAGCATCTCCCATAAGCTTTGGTGCCTTTGGTGCTGGTCCAGCAAGCTCTTCTTCTTCCATCATGGAAGGTTGCCCAACTACTCTGGCCATGGTCTTCTTGACCCTTTCCTTCCTTTTCTTTCCTTCAGCAGCTGGCTCTTTGGGATCAGGATTTTCAGGCAGTTGAGTTGATGCTCTGGCTTTGGACATTGGTTGTCTCCCTGCAGGCCTTTTGATCTTCATGCCTGGCTTTACTGCAGTTGAACTAAGCACCTTCTTGTGCACTACCTTCTTGGAAGTAGCTTCATCCTCTTCAGCTCTATAATCCTCATCTTCAGAGTCTGAAGTTCTCTTCTTCCTTTGCCTGGTAGCAGCCTTAGGCAGGTTGCTAGGAGTGCTCCTGCTGCCTTCATCTGAAGTGCTGGAGGGACTAGTGCCCTCACTCATTTGCATCTGCCCTTCTGACCTGTTCTGACTGTCACTCTGGTCTGACATGCTGCAAACTCTGACTGCTGACCCTGTGAAGAGTTATAGATGAGATGGAGTGGATGAGCATCACAAAATGCAGAGATTTTTGCAAAAGAATGATTCAAAAATTCAGTTTTAGTTTTTCACAGAAAGCATTTCGGATCAACCGATTTTCAAACTCAGTGATACCGAAGCAGTTTTGGAACCTAAACTAATGAACTCGGTTGGACCGAGTCACGGTTCGGTGGCACCGAGACTGCTAGGGTTTCACAAAGTCCTAAAATCGGTCGCACCGATTAGCAATTCTCGGTCAGACCGAGAGTTACTAGTGCAATGGCATAAGCCAAATCGGTGGGACCGAGTTTTTCAACTCGGTGGGTCCGAGATGGTTTCGGCGGAAACCTAACCCTAAATATTCAAACCTCATCTAATCTACGGATTGCATTGACTGGATCAGAGTGTTTCAATCGTGGCAAGAATCAATAAGAACACAATGTGCTAGGAATCAGACGAGGATAGCACAGTGATCGAGTCCATACCCTAGCTTGGCGATGAACTCGCTACGATGGCAACGGCGGGGTTGAATTCTATTGACAGCGGCGGAGACCAGCGACAGGAGGCGGCTGGCAACGAGGAGACGATCCGGAGACCTTGGAGGCAGAGCAAGCTATTGCGCGGGCGAAGGGTTTCGGAGAAATTTCCAAATTTTTCCCGTGACTATATATAGCCTGACCCTGTCGATGTGACCGAGTGGAACAACTCGGTGGCACCGAGATGCATAACTGTGTTCAGTTACAGCAACTCGGTGTGACCGAAAAGTTCAAATCAGTTGCACCGAGATTGAAAACCTAGATCGACTTAGTGATCTCGGTAGGACCGAAATGGAGGAATCGGTCTGACCGAGAATCACAAAGAAGTTTTCGAAGTTTTAGTCTATGACGAATCGGGGACTCCGAGTGCTCCTCACACAGAGTAGTTCGAATTTGACTTGATCAAATTTTGTGATGTAGCATGAATAGAGTTTGAGACGAGAAAAGCATAGATAGCTAGAGGAAGTTCTTAGGCATTCTTGTCCATCCACTTGGCCAAAAGAAGGAAGAACCAAACAATCAAAACAACAAGTGGATGTCCTTGAATGAGTAAAATATGCACCAACATGCTCACACAATAAGATGGCAAATGAAATATGTGGCTAAGCATGCACAAGCAATTCTAGCATATATCAAACAATTTGCGATGACTAGGTCATCTATATATGAGTATATTGACTTAGGAGTCAAATGATAAACATTTGATCATAGGTCATACTCATCGTTTAAGCCCAAGTGGGGTTACCACTTTTACATAATGCATTGATGTGTTCACACCATTAGAGTTGCTTTGACTCAAGTCTTAGAGTTAAGCTCCCCCTAGATGTGAGATCCCCTTTTAGAGGGATGAACTAACCTTGGGTTTTGTCGATGATGACTTCATGTAGGTGTTGAAGATGTGGATGCTCAATGTTGATGTAGATCATTTGGAGCAATCCATTGGAGTGAGTTGCACTTTCAACATACCTACATGGGTTAGTCCCACAAGGAACAAACAAGAATATCCATAGACATAGAGTGATGCACACACAAGATGATGTCCATGAAAACATTAGGTTACCTTGTTCCTTGCCTTACCAACATGAGGGTTTGTGACTCCTTGAACTAGTGCAAGATGTGGAAGTTGATTGCACTTGTCCTTGCCATAATAATATGAGTGAAGAATGTTGGCGGAGTCACCCTCAAGAACTCTCTAGTTCTTCTTCTTCGGGATCCACATCATCTTGATGGGAATCCTTGGAGTTGTAGTTGTACTTGATGAAGTAGAACTTGACGTAGTCTTGGGAATCCACTTGACCGAGACCTTAGGTGCTTCTTCAAATGCATCAATCTCTTCTTGAAGCTTGTCCTTGCCTTTATGGTCTTGTGGTGGAAGATCATCTTGAGCTTGTGTTCCCTTGAAGGAAGTAGGATCATACTTCTCTTGTTGAGGAACAAACTTCGTCTTGGGGTATTGATCTTCTTCCCACTCAACTCCATTGGCATTGAACTTTCGTTCAAAACCAACACCTTGATTCTTCCGGTGCCTTCCTTGCTTGCGTACAATTTCCTCGAATTGCTTACTCCCGGCAAGGCTCTTGTAAACACCTTTCTCTATAATTCCCTTCAATAAGCTATTTTCTTGCTCAAGTGTAACTTGGCTAAGAGAATCATTAGTGGAATCAAGAGAACTACTAGAAGCAACAATATTGGATTTAGCATTATTATTGTTACTACTAGAGGAAGTATCTTTCTTGTACTTGTTACTAGACTTGACTTGAGGCATGTAAGTAGATAGGAGTAAACGCTTGGCAATGTAAGAAGAACTTTTCTTACGAAGATCATCATTGATTGCTTTTAAGAACTCATGCTCTTGCTCAAGATTGAGCTTTTCAAAGCGTAACTTCTCATGAGCCCTTAAAAGTTCTCGATGATTTTCGAAGATAGTTTCATGAGCCAACTTAAGAGTGTTTAGTTCTTTAGTTAGAAGCTCAATCTTCTCCTTATCATTGTCATTCGTTTTATCTTGATTAGCATGATTAATTGACGTTTCATCATAGTATTCATCACTAGAGTTGTCAACAAGTAAATCATCATCCACAAGCAAGTCATCTTCATCACTATTGAAATCGACATACTCAGGATGTGTTACCTTTGGACCTTTGGCCATGAAGCATCTTCCAATTCCTTCATTTGGTGAATCAAATATGTTGTAGGAGTTGGTTGACACGAGTGCTAGACCGGCAACACCTTCATCTTGAGTATATTCGGAGTCGGAGTGATAGCTTCTCTCGGAGTGTTTGTCGGAGTCGGAGCCGGAAACCCATTCACCAACATGAGCTTGATGTCTTCGTTTTGTGTAGCTCCTTGATGACTTGTCCTTCCTTTCCGAATCTTTGCTTCTCCGTGAGGATCTTCGTTCATAACGATCATCTCTACTCCTTCTCTCTCTTGGCGGTGATTCTTCTATTTTGCTTCTTCTTTTTGGAGAATCTTCTCTTCTTTTGTAGGGTGTCGTACACTCATTGGAATAGTGTCCAGGCCTCCCACAATTGTAGCAATTGCGCTCTCGACTAGAAGATCTTTTGTCATGGTAAGACCTTGACTTGGAGCTTCTTTCTTTGCTTCTACTCTTGTAGAATTTGTTGAAGTTCTTCACCATTAAGCTCAATTCTTCATTGAAGGTTTGTTTCTCACTTGATGATGTGGGGGCTTCACTTGAGGCTTTGTAAGCACCACTTGACTTGTTGTGAAGTTCCTCCTTATCCTTGAGTGACATCTCATGAGCAACAATCCTTCCAATGACTTCCGTTGGCTTGAGATCTTTGTAGTTTGGCATCATTTGGATCAATGTGCACACGGTATCATACTTTCCATCCAATGCTCTTAGGATCTTCTTGATGATGAATCTGTCGGTCATCTCTTCACTCCCTAAGCCGGCAATCTCATTTGTAATAAGAGCAAGCCTAGAGTACATTTCAGCGACACCTTCACCATCCTTCATTTTGAACTTGTCAAGCTGACTTTGGAGCACATCCAACTTGGATTCCTTGACGGATTCGGTACCTTCGTGCATATCAATCAAAGTGTCCCAAATTTCCTTTGCATTCTCAAGACGGCTGATTTTGTTGAATTCTTCGGGGCACAATCCGTTGAAGATGATATCACAAGCTTGAGCGTTGTATTGCAGCATCTTCAATTCTTCCGCATTAGCTTCACGGTTCGGCTCTCTCCCATCAAACAATTCACCTTGCAAGCCAATACAAATAATAGCCCAAACGGCGGGGTTATGTCCGAGAATATGCATTTTAATCTTATGCTTCCAACTAGCAAAATTAGTACCATCAAAGTAAGGACCTCTACGGTGATAATTTCCCTCGCTAGACGCCATACTCTCCTAGGTTGTGAAACCAAGGCTATGACCACCAAAAGCTATGGAAATCAAAGCAAATGGAAACCAATGCTCTGATACCGCTTGTAGGACCTTGAAGTATGTCTAGAGGGGGGGTGATTAGACTACTTGACCAATTAAAAACTTAACCTTTTCCCAATTTTAGAGTTTGGCAGATTTTAGCTATCTTAGGACAAGTCAAGCAATCATCACACTATTCAAGCAAGCATGCAAATAGTATATAGCCAGCGGAAACTAAAGCATGCAACTTGCAAGAAAGTAAAGGGAAGGGTTTGGAGGATTCAAACGCAGTTGGAGACACAGATGTTTTTGGCGTGGTTCCGATAGGTGGTGCTATCATACATCCACGTTGATGGAGACTTCAACCCACGAAGGTAACGGTTGCGCGAGTCCACGAAGGGCTCCACCCAAGAAGGGTCCACAAAGAAGCAACCTTGTCTATCCCACCATGGCCGTCGCCCACGAAGGACTTGCCTCACTAACGGTAGATCTTCACGAAGTAGGCGATCTCCTTGCCCTTACAAACTCCTTGGTTCAACTCCACAATCTTGTCGGAGGCTCCCAAGTGACACCTAGCCAATCTAGGAGACACCACTCTCCAAGAAGTAACAAATGGTGCGTTGATGATGAACTCCTTGCTCTTGTGCTTCAAATGATAGTATCCCCAACACTCAACTCTCTCTCATAGGATTTGGATCTACTGGAAAGAAGATTTGAGTGGAAAGCAACTTGGGGAAGGCTAGAGATCAAGATTCATATGGTAGGAATGGAATATCTTGGCCTCAACACATGAGTAGGTGGTTCTTTCTCAGAAATGGTAAGTTGGAAGTGTAGGTTTAGTCTGATGGCTCTCTCCACGAATGAAGAGGAGGTGGAGGGGTATATATAGCCTCCACACAAAATCTAACCGTTACACACAATTTACCAAACTCGGTGGGACCGATTCAACATACTCGGTCGGACCGATTTAGTAAACCTAGTGACCGTTAGTGATTTTCGGTGGGACTGACATGCAACTCGGTGAGACCGATTCGGTTAGGGTTAGGGCATAACGTAATCTTGGTAAGACCGAATACACAAACTTGGTGAGACCGATTTTGGTAATAAGCTTTCCAGAGAGTTGGTCAGGTAAACTCGGTGGGACCGATTTGCTCTTTTCGGTGAGACCGAAATGTTACAAAAGGGAAACAGAGAGTTTACATTGCAATCTCGGTGGGACCAATCGCTCACTTCAGTTTGACCGAAATGTTACGAAGGGAAACAGAGAGATTACAATCCCATCTCGGTGAGACCGAGATCCCTATCAATAGAACCGATTTGCCTAGGGATTGTGGCAGTGGCTAAGACATCCAAACTCGGTGGCGCCGGATAGGAATAATCGGTGTGACCGATTTTGGCTTTGGGTTTAGGTCATTTGTGGATGTGAGAAAGTAGCTGAGGGTTTTGGAGCATATCACCAAGCACATGAAGCAAGAGGCTCATTAAGCAACACCTCATCCCTCCTTGATAGTATTGGCTTTTCCTATAGACTCAATGTGATCTCGAATCACTAAAATATAAAATGAAGAGGCTTGATCTAATGAGCTTGAGACAATCCTTTGTCCTTAGTATTTTGAGGGATCCACTTTCATCATCCATGCCATGCCATTCATTAAGCTTTCCTGAAATATATGTCTTGGAATAGCATTAGCTCAATGAGCTATATGTTGTTATGAATTACCAAAACCACCTAGGGATAGTTGCACTTTCAGTTGCCAAAGTTCGTCATGCCGAGACACCACGTGATGATCGGGTGTGATAAGCTCAACGTTCACCTACAACGGGTGCAAGCCAGTTTTGCACACGCAGAAATAGTCGGGTTAAACTTGACGAGCCTAGCATATGCAGATATGGCCTCGGAACACTGGAGACCGAAAGATCGAGCGTGAATCATATAGTAGATATGATCAACATAGTGATGTTCACTATTGAAAACTACTCCATCTCACGTGATGATCGGACATGGTTTAGTTGACTTGGATCACGTGATCACTTAGATGATTAGAGGGATATCTATCTAAGTGGGAGTTCTTAAGTAATATGATTAATTGAACTTTAATTTATCATGAACTTAGTCCTGATAGTATTTTGCAAATCTATGTTGTAGATCAATAGCTTGCGTTTAGCTCCCCTGCTTTATTTTTTGATATGTTCCTAGAGAAAACTAAGTTGAAAGATGTTAGTAGCAATGATGCGGATTGGATCCGTGATCTGAGGATTATCCTCATTGCTGCACAGAAGAATTATGTCCTTGATGCACCACTAGGTGACGGACCTATTGCAGGAGCAGATACAAATGTTATGAACGTTTGGCAAAGCTCGGTATGATGACTACTTGATAGTTTAGTGCACCATGCTTTACGGCTTAGAACCAGGACTTTGAAAATGTTTTGAACGCCACGGAGCATATAAGATGTTCCAAGAGTTGAAATTGGTATTTCATACTCATGCCCGTGTCGAGAGGTATGAGACCTCTGACAGAACTTTGCCTACAAGATGGAGGAGAATAGCTCAACCAGTGAGCATATGCTCAGATTGTCTGGGCACTAAAATCGCTTGAATCAAGTGGGAGTTAATCTTCCAGATAAGATAGTGATTGACAGAATTCTCTAGCCACTATCACCAAGTTACTAGAACTTCGTGATGAACTATAATATGCGAGGGATAACGAAAAAATTCCCAAGCTCTTCGCGATGCTGAAATCGGCATTGGTAGAAATCAAGAAAAGCATCAAGTGTTGATGGTTGACAAGACCACTAGTTTCAAGTAAAAGGGCAAAGGGAAAGAAAGGGAACTTCAAGAAGAATAGCAAGCAAGTTGCTACTCCAATGAAGAAACCCAAAGCTAGACTGAATCCTGGAACTGAGTGCTTCTACTGCAAAGGGAATGGTCACTGGAAGCGGAACTACCCCAAACATTTGGCGGGTAAGAAGGATGGCAAAGTAAACAAAGGTATATTTGATATACAGATTATTGATGTGTACTTTACTAGTGTTCATAGTAACCCCTCGGTATTTGATACTAGTTCAGTTGCTAAGAGTAGTAACTCAAAACGGGAGTTGCAAAATGAACATAGACTAGTTAAGGGTGAAGTAATGATGCGTGTTGGAAGTGGTTCCAAGATTGATATGATCATCATCGCACACTCCCTTTACCTTCGGGATTAGTGTTGAACCAAAAATAAAAGTTATTTGGTGTTTGCGTTGAGCATGAATATGATTGGATCATGTTTATTGCAATATGGTTATTCATTTAAGTCAAAGAATAATTGTTATTCTCTTTACATGAATAAAACCTTCTATGGTCATACACTCAATATAATTGGTTTATTGAATCTCGATCGTAGTGATACACATATTCATAATGTTGAAGCCAAAAGATGCAAAGTTAATAATGATAGTGCAACTTATTTGTGGCACTGCCGTTTAGGCAATACTGGTGTAAAGCGCATGAAGAAACTCCATGTTGATGGGCTTTTGGAATCACTTGATTATGAATCACTTGATGCTTGCGAACCATGCCTCATGGGCAAGATGACTAAGACTCCGTTCTCTGGAACAATGGAGCAAGGAACTAACTTATTGGAAGTAATACATACTGATGTATATAGTTCAATGAGTGTTGAGGCTCGCGGCGGGTATCGTTATTTTCTGACTTCACGGATGATTTGAGCAGATATGGGTATATCTACTTGATGAAACATAAGTCTGAAACATTTGAAAAGTTCAAAGAATTTCAGAGTGAAGTGGAAAATCATCGTAACAAGAAAATAAAGTTTCTAGGATCTGATCATGGAGGAGAATATTTGAGTTACGAGTTTGGTCTTCATTTGAAACAATGCAGAATATTTTCGCAACTCATGCCACCTGGAACACCACATCGTAATGGTGTGTCCGAACGTCATAACTGTACTTTATTAGATATGGTGCGATCTATGATGTATCTTACTGATTTACCACTATCGTTTTGGGGTTATGCATTAGAGACACTTGCATTCACTTTAAATAGGGCACCATCAAAATCCGTTGAGACGACGCCTTATGAACTATGGTTTGGCAAGAAACCAAAGTTGTCGTTTCTTAAAGTTTGGGGCTGCGATGCTTATGTGAAAAGGTTTCAACCTGATAAGCTCGAACCCAAATCGGAGAAGTGCATCTTCATAGAATACCCAAAGGAAACTATTGGGTACACCTTCTATCACAGATCTGAAGGCAAGATATTCGTTGCTAAGATGGATCCTTTCTAGAGAAGGAGATTCTCTCGAAAGAAGTGAGTTGGAGGAAAGTAGATCTTGAAAAGGAAATTGTACCTTCTCCCGAATTGGAAAGTAGTTCATCACAAAAATCAGTTCTAGTGATTCCTACACCAATTAGTGAGGAAGCTAATGATGATGATCATGAAACTTCAGATTAAGTTACTACAGAACCTCGTAGGTCTTCCAAAGTACAGTCCGCACTAGAGTGGTACGGTAATCCTGTTCTGGAAGTCATGTTACTAGACCATGATGAACCTATGAACTATGAGGAAGCAATGATGAGCCCAGATTCCGCAAAATGGCTTGAAGGCCATGAAATCTGAGATGGGATCCATGTATGAGAACAAAGTGTGGACTTTGATTGACTTCCCCGATGATCAGCAAGCCATAGAAAATAAATGGATCTTCAAGAGGAAGACGGACGCTGATAGTAGTGTTACTATCTACAAAGCTAGACTTGTCGAAAAAGGTTTTTGACAAAGTTCAAGGTGTTGACTATGATGAGATTTTCTCACTCATAGCAATGCTTAAGTCTGTCTGAATCATGTTAGCAATCGCCACATTTTATGAAATCTGGCAAATGGTTGTCAAAACTACATTCCTTAATGGATTTCTTAAAGAAGGGTTGTATATGATGCATCCAGAAGGTTTTGTCGATCCTAAAGGTGCTAACAAAATGTGCAAGCTCCAGCGATCCATCTATGGACTGGTGCAAGCATCTCGGAGTTGGAATATACGCTTTGATGAGTTGATCAAAGCATATAGTTTTATACAGACTTGTGGTGAAGCCTGTATTCACAAGAAAGTGGGTGGGAGCACTACAACATTTCTGATAAATATATGTGAGTGACATATTGTTGATCAGAAATGATGTAGAATTTTATGGAAAGCATAAAGGAGTATTTGAAAGGAGTTTTTCAAAGAAAGACCTCGGTGAAGCTACTTACATATTGAGCATCACGATCTATAGAGATAGATCAAGATGCTTGATAAGTTTTTTCAATGAGTACATACCTTGAAAAGATTTTGAAGTAGTTCAAAATGGAACAGTCAAAGAAAGAGTTCTTGCTTGTGTTGCAAAGGTGTGAAATTGAGTAAGACTCAAATCCCGACCACGGCAGAAAATAGAAAGAGAATGAAAAGTCATTCCCTATGCCTCAGTCATAGGTTCTATAAAGTATGCTATGCTGTGTACCAGACCTATTGTATACCTTGCTCTGAGTTTGGCAAGGGAGTACAATTTTGATCTAGGGGTAGATCACTGGACAGCGGTCAAGAATATCCTTAGTAAGGACTAAGGAAATGTTTCTCGATTATGGAGGTGATAGAAGAGTTCGTCGTAAAGAGTTACATCGGTGCAAGCTTTTACACCAATCCAGATGACTCTAAGTCTCAATCTGGATACATATTGAAAGTGGGAGCAATTAGCTAGAGTAGCTCCGTGCAGAGCATTGTAGACATAGAATATTTGCAAAATACATACGGCTCTGAATGTGACAGACCCGTTGACTAAACTTCTCTCACGAGCAAAACATGATCATACCTTAGTACTCTTTGGGTGTTAATCACATAGCGATGTGAAATAGATTATTGACTCTAGTAAACCCTTTGGGTGTTGTTCACATGACAATGTGAACTATGGATGTTAATCACATACAGATGTGAATATTGGTGTTAAATCACATGATGATGTGAACTAGATTATTGACTCTAGTGCAAGTGGGAGACTGAAGGAAATATGCCCTAGAGGCAATAATAAAGTTATTATTGATTTCCTTATTTCATGATAAATGTTTATTATTCATTCTAGAATTGTATTAACCGGAAACTTGATACATGTGTGAATACATAGACAAACAGAGTGCCACTAGTATGCCTCTACTTGACTAGCTCGTTGATCAAAGATGGTTGAGTCCTAGCCATAGACATGAGTTGTCATTTGATTAACGGGATCACATCATTAGGAGAATGATGTGATTGACTTGACCCATTCCGTTAGCTTAGCACTTGATCGTTTAGTATGTTGCTATTGCTTTCTTCATGACTTATACATGTTCCTATGACTATGAGACTATGCAACTTCCGAATACCGGAGGAACACTTTGTGTGCTACCAAACGTCACAACGAAACTGGGTGATTATAAAGGTGCTCTACAAGTGTATCCAATGGTGTTTGTTGAGTTGGCATAGATCGAGATTAGGATTTTATCACTCTGATTGTTGGAGAGGTATCTCTGGGCCCTCTCGGTAATGCACATCACTATAAGCCTTGCAAGCAATGTGACTAATGAGTTAGTTATGGGATGATGCATTACGGAACGAGTAAAGAGACTGGCCGGTAACAAGATTGAACTAGGTATTGAGATACCGACGATCGAATATCGGGCAAGTAACATACCGATGACAAAAGGAACAATGTATGTTGTTATGCGGTTTGACCGATAAAGATCTTCATAGATTATGTAGGAGCCAATATGAGCATCCAGGTTCCGCTATTGGTTATTGACCGGAGACGAGTCTCGGTCATGTCTACATAGTTCTCGAACCTGTAGGGTCCGCACGCTTAACATTCAGTGATGATCGGTATTATGAGTTTATGTGTTTTGATGTACCGAAGATAGTTCGGAGTCCCGAATGAGATTACGAACATGACGAGGAGTCTCGAAATGTTCGAGATGTAAAGATTGATATATTGGACGACTATATTTGGACATCAGAAAGGTTCCGAGTGATTAGGGTATTTATCGGAGTATTGGAGAGTTACGGGAATTCGAGAGTGTATGGGCCTTATTAGGCCTTAGTGGAATAGAGGAGGAGGAAGCCTAGGAGGGGGCGCCCCCCCCCCCAAGCCCAATCCGAATTGGGTGAGGGGGCTGCCCCCCCCCCCCTTTCCGTCTTCTCTTCCTCCTCTTTCCTACCTCTCCTACTCCAACTTGGAAGGGGGGAGTCCTACTCCCGGTGGGAGTAGGACTCCCCTACGGTGCGCCCAAGAGAGGGTCGGCCATCTCCCTCCTCTACTCCTTTATATACGGGGAGGGGGGCACCCCATGGAAACACAAGTTGATCATTGATCTCTCTTAGCCGTGTGCGGTGCCCCCCTCCACCATAATCCACCTCGGTAATATCGTAGCGATGCTTAGGCGAAGCCCTGCGTCGGTAGCAACATCATCACCGTCATCACGCCGTCATGCTGACGGAACTCTCGCGTGAAGCTCTGCTGGATCGGAGTTCGCGGGATGTCATCGAGTTGAACGTGTGCTGAACTCGGAGGTGTTGTACGTTCGGTACTTGGATCGGTCAGATCATGAAGACGTATGACTACATCAACTGTGTTGTGCTAATGCTTCCGCTTTCGGTCTACGAGGGTACGTGAACACACTCTCCCCGCTCGTTGCTATGCATCACCATGATCTTGCATGTACGTAGGAAATTTTTGAAATTACTATGTTCCCCAACAGTGATGGCGGCGAATATGTGGTGGTTTTATGGAATGGCGATGAATATGTGGTGGAGGTTTATGGTAGTGCTGGTAGCAATTGTGCGGCGGCGGCGTGACAACCTGTGACCAGAACTCAAAACTCTAAAAGACTAGATGCTAAGACTAACAACTAGACACGACGATGCAGCCATAAATTCAACAAAGCAAAACGCTGAAAAGATTATGCAAAGGCTCAGATTGGTTTGGACATGATGAACTAACCCTAATATTTTTTGGCTTTTCGTGCACTGTATGTGGTGGAGGTATATGGTAGTGCTGGTAGCAATTGTGCGGCGGCGGCGTGACAACCTGTGACCAGAATTCGAAACTCTAAAAGACTGGATGCTAAGACTGACAACTAGACACGACGATGCAGCCATAAATTCAACCAAGCAAAACGCTGAAAAGATTATGCAAAGGCTTAGATTGGTTTGGACATGATGAACTAACCCTAATATTATTGGCTTTTCGTGCACTGTAGGTATGAAGAACAAATGCGGTCTAAACTATGAAAAATAGGAAAATCTGACCTAGCAACCTAGAAATCTGATACCACTTGATAGAGGCGAAGGTGTCCTGATGTTTCGATGATATAGCTATTGTTTTCTATGGGATTCAACTTTAACGATCCGACTACGAACGTACGAGACATCGTGCCTAAGCAATCTCTAAACCAACTTCTGAGGGTTATTGACCATGCCGGAGCACGATCAATCTAACCACGAGGGTCTATTTCCTGCGAGCAAATGAATAACAAGCAAGAAAATGAGATCGCAATTTGGATATTGCCAATATAAGAGGAAAGCTTTATTGGTGAAAGTGGGGTTCTGTGATGTTTTTGTCTAGTCGTTGAACAAAAATGAAGTGCACGAGTTGCAGCTATGGCGAACTTTAATCTAAACAAAAACCAAAGTCTAAATTATGCCCTAAGGGCTATATATAGAGAGAGGAATAGGGGGAGTTTCATGATCCCTTGGAGGAGGGGTTCGAAACCAAACCTAACTCTATTTCCCCACAGATACGGACTCTAACAACAACCTATAGTGAAGTATTTCGAAATTACATGGGCCTGGCCCAATAATAAGGTGATGCAACACCTATGATGGCCTCTGAACGAAATTTATGAAGTAGCATCTTGTATATTTCATCCAAGCCTTCATGCACTCGTTAGGGTGGCTTCAAAGTCCTAAAATCATCACTTGAAATTCCGTTCTTGGTACCATTGCGCATGCCATCATCTCCATGCTTGATCTTGCTCCAATGTTCATACTTCTTGTCAATCTTGGCCCTTCATTTGTAAGCAAAACAAATGTATCCAATTTAGGCAACATCATATTCTCATGAACATTAGAATCATTACCAAGAAACAAAAGTACATGGTAATTTAATTGGTGTGCACGAGCTCTAGTAATTGGTGTTGGGGAACGTAGTAATTTAAAAAAAAATCCTACGCACATGCAAGATCATGGTGATGCATAGCAACGAGAGGGGAGAGTGTGTCCATGTACCCTCGTAGACCGTAAGCGGAAGCGTTATGACAACGCAGTTGATGTAGTCGTACGTCTTCACAATCCGACCGATCCAAGCACCGAATGTACGGAGCCTCCGAGTTCAGCACATGTTCAGCTCGATGATGATCCCCGGACTCTGATCCAGCAGGGTGTTGGGGATGAGTTCCATTAGCACGACGGCATGGTGACGATGATGATGTTCTACCGACGCAGGGCTTCGCCTAAGCACTACAACGATATGACCGAGGTGGAATATGGTGGAGGGGGGCACCGCACACGGCTAAGGAATGATCACGAAGATCAACTTGTGTGTTATGGGGTGCCCCCCTGCCCCCATATATAAAGGAGGGAGGGGTGAAGGTGCGGCCGGCCCCTAGGGGTGCGCCTGGAGGAGTCCTACTCCCACCGGGAGTAGGACTCCCTCCTCTTGCCTTGTAGGAGAAGGAAAGGGGGGAGGGGTAAGAGGAAAGGGGGGCGCCCCCCCCCCTTCCTTGTCCTATTCGGACTAGAGGGGGAGGGGGCGCACGGCCTGCCCTCCTCTTCTCCCTTAGGGCCCAAGTAGGCCCATTATCCCCCCGGGGGGGTCCGGTAACCCCCCGGTACTCCGGAAAAATCCCGATTTCTCCCGGAACAATTCCGATATCCAAATATAGGCTTCCAATATATCAATCTTTATGTCTCAACCATTTCGAGACTCCTCGTCATGTTCGTGATCACATCCGGGACTCCGAACAACCTTCGGTACATCAAACATACAAACTCATAATGAAACTGTCATCGTAACTTTAAGCGGGCGGACCCTATGGGTTCGAGAACTATGTAGACATGACCTAGAACTGTTTCCGGTTAATAACCAATAGTGGAACCTGGATGCTCATATTGGCTCCTACATATTCTACGAAGATCTTTATCGGTCAAACCGCATAACAACATACATTGTTCCCTTTGTCATCGGTATGTTACTTGCCCGAGATTCGATCGTCGGTA
Source organism: Triticum aestivum (assembly GCF_018294505.1). Taxonomy (NCBI): domain Eukaryota; kingdom Viridiplantae; phylum Streptophyta; class Magnoliopsida; order Poales; family Poaceae; genus Triticum; species Triticum aestivum. Next base: position 366,483,798 of record NC_057801.1, on the reverse strand, counting down.
TCTCAATACCTAGTTCAATCTTGTTATCGGCAAGTCTCCTTACTCGTTACGTAATGCATCATTCCGTAACCAACTCATTGGTCACATTGCTTGCAAGGCTTATAGTGATGTGCATTACCGAGAGGGCCCAGAGATACCTCTCCGACAATCGGAGTGACAAAACCTAATCTCGAAATACGCCAACTCAACATTTACCTTTGGGGACACCTGTAGAGCTCCTTTATAATCACCCAGTTACGTTGTGACGTTTGGTAGCACACAAAGTGTTCCTCCGGTAAACGGGAGTTGCATAATCTCATAGTTGTAGGAACTTTGTATAAGTCATGAAGAAAGCAATAGCAACATACTAAACGATCAAGTGCTCGGCTAACGGAATGGGTCAAGTCAATCACATCATTCTCCTAATGATGTGATCTCTTTAATCAAATGACAACACATGTCTATGGTTAGGAAACATAACCATCTTTGATTAATGAGCTAGTCAAGTAGAGGCATACTAGTGACATTAAGTTTGTCTATGTATTCACACATGTATTATGTTTCCGGTTAATACAATTCTAGCATGAATAATAAACATTTATCATGATGTGAGGAAATAAATAATAACTTTATTATTGCCTCTAGGGCATATTTCCTTCAGTCTCCCACTTGCACTAGAGTCAATAATCTAGATTACACAGTATAACCAGAAACTCATAACCATGTTTAGTTCTTAAGTGAGCCCTCCTCGTCTCCACATTCTCAAAGTCATCTAAACAAAAACCAAGCTTCTCCAATACATATGGTCTAGCATGGCACGGAATGTACTAGTCGAATTGAAAAAAATCCATAAAATTACACGTTGAACAAAAGAAGCACAAGTGATGATATTTATTACGATGAAATGCTTGTCGTTGCGTAGCGTACAAACATCAAAGGTCTCTTCCAGCTTCACGGTGAAGAACCTATCATTTTGCAGGTGAGGAAACCTGTCGCACACACCATGGTCATCGTAGTAGTACCCGCACTCCGGGATCCCATCGTCATCAGACATCTCCTGTGTTCAAAATTCAAAGATTATAACTCGACGGCAAAACCCAAAAAATCCGGCATGACCTTTGGTAAAAAAGACATATCGAGCGCCTGTAATTTGATGGAACGGAAATTAAACAACACTCTGGCAAAACATAGTTCATTTATCGATGGTCATTGCATTTCAATGGTTCACAATATGAAAATATCTTATATATAATCCTAACAGTAAATAAACTAGTTTTATTAACTACTTACTAAATAAAGTAGTTTTATTAACTACTTACTAAATAAAGTAGTATTATTAAGCACTTACTATAAATAAACTAGTTCTATTAAGCACTTGCCAAATAAACTTGTTCTGTTAAGTACTTATATAAATAAACTCGTTATATTAATCACTTACTAAATAAACTATTTTCTATTAAACACTTGCTAAAAATTTGTCACATCCCTAGTTCTGGTATGCACCAGACTAGCCCTTCATGTGTGCATCATGTTTAAATTTTATTTAAGTTGAAATGGGGATTGCTCAAACCCTAGCACCAGATCAAATAAACTAGGTTCAAATAAAAATATTTTCAATAAACCCAAAATGCTCTTCAGAAAAGTTCATTATTTTTGGACTGGTCTAGAACCTCTCCCAAAAATGGTGCACATTTTTCTAGGCCATTCTGGATTTTTGAATTAAATCATACGGTATTTGCATTTGGGCATTTAATTGCTAAATAATATTTTAAATGCTCAAATAATCACAAACTGAAATGTTTGCTGTTGGAAATATTCCAAACAGTGACATTGAGCAGTTTCATGATTTTTGGAAAGGCCCTGGCATTTTTATTAAAGCCAAACACAATTACAGAAAATAGAAAATGAAAATAAAAGAGAGAGAGAGAGAGAGAGAGAGAGAGAGAGAGAAAGAGAGTTAGTACCTGGCCTCACCCGTGCAGCCCACCTGGCCGGCCCAGCCATCTGGCCCAGCCCACCACCGCAACCCCTCTGTCGCCTTCCTTCTCTGCCAGGAGGAGAAGCAGCTGCGTGCGGCACGCACAGCCACCCGCGGCCACCTCCTGTTTCTGCCGACGCCCTGGACGACTCCAGACGACGCCACGCACCCCCTAGACCTCTCTCACTCTCTCCCGACCTCTTTCCCCTCTCTGCTCTCTCTCCCTCTCGCGCCCGAGCGCAGCCGCAGCCGTGCCGCCGTAACGCTGCAGCCTCCGTGCTCCCCTCGCCTCCCCAACGTGCCCACGAGCATCACCGCACCTCCCTCGTCCTCTCCGTCTAGCCACGCCTCGCCAGAGGCCCTGCATCGATGCCACCTTCATCACGTTCGTCGCCGGCCGCCGGAGATCCCTCTCGCTGCCCCACTCGCTCCGGTGTTTCCCCGAGCACGCCGAGGCCACCTCTGCAACCGCTGTGAGCTCCACCACCGATTCCCCCTCCTCCCCTGCTCGCGCTCATACTCTAGCTCCATTCCCCACCTTCGCCGAAACTTGTCGCCGTCGTTGTTACGGTGGGCCAACGCCGCGTATGAGCACTTGGTCGAGTTCCTGCTGCCCCGTAGCCTCTGCCCGTTCTCTTCGTTCGCTCTAAATCGAGCTGCAGCCCCGCGCTCGTGCTGGCCCGAACTCCGGCTACCGCCACGAGCTCGACTCCGGCGAGCTCGCTCCACCCCAGCTCCTCCCGCTTGGCCTACCAGATGCGCGCAAGCCCCAGCTACGTGTAGGACCAAACCGCGGTCAATTTGGTCGACCGTGGGCAATTTCCGAGCCCCTCCGGCGTCTCGGGCTTCACCGGCGACGAGTCGTGGACCAAGTCCGGCGGGTTTGACCCCGCTTGACCGGGGTTTGACTTCCCCCAGACCCACTGACATGTGGGCCAGCCTTGTTATTTATTAGTTAGGTTAGTTTAGCGCTAATTAACCTGGAATAGTGCCTAACCTAACACTAACTAACTCTGTTAAGTTAGTTATGACACTGACATGTGGGCCCACGCCTAGTGACACTTTTAGTTAGGATTAAATTAGCACTAACAGTCTTTGTTAATTAGCCTAGTCACTGACCAGTGGGTCCCAGCGTCAGGTTTGACCTAGGTCAACCCTGTTGACTGCTCACATCACATCGACGTCACCCTGACGCAATAAAGCATTTTCTGGATTTAAGTTTATTCAGGAAATTCCAGAAAATGTCCTAAACTTCTAAAAATCATAGAAAATCAACCGTAGCACAGAATGAAATAATTTATATATGAAAAATGATCAGAAAAATCCAATCTATCCATCTGTACTGTTCTCATGCATGTTAGAACAACTTATAGCTGCTGTTTAGCACAAATCATATAAATGGCATTTAAATATCCACATATGGAGTTTGAATTTGAATCTTGGATTCAAACCAACTTCATTTAATTTGGTTGCTAGTTGCATTAGCTCAAACCACAGCATATTGCCATGTCACACTCATGCATCATATTGTTATATTGCATTGATTGTGTTCTTTCTTTGTTGCCGGTGTTTGTTCCCTCTCAGTAGACGTGTTCCGACGATGAGATCGATGACACCGATGAAGAACTATACTATCTTCAGAAGTGTCAGGCAAGCAAAAACCCCTTGTTCATTCCGATACAATCCTACTCTCTCGCTCCTGCTCTATTTTACTACATTAGGACAACAATGATTCATCTGTTACTTGCTGCGGTAGCTGAACCCCTTTATCCTCTGCATGACCTGTCATTGCCACAGTAAATAGATGAAACTCACTAGCATGAGTAGGAGTTGTTTGAGCCCTGTTGTGCCTACTCATTCTTGCTTGTTTGTCATGCCTGCTACTGCTTAGGGTTGAGTCAGGTCTGATAAATCGGGGATGAATCAGGGGTGTGTGAACATGTCCTACTGTGTATGAGCTAAGTGTGTGAACACGATTTGGTAAAGGTAGCGGTGAGAGGCCATGTAGGAGTACATGGTGGGTTGTCTCATTGAAGCCGTCCTCATGAACTGAGTTTTGTGTTTGCGATCCATGATTCAGCTACTACCATGCATTGGGCCCTGAAATATTACCCCGCTCGACTTCTTAATCACCCTTGTCCTCTATCCAAGAGTTGCAAGTAGTTTCTGGTGTTTGTAGTATGCTGGAGGCCGTGCGCAGTGCTGACCGGAGGGGTGGGCTGTGATGCGGTAGGCACGTGGTCGGCTATACCGGGCGCCCGTTTGGTGTCACGGAACCCTGTACACATTGTTCGGGGCCGTATGTGGAAACCTCGGCCGAACTCCCTGCAGATGGAACCTGAATAGGCGATAAACCTGGACTAGAGACTTGAGTGTTTAGGTAGGTCGTGGTCTACACCCACGTCGGCTTTCGCTTGAAGTCTGCCGAGCACATGTCGTGTGCAGACGCTAAGTGGTGGAAACATGTATGAATAAGTACAACCCTGCAGGGTTAACATCATCTATTCGAATAGTCGTGTCCGCGGTAAAGGACTTCTGGGTTGCCTATAACAGTTCATAGACAAGTGAAAGTGGATACTCTAAAATGTGCAAGATAAGCGTGAGTGCTATGGATGGCGTTCTCGTAGGGAGACGGGGGCGGATCCATAGTGGTGTATTGATATGGTGAATATGTGGACTCGTGTGCGCCACCTCAAAAGAGATAATTGCAGTTGTAGTTCAGGTTAGCCACCGAATGAAAGCTAGCTTGCTGCAGTTAAACCCCACCACCCCCTTTGTTGATAATGATGCATATGTAGATAGTTCTGATGTAAGTCTTGTTGGGTACATTTGTACTCACGTTTGCCTATTTTATGTTTTGGCAGAGAGACTTCAGTCTCACTAGTAGTTCCGCTTGGACTTCGACGTTTAGCTTGTTACCTCAGCTACAATCTTGTGCCCCCGGCAGGATCTGATAGATAGGCAGGCTTCTCAGCCTTTTTCATTTATAGTTGTCTGTACTTAGACATGTTAAGCTTCCGTGTGTGCTTTGACTTGTATGCTCTGAATGTTGGGTCGTGAGACCCATGTTTGTAATATCTCGCTCCTTGGAGCCTATTGAATAAAATACTTGAGTTGTAGAGTCATGTTGTGATGCCATGTTGTATTTGCACATATCGAGCATATTGTGTGTATGTTATTGAAATGCTTGGTATGTGTGGGATCTGACTATCTAGTTGTTTATCCTTAGTAGCCTCTCTTACCGTGAAATGTCTCCTAGTGCTTCCACTGAGCCATGGTAGCTTGCTACTGCTCCGGAACACTTAGGTTGGCCGGCATGTGTCCTTCTTCGTTCCTCTGTCCCCTCGGGGAAATGTCACGCGATGAATACCGGAGTACTGTTAGCCCGCTACAGCCCGGTTCACCGGAGTTCTGCTAGCCTAGTGCTACAGCCTGGATTCACTCGCTGATGACCGACACGTTCGATGTTGGGTCATGGATGCCTGTCCCTGTAAGTTTGTGCCACTTTGGGTTTACGACTAGCCATGTCAGCACGGGCTCCTTATCATATGGATGCTAGCGACACTATCATATACGTGTGCCAAAAGGCGCAAATGGTCCCGGGCAAAGGTAAGGCGACACCTGTGGGAATACCGTGCGTGAGGCCGCAAAGTGATATGAGGTGTTACATGCTAGGTCGATGTGGCATTGAGTTAGGGTCCTAACAGCTTTGGTATCAGAGCTTGACTGCCTGTAGGATTACCAAGCCAAACTGGTCGAAGTTGAGTCTAGAAATGCTTTAGTTATATGTAGGGGAATTGATTGTGGATGGGAACGTAAGGCTCTTTTTACTCCTTATACCTTATGGCCTTCAGATCTGAGTCATCCTATCTTTCCTACGGGGTTAAGGAACTAGGTTATCTCTTCTTTCTATCAGGATCACGTGTTACTCATCCATAGACTTATAAGATTGTTGGATTAAGCCTCATTTCAGTTCCTACTACTTCTGTATGTTAACTGTTGATCCCGAAACCTTGATATTGTGTTTTTGAGTGGCTATGCCACCATTTTTGTAGCATGTCTCAAATCTTTTTGAGCATTTACAGCCGTTATGTTGTCCGAGTCATCCCAGATTTCTAAATAATCTGATGCAATTGCAAAATTGTTTCCTTCTGTTTTCGATGACCTTTCTGGCCAGGTTAACCACACTAAATGGTGAGTTGAGGTACTCTATTGCCTCGACATATATGTTGGAGCTATTATTATGACCCTAGATGTCTAGAGTATCACCTAGTAATCTAGCCATGTTTTGTGTTCCAGTGTGATGATTCTGGCCATCATTCTCGAAAGCATCCCGTGATGCCATTTAGTTGGTAGGTATTCCATTCCTGGGCTCTTGAACCCAAAATTCACCCCACTTACCTCATGTTGATAGTGTTCGCTAGTCCCTTTAGGAAATTAGTAACCTTTGCATTAGTCCTCGAGGTCCGTGGTATTTCCTTCTTCCAAATACTATGAACCACTTACGGCAGATGGTTGTTGGATCAAAAGATCACAATAGGAGTGCTCTCAATTGGTTCTCCATTCTATATTTCGACTCTGCCAGTTCAACCTTTCTGCATGGTTATCCGGAAGAAATATGTTGAATTCGTTCGACATGCTAGTCCATGCATCCACAACTCAGAAAATCATATGTTCTTTTGGGTTGTCCCTCTTTAGTTGTCTTCTGACCTCGTCTGTCAATTGATAGTCATGAGTAGTCGTGCATTCGTGTTTATCGATGCCTATTATTCTTGTGTTCCGTCAAGCCATTCTATCCCAGAATGACTAGGAGAAATGAACTCCAATACCTCATCCATATCTAGGATTGGGTCAAAGTAGTCATACTCCGCAGATCAAAATACTAATCTAGTTTTTGTTCTGTTCTACCCTGAAGTATTACCCTCTTTATGTCAAGAAAGTCATAGGAATTACACATCATCTTATGAATTCTTGGTGTAGTGATACTTCTCGCCATCATTACTCATTCCTCGGTCCCCGTGTTGTTGAACCGGAATGCCGACAAGTGAACTATGATGTGTGAATCAATACTCCTAGCAACCGTGTTGCTTGGTAGTTAATGGACAACAATCTCATTCTTAGCATGTTGGTTATTGAATGGTCATTCTAAGATTGATCGTGCTACTAGTCCATATTTCTTGGTGCACTCTTCGATCAATGAGTTGGGATTATTCAATCCCTTGCTTATTTGATCATATTGTCTTGCCCTGAAAAGCAAGATTGTTCTCGAGCTTAGTAACATATCGGTGGTTCGTGATTTTTCTGAATATCTTCTCGGAAGTATCACCAGGTCGTCACTTGACTGTTATGTTGAGCTCGTGATCAAGTTGGTTTCATATAAGCCACCCCTTCTCCAAGAATCTGTGTTGCATACCCCTGAGCTGGTTGGTCAAGCTAAACAACAACTTGGAGAGTTGGAAGATGGAAGTTTGTCCGACTTAGTTCATGTTAAGGGATATCGTTTTTTGTGTGTTTGTGTGTTGAAGAAAGATGATATCTTCACTGATTGGTCCTCGTGATCAGATGTTGAACCTATCATCTTGCCCAAACCTTGATTTGAGAGTCGTCAAATCAAGTTAGAACCAACGATATTCGTAATGTCCTCTTGCTCATCGTTGATTCCTTGAGCATACACCATTACATCTTTTGGTCTGACCAGTACTGTCACATTGTTCAAATAATGGAGGAAGTCCAGTGATATGGAAATTCCGATAAGTTGCTGTTGAGACCATCAGTAGCATTTTGTCTCCTCCATGATCTGTGTGGAACATCCAGCTAGTGTTGGAAACTTGTGTAAGCATTTTCTTCATGCCCGTCCATGAGGTATATGTTTGGATGAGAGAAGTGACTTCCTCTAATTCATGTGCATTTGATGCAAGTTGTCACCGTGAATTCGAGAGAGCTTGTTTTACCTCCCTTGGAATCATCCCAAGTCAGTCACGCATTTGTGCGAAGTATTCTATGGTTTGGTAGATTAATTACCTCCATTCTATATGTGTCCCTAGCACACCAAGCCACTGATCGATTTGTTCAAGGATAATAAGTTCTAAGTGCTAGTCCTAAAGGTACCAGACGGATTTGTACAAGATTTTGTTATCCTCGATGATGGTTTCCCACCTGAACTTGGTAGTGTTTTATTGTAAGACTATGATGTGGTCATGCTTGTCTGAGACAACGTGTTCACATGTTTGTAGCAGAACCAGCTCATATTTTGGAGCTTACTATCATAGTTCATTCCCCGAGAATCTCGCAACGTCATCTCGTCGATTTGTGTTGCAAACTTCCATTTTTCTTTCTAGACTCGATGAGTCTGGAATATCCTAACACCAACCAGATCTTAATCTCGGGCAGATATGATGGTTGGAACATTTCCCAAGAACTATAATATTGGTCTCTCCATAACCGGTAAAGTGGATGTCGTGGCCAACACACCCAGCCGGAAGAACTATTATTGTAGTATCTTGATTGAGGAAGTTGGCCACCTCCCCATGAGGATTTCGTAGGATTTACCTCCATAGTTATTCCTTGTGGATTTTTGGTGTTCCCGAAGTCTGACCTTTTACCTGATGTTCTAGATGTCAAACCATATCTATGAATGGATTATGCTACCACATCAAGGAGAACATTAGAAGCGGAGTGCTAAATGTCTCTCGGTCGATCATCCAGATTTTGATCCCTTGGCCTCGCTAAGGTGAAATCTGAGGAGGTTATCTTCCTTTGCATCTGCATCATCCATCGTTGTTCATCATGGTAGTATGTTGTGTTGCCAGGATCCTAGACACGGATATTGGTAAAACCTTGATGAAAATGGAAATGCTCAAGTTCTTGAGAGCACACACAAGCGCTAGGTGTTATCATCGGCACTAACTGGGATTGCTCTCAGTTTCCTCGGTTATGCTATAACTTTTCAAACAGTGGACTCACTCTCCACTGTTGAGCTTCTCCCAAGTTACTAATATCATCCCTTGTGTTGTTTTCAGCAAGGTAGTCCACATCATCCATTCTAATCCGGGTATGCCATTCTACCGAACCCCTCTAAACGATCGCTCGAGAATTGCCTTAGGCTGGTATAAAGAGTTTCAATGATCTCTGAATCAAAGGTAATTCTTTTTGCCACTTAAGGGGATATTTCTACGAGTCACCTTCCCTAAGGTGCATCGTTATGGTATCATGGCAACTCAACTCCTCGCTACGTTGACAACCGTTCACCACCTTCTTAGGTGTTGAATTATTGCCTACCTAGTGAACTTTTGTCATGTGTTTTCCCTCCATCCCTCTGGACGAATGCTTTGTGTCTTAGCTCGAGAGATGTTTCAATGTCCCACTCCGTGAGTTGATCATGAGTTGTTCGACCTTCGATAAGATCGATCCCTCTAGAGTTTTCCTTTTGCTCTCATTGTCATGTTAGTTGGAGTTCTCGGGGCAAGACATCGAGACAATGACGGTGATCGAGTCAACGTTCTTTGAAGTGCCACCTGGATCTGAAGATTATGTTAGTTTGCATTCTCCCTTCATCTTACCCTATGCTTGAATCTCGGGACGAGATTCTTGTTTAGTGGGGGTGAGTTGTCACATCCCTAGTTCTGGTATGCACTAGACTAGCCCTTCATGTGTGCATCATGTTTAAATTTTATTTAAGTTGAAATGAGGATTGCTCAAACCCTAGCACCAGATTAAATCAACTAGGTTCAAATAAAAATATTTTCAATGAACCCAAAATGCTCTTCAGAAAAGTTCATTATTTATGGATTGGTCTAGAACCTCTCCCAAAAATGGTGCACATTTTTCTAGGCCATTCTGGATTTTTGAATTGAATCATACGGTGTTTGCATTTGGGCATTTAATTGCTAAATAATATTTTAAATGCTCAAATAATCACAAACTGAAATGTTTGCTGTTGGAAATATTCCAAACAGTGACATTGAGCAGTTTCATGATTTTTGGAAATGCCCTGGCATTTTTATTAAAGCCAAACACAATTACAGAAAATAGAACATGAAAATAAAAGAGAGAGAGAGAGAGTTAGTACCTGGCCTCACCCGTGCAGCCCACCTGGCCGGCCCAGCCATCTGGCCCAACCCACCACCGCAACCCCTCTGTCGTCTTACTCCTCTGCCAGGAGGAGAAGCAGCTGCGTGCGGCGCGCACAGCCACCCGCGGCCACCTCCTGCTTCTGCCAACGCCCTCGACGACTCCAGACAACGCCACGCACCCCCCTGGACCTCTCTCACTCTCTCCCGACCTCTTTCCCCTCCTCTGCTCTCTCTCCCTCTCGCGCTCGAGCGCAGCCGCCGCCGCGCCGCCGTAACGCCGCAGCCTCCGTGCTCCCCTCGCCTCCCCAACGTGCCCATGAGCATCGCCGCACCTCCCTCGTCCTCTCCGTCTAGCCACGCCTCACCGAAGGCCCTGCATCGATGCCATCTTCATCACGTTCATCGTCGGCCGCCGGAGATCCCTCTCGCCGCCCCGCTCGCTCTGGTGTTTCCCCGAGCACGCCGAGGCCACCTCTGCAACCGCAGTGAGCTCCACCACTGATTCCCCCTCCTCCCCTGCTCGCGCTCATACTCTAGCTCCGTTCCCCACCTCTGCCGAAACTTGTCACCGTCGCGAATGTCGTCGTCGTTACGATGGGCCAACGCCGCGTATGAGCACCTGGTCGAGTTCCTGCTGCCCCGTAGCCTCTGCATGTGCTCTTCGTTCGCTCTAAATCAAGCTGCAGCCCCGCGCCCGTGCTGGCCCGAACTCCGGCTGCCGCCACGAGCTCGACTCCGGCGAGCTTGCTCCACCCCAGCTCCTCCCGCTTGGCCTACCAGATGCGCGCGAGCCCCAGCTACGCGTAGGACCAAATCGCGGTCGATTTGGTCGACCGTGGGCAATTTCCGAGCCCCTCCGGCGTCTCGGGCTTCACCGGTGACGAGCCGTGGACCAAGTCCGGCAGGTTTGACCCCGCTTGATCGGGGTTTGACTTCCCCCCTGACCCACTGACGTGTGGGCCAGCCTTATTATTTATTAGTTAGGTTAGTTTAGCGCTAATTAACCTAGAATAGTGCCTAACCTAACACTAACTAACACTGTTAAGTTAGTTATGACACTGACATGTGGCCCACGCCCAGTGGCACTTTTAGTTAGGATTAAATTAGCACTAATAGTCTCTGTTAATTAGCCTAGTCACTGACCAGTGGGTCCCAGCGTCAGGTTTGACCTAGGTCAACCCTGTTGACTGCTGATATCACAGCGACGTCACCCTGACGCAGTAAAGCATTTTCTGGATTTAAGTTTATTCAGGAAATTCCAGAAAATGTCCTAAACTTCTAAAAATCATAGAAAATCAACCGTAGCTCAGAATGAAATAATTTATATATGAAAAATGACCAGAAAAATACAATCTATCCATCTGTACTGTTTTCATGCATGTTAGAACAACTTATAGCTGCTGTTTAGCACAAATCATATAAATGGCATTTAAATATCCACATATGGAGTTTGAATTTGAATCTTGGATTCAAACCAACTTCATTTAATCTGGTTGCTAGTTGCATTAGCTCAAACCATAGCATATTGCCATGTCACACTCATGCATCATATTGTTGCATTGCATTGATTGTGTTCTTTCTCTGTTGCCGATGTTTGTTCCCTCTCAGTAGACGTGTTCTGACGATGAGATCGATGACACCGATGAAGAACTATACTATATTCAGAAGTGTCAGGCAAGCAAAACCCCCTTGTTCATTCCGATACAATCCTACTCTCTCGCTCCTGCTCTATTTTACTACATTAGGACAACAACGATTCATCTGTTACTTGCTGCGGTAGCTGAACCCCTTTATCATCTGCATGACCTGTCATTGCCACAGTAAATAGATGAAACCCACTAGCATGAGTAGGAGTTGTTTGAGCCCTATTGTGCCTACTCATTCTTGCTTGTTTTTCATGCCTGCTACTGCTTAGAGTTGAGTCAGGTCTGATAAATCGGGGATGAATCAGGGGTGTGTGAACATGTCCTACTGTGTATGAGCTAAGTGTGTGAACACGATTTGGTAAAGGTAGCAGTGAGAGGCCATGTAGGAGTACATGGTGGGTTGTCTCATTGAAGCCGTCCTTAGGAACTGAGTTATGTGTTTGTGATCCATGATTCAGCTACTACCATGCATTGGGCCCTGAAATATGACCCTGCTCGACTTCTTAATCACCCTTGTCCTCTGTCCAGGAGTTTCAAGTAGTTTCTGGTGTTTGTAGTATGCTGGAGGCCGTGCGCAGCGCTGACCGGAGGGGTGGGCTGTGATGCGGTAGGCACGTGGCCGGGTATACCGGGCGCCTGTTTGGTGTCACGGAACCCTGTACACATTGTTCGGGGCCGTATGTGGAAACCTCGGCCGGACTCCCTGCGGATGGAACCTGAATAGGCGATAAACCTGGACTAGAGACTTGAGTGTTTAGGTAGGTCGTGGTCTACACCCACGTCGGCTTTCGCTTGAAGTTTGTCGAGCACATGTCGTGTGCAGACGCTAAGTGGTGGAAACATGTATGAAGAAGTACAACCCTGCAGGGTTAACATCATCTATTTGAATAGCCGTGTCCGCGGTAAAGGACTTCTGGGTTGCCTATAACAGTTCATAGACAAGTGAAAGTGGATACTCTAAAATGCGCAAGATAAGCGTGAGTGTTCTGGATGGCGTTCTCGTAGGGAGACGGGGGCGGATCCATAGTGGTGTATTGATATGGTGAATATATGGACTCGTGTGCGCCACCTCAAAAGAGATAATTGCAGTCGTAGTTCAGGTTAGCCACCGAGTCAAAGTTGGCTTGCTGCAGTTAAACCCCACCACACCCTTTGTTGATAATGATGCATATGTAGATAGTTCTGATGTAAGTCCTGTTGGGTACATTTGTACTCACGTTTGCCTATTTTATGTTTTTGCAGAGAGACTTCAGTCTCACTAGTAGTTCCGCTTGGACTTCGATGTTTAGCTTGTTACCTCAGCTACGATCTTGTGCCCCCGGCAGGATCTTATAGATAGTCAGGCTTCTCAGCCTTTTTCATTTATAGTTATCTATACTCAGACATGTTAAGCTTCCGCGTGTGCTTTGACTTGTATGCTCTGAATGTTGGGTCATGAGACCCATGTTTGTAATATCTCGCTCCTTGGAGCCTATTGAATAAAATACTTGAGTTGTAGAGTCATGTTGTGATGCCATGTTGTATTTGCACATATCGAGCATATTGTGTGTATGTTATTGAAATGCTTGGTATGTGTGGGATCTGACTATCTAGTTGTTTATCCTTAGTAGCCTCTCTTACCGGGAAATGTCTCCTAGTGCTTCCACTGAGCCATGGTAGCTTGCTACTGCTCCGGAACACTTAGGCTGGCCGGCATGTGTCCTTCTTCGTTCCTATGTCTGTCCCCTCGGGGAAATGTCACGTGATGAATACCGGAGTCCTGTTAGCCCGCTACAGCCCGGTTCACCGGAGTCCTGCTAGCCCAGTGTTATAGCCTGGATTCACTCGCAGATGACCGACACGTTCGATGTTGGGTCATGGATGCCTGTCCCTGTAAGTTTGTGCCACTTTGGGTTTACGACTAGCCATGTCATCCCGGGCTCCTTATCATATGGATGCTAGCGACACTATCATATACGTGTGCCAAAAGGCGCAAACGGTCCCGGGCAAAGGTAAGGCGACACCCGTGGGAATACCGTGCGTGAGTATGCAAAGTGATATGAGGTGTTACATGCTAGGTCGATGTGGCATTGAGTCGGGGTCCTGACAAAATTCTACTATCCTAGTTCTACCCTAAATTTTCTTACTTCTATTTTATTCAAAACACCTACAATTTGCAAGAATAGAGACAAGGGAGGGAGGGAGGAGAGAGGAGG